>NW_020955297.1:830521-1246763 GCF_003031625.1 Empidonax traillii | reverse complement strand
CATCACAAACTTCTGTGTATTTAAGAAATCACTCATGTTCCACAAGGAAGGACTGGATAACAAAATCTGTGCCCTCTCATTTGCTAAAGTGTTTGGTGGTCTAAGCATGAGAGGGGATCTCTCAGGCATCACTGAACTGAGCTCTAGCAATGAAGTCACGTTGGCACCAAAGCATTCCAGCCCTGTGGAGACAGCCCACCCCATTGCATTCAGTCCTGCTGAGATGTCCTAAAGGAACATCTCATGACAGTTTTGGGGCAGCTGCCTCCCAGGGGGATGGCCCAGGAGACACCCACACAGGCGTGGGCCAATAGGTCTCCCAGAGGGTGCTGCCAACCCTGTCCTAAAAGTCACAGGATGGCAAATGTCTGAGGCTGCTGAAGTCTAAGCATCTAACTCATTGAGCTCAGTAATAATCCTTCAGTTCAGGGTCAGGTCTAGCTCTACCAGATCACCCAGGCTCCTTTATGTCCCAGCCCAAGATCTCCAGGCTTTGCAAACACAAAGGAAAACATCCCCTGTCACAAGCTGCTCACATTTCCAACTGAATGTCAGGTAGAAAAATGCAAAAGGGAAGCAAGCAGAGGGTGTATCACATTAAAACAAAAGAGGCTTAGCAGATGAGTTCAGTGCCCATGCAATACTAGCATTTCTCTGGTTCCCTTAACATTCTTAATATTTCACTCGTGATTCTATAAGGAGCCAGGTCACTACAAAGATACGAGAGTTTCCAAAAATTCAAGACTTCCACATGCTATTCCCTGGCTGTGCCTGTTACTTGTCTCCTTCAGCCAGGATAAGGAAATACCTCAGGGAGGCAGGGAGCAATCACACCTTCCCGCCTGCTGCCCACCCTTTCATCCAGGAGCTGCTTCAGAAACGATAACCGCAGTGCTGGAGAGGGCATCTCCCATGTGACAGGCAGCTGGAAATGAGCTGAGCAAGCAGGGAAAAAGCACCTAGGATTAAACTGCAGGAAAGCTGCAGGTGTTACGATAATTGTAAGAGTTTGGCAAACCATGGGAACAGCACATGTTTCTAAAATGACAGCGCAGGCTTTTATACTTTCATTGCACATCTGTGCATCCATGTCTCAGCCACCCTCCCAGGCATTTTGAAAATATACCAGAGCCACACAAAGCCTTTCAATGAAGTTCCAAACAGGATCACAACCCGCTCTGCTCTCTCACACTTAGACCAGCTGCTGAGGATGGGAATGTGTAGCACAATGAGAGGTGACTCCGGGGGATGCTTCATGGTGCCATGGTCATGACGGGACTGGGAACCTGTCCCTGCTGGACACTTTGAGCTATTTTGCCTGATGAATCCCTTCCAACTACAGAGGAGACAAGAGCTTAGCATGCGTTTCGTCCCTTTTGCAAACTAGCCCTTAGAGAAGAAGTAGCCAACAGGAAAGGTTTCCACTTCTGCCGACTCCAACTCCTCATCATACTTTTTTTTTTTTCTGTTTGTTCTCCCCCATATTTTCTAACAATTTCCAATTTTCCAAGAACTTCTGTGTAAAGATATAGATTTTTTTTTTATGCTATAAGGTGCCAGCAATAGAGCAACATTTATTACAGCCTGTATTTCCCCATTTCTCTCAGTTCTCCTTTGGAAGGGAAACTCAAGCAAGTTCACCAGCTTTTGCTTTTCTGTGCATCCTGTTAACCCACATTACCATCTCCCCCTCATTAATCCTGCAAAGGAGCACTTGCAGCGTACTTAAAATTGTTTTCCTCCTCTACCAGCTCCCTGCAGTGCCGTCCGGTTTCTGATGTGAAGAGCAATCAATAAATAAGCTCTGCCATCCGTTGAGGTTCCTGGCTGCCCAATTAGAACAGCAAACCCCAACATGCTGGGTTATTATCCGAGGACAGCAGCCGGCCTTGGCGCGGTTCACAGTGCCTAATGCTGGGTTTAGATGTTTGTGTTTGAGTAACAAAGCAGTGCCGGCCTGGGAAGTCAGCAGGGCTGTTCTGTGCCAAACTACACACAAATTCACTCGCCGAGGACCGGAGTTCCCGTCGCAGAGCGTTCTCGCCAACTGGTTACGTGTCATCATTTTAATTGCCCAAAACAGCGAATGGGAGGACTTCTGGCTTGTCAAAGCCATCGTACAGAAAAGAGACATTATTAATCTCTCCAAACCCTAGCTGGTGAGCGGGTCCTTAAAACAGCTGAACAGCAAGGAAAACACACTTGGCAAGTGGGCAGCCTGCCACGGCGAGGGACAGCATGGACCACGGCTCAAAGGGAAGGTGCTGCCGGCTGGTGAGCTCAAGCTGCTGAATAAATAATGCTAAAAAGCCTGGCAGGATGCAGCATAAACAGAAGGTGCTGCTCCATCTCATATAGTTTTCAGAAAGAGGGATATGTTTTCTTGAGGCACCACAAATGTACTTTATGGGCCCCTGAACTGGCAATGCCAGCAACTGTTTGTGCCAACGGGGTGTCAGCAGTGTCTGGCCTGCAGGACACAAGAGGCATCCTGTGATGCTACCAGTGAAAAGGGCTACTTGGCTGGCCTGGAACAGGCCTGAGGAGCCTGTGGAGAGAGCAAGGGCTGTGTAGACAGGCTCTGTTTGCCTTTCCCACAGCTACAGGTATTTGCGCTCTCTGGCATATCTGTGCTGACAAAGCTGACTATGGAAAAGGAGCTGGATGGAAAGAGCTGGTTTGCAGGTAGCTGAGAAGAGGAAACCCATCTCACCGCACTGAGGTTTTTAAATGTATTTTAAATGAAAACCAAGCTAATTCTTCAAAGGTGTTGACAGAAGGGGGCTGTATGACTTTGCAGGGAAGCACCACTCACCCATCCAGCAGCAGCATGTTCAGGTTCCAGCCAGGACAGCACCGTGCCTTGTAGGCTATGAGCAGACTCTGCTCCAGCAGGCAGCAAAACCAAACAGCTGCCAAATGCAGAGTCCCTCCCTACAGATGTTCTCAAACATGTGTTTGGGTAGTTCAAGAGCACAGAGCTCAGACCAGCACCCAGAAGGAAGTGCATCACAGAGCCAAACCTCTCCCAGACAGCACACTGCCTTCTGCTAAGTCTTAAATCCTTCTTAACCACAGAAGTGCAAGAGGCAGATTTGGAAATAAAGGATGATAGTGGTCACTCAGCAGGGGACAGCATTATCCTAGGTGAGCCTCCCCCAGGAGGCCAGCACAGATCATTAGAGAAATTGCTTGTCCTTATTTAAGCCTCCCTAACTCTACCAGGAGCCCAGTTGACCTGCTGTTACCTGGTGGGTAAGCACAGATAGAAGAGACTCATTACCCTAAGATAAGGCATTTCAGGTCACTGTGCCTCCTAAGAAGTAAAAAAGATAAAAGATTCCCAATTTTCCTACTTCCTGAGAGCAGCAGCCATTTTACACATCCATAAAGCAGGTCTCATCTGAGCAATTTGGCCTACAATAAATAGCCAGCACTAACTAGCTGCCAGCTTAACACTAGCAAAAATGTTATATTCCTTCTTCAGTCCTATTTTTAAGCACTGACATTAGAAGAAAAGACACAAGGGAATTAAATCTGTGGGAAGTCTTTAAGAGAGAACACATTTCTTCCACCTGCATTTTGCAGATAACACACTAAATTTCCAGCTTTTCTGATTTATTCCCACTCATTTTTTCTATTGTACTACCTACCCAATGAATGGAATATTAGCAGAGTAGGCAAAAGCTGCAGACACCTCTCACAGGTAGACAGAACATCCTCCACACGAAGATCTCTTTTCAGCAGCTGCCTTCCAGCTCACCCCCACAGTTTTGAATCCCTCTCTGAAACTGCAAAGGTCTTCCTCCTACTGAGCCCTCAGGTGATGCACTTCCCACCTGATCTGTCTGAATTAGCAACTTGGTTACTTTTAATAGATATTTGTCTTGGTTTGGTTTTCCAAGTGGGTATTCAGATTGGCAGCTGCAGCCAAGAAACAGTCTCAGAAAGTGGTAAATGGGCACAGAGGAGGTAATAAAACTAAAGGGTGTCCCAGCAGAGTAGAGACATGCAGCAGAACTAGGCAGTCCTATCAAAATCACTGCTGTCAGCCAAAGACCTGTCTGGAGGAGGAGGAGGGAGATGGCCCCAACTCTCTTGCAGGAAAGTCAGCTGCAAAGAAGAGCAGCTGCTCTCCTTGGGTAGTGCTTTAAACAGGAAGGCTTTTTCAAGACCTTCTCCTTATAATCTCTGTGCTCTATGACTCTGCTTTCCTGGTTTTTTGCTTGAGAAAAGGCTGATGCTCCAGTCCAAATGCTGCTGTCAGGAAGTGGCGCATCCACAAGAATATCTCTTGGATGTTTGCCAGGGCCCTTCCACACCTCCCTTGGCAGGGCACTGCTGCTGCCGGTGCCCTGAGAAAGGTTCTCAGAGCCCATGAGCCACTGGCTTGAGTAAGCCTGTCAATTCCTACCAAGCTGGACCAGGACAGACAAGTGCTCTGGATCCAGAAGGTGCATAGCAAATTCTGGGCATGGAGTTAGGGCTACAACACACCAGAGGTTTGCAGGGTGCAGTGTCAGCTTGAGTCTCTCTGCCCCAGGTAGCGTTGGGGCATGCTAACAGGTATTTCACAAGAAAGGTCTAGGTCTACCTAGTTAGTAAGGCAGTTCTGGTCATTGGCAACACCTACTCCCAGGATGCTCCTCCTCTTTTACAAAGCCCATACCGCAGTTCTCCTTCCTTCCGTGCATTGCAGAAAAGCAAAAGCCAAAGCATAACTAAGAAGCCCCTGCAACAAAGGGCTGTATCTGCACAGAGGGGTTGATATAAAGCTTAGGTTCAGCCCAAAGCCTCCAGACCTGCCCTTTCCAGACCACTCTCCATGCTGCTGCAGCACCTGGAAGTCTCACAGTGGCTGAACCTGGTGGCAGGGCAAAGGGCTCCTCACAATCAGCAGGGCTGGCCCCAGTGCTGTGCAGTGGGTTAAAAAAATGCCTCAGTGCCACGCTGTGAAATGCCTGAAGTACCATGGTTTCCTCTGCTGCTGTAACAGCTTCATCTCCCCAGCTCTTATTAAGCCCAAGCCCCATGGATCTGAATCTTTGCTGAACAGAGGCCTAAATAAGTAAATCCATCATTCTCCAGCGCACGATCCGTCACTGCCCGCTGAGCTGCCACTGGCGCTTCCCCCGGCTTCTCTCTAATAGGCTCACACTGACATTTAGTGGTGAGCAGTACAGATGGGAGCTGCTGCATGGGATGTCCCAGAGGGGTCTGCAGGCAGCACCCCACAGTGCCACAGCCAGCAGGAGCCTGTGGCCGCAGCGCTTCACGCTGAGCTAATGACCACGACAAATCGCCGCCAACGCTCAGCCCATTTGCACCAAGCTGATCCCACGGTCCTGGTTGATGCAAGTGGTGATGTGATAGTGACAGGGAAACATTAGTCATCCCTAGACCACAAATGCCAGCCAAATCCCTCATCCCCTTGATCCCCTGCCTGCAGTGCAGCTGTGAAAGGGAAGATTACTCTGCACTGCCGGGATCACGTACCTGTGCTGAACTAAGAAGGGTGAGAGAAAAAACACGGTGCTGGTGCTCAGCACCCTGCTTCCACCACTGCAGAGGTACCTCTGTAGAGACCAAAACACCCTGCAGGAATACTTCATCCATGATTCAAGGGTTGCAGAAAATCATTGTAAGAACTAAGCTACATGTGTGGAAATGCCAGTATTCCTCCTCCTTTCCCATACATGAATTTCAAATACCACTGTAGAGACCTCAATATCCATACAGTCAGGCTGGAGCAGGAGCTGTCCGCTGTTAGAAGCAGGGACTTGTCTATGCTGGGGAAGCTGATAGACGTTGAAAGCAAAGGTACAGCATTGTCACATGCAAAGCCTGTCCCACTCCACGTGCAACCCAAAATTATGCTCTGAAGTGGACCAGGCTTGCTGGAAGAGGCAGAAGAGGCAAACTGCAAATATCCAAGAGAAAGTTCCCTCTCCCATACAGTTCAGTCTAAGAAGGCATTGACCATTTCTAAAAATCCCTAGGGAAAGCAAACTGGGGAGGGGCACAAAGAAAACTGCTGATGAAAAAGGCATGACACACACAAGGGGTGAAGGCAGGCACAGCCCCAAGGGCAGCTCTCATCTTCTCACCCCCCAACTGCTCCCCCGGCAAAACTCTGTGGCAAAGCGCTGCGAAATGAGGCATTCTGTGTAAAGTTTCTGGAATCAAGACCAAAACAGCTTTCATGGAGGAAAGATGTGTTGAAAGTAAGAGATAACTCAAAGGATGACACATCCTTAGTGCCTGCTGAGGAACTCCAAGGGGATCCCAGATGAGGAGCTCACTGCATATTGAATTGCGCTGAGCTGCTCTAGCGGCAGTGCCTGTGCACAAACACGCTCCATATCACAGCATAACCTCAAGGCAATAGCTTTGAAATTCCAGAATTAGACATTGCTATTAGACATTACAAGAGAAGAGATGCTGGCTTTTCATGTACCTTCCATCTTGAGACTGGTTTGCGCAGGCTGGAAGAAATTGTTGTGTTTGTTTGCATTACTTGCCAGGAGAAAAAATATCAAGAGCATCCACTGAAAGCATGTTTCTGTCTTTCATGGGCATGCATCAGCCTTTGCTGAACTCCACCAGTAAAGCTACTGACAACATAGGCAGCCTCTGGCCAATGCTACTGCATGTTGCATGCAGACTATAAGACCTTGACCAAGTTCAATTTCAGAGGAAGACATTAAAAATCTGAATTATAGTGCAAGTTGTGTCAGTAGGCAACAACCAACTCTACATATCCACCTGGAAACTTCCTATCTGTACACCTCTGTCCCATACATGATAACTTCCACAGCAGCTACACTATTGATAATAGTAGAAAACAGAACACCATTCAAAGAGACAAATCCATGTTTATTCCGTAAAGATGGGACATGGAAACAAATTTTAATCCCAACATCAGTTTCAAATACATGACCTGCTGGCAAATGACTCCACAGTCAGTGGGCAGTGCCCTTCTCCATCAATGCTCATGAAAGAAAGAAGGCTGAAACAAAGGTACTGATCAACCCAAAATCAAAGTGTCCATACATCCATTCATTTACATATCACACTAGAGGCAAAAGCTGTGCCTCATATGATAATGACAGAAAAAGAAAGACAGACAGTAAAAAGGAAAAAGACTTACTCCCATGTCAAATTATCAAACTGCCAAGGAATAAAATCTTGTCATATATCATTCATGCACTACTGTGCCTCTCCCTTCCTTCCCTGGTTCTCAAAGCTGTTTGCAAACATAAACGAATAAAACCTCTCACCTCCCATGAAGCAGGTAATTTGTTTTTATTAATACATAAATGATAGAGGAAATTAATTAAGGAACAGAAAGGGCAAGAGGCCCAAGATCACACAGCAAGAGCACTTTAATCACTACATTCTGGCCACTTAAGAGTAGTGCTTGCATGTTAATGCTCTCCTGTGGGAAATAAGCATTTCCAATGGACCACGTTTCCTCAGACTAAGGACTCCCCCAGTCCTGGCTGGATTTCCAACTTTGCAACATCAGGGACATGGAGTTTTTCTTCACATTCACAACATCACACCTCTGTCTCTGGTTTCTTCACATTCACACCATCACACCTCTGTCCCCTGGTTTAATTATTATTTATGCTGAATATAAATAGCATAGGAGATGATCCTAAGATGAATAATGAAAAGGCAACAAGAGACCAAAAAAACTGCTCTAGTCAGCTAGTATCCTACCTGCTTTATATTAAACACATCTTGGCACTGCAGCTCTGCATACTAGAGGAGGACGGGTGAGTTTTAGGGCCATTGCACAATAGGAACTTTCCCAATGTATCACAGTTACAGAACCTCCTGTGCCAAATAACTTTGTGCTGATCCACAGTGGAAATTCACGGTGTTCAGCAGCCCTTGAAATTTCTAATTTGTACGTCCCCATAGAGCAGAGGTGCAGTAGGTGCATTTCTTGCCACTATACCATGCACTGGACATGGGATCAGGGACTCTTTGGACCCTGACAGCACTCCCTGAAATTTGTGGCTCTATTTTAATTAATAAGCAATGCATATCTATCTGCCTCTCCATTTGCATCTAGCGCTGCTAATGACAAGAAAATACATCTTTTTTAAATGCTAACCTAGCAAGAGGTATTAGGAAAAGCGAAAGCTATTACATGTGCAAATTTCAGAGCAATTAGTCACAGAGGCAGAAGCACAGACACAAGATTAGTTCTCAAGTCCTCACTCCCATCTGCTTCCCCACTGGAGCCAGCAGTTTTCACAGACCCAGGAGGTGAAGGCCACGCTCAGCACCACCAGCACGTGTTGGACCAATTTCCCTACACCCACTCTGCTATTAGCAGGTGCAATGCCCTTCAGTCAACACCCTCAGCCTTGCAAGGCTCTGATGTAGGTGCGGGCTGTCAGACTGGCCAAGGGGCAGGACTCAGAACAGGTTCATATCTAAAGAAACAGGAGTTTTCTTTCTCCATTTCCCTGCAGCCAACACGATCCCACTGAAGAAAACATCCCCTGTCCATAAAACACTCACTGCATGTAGAAAGAGAACACAAATAGCTAAATTCTGTTCATGTGAAGATTTCTTCCCCTGACAGTGCTATTCTAGATGCATCACTGCATATTTGCAGTGGAAGATGGAAATACTTCTGGCATTAAAGATAGTGACATTCTTAATTTATCTCACTTGTGGGAAGGTGCATGTGGGAGGAGTGTGAGTGACTCTTAGGAGCACATCCTAAGTAGTTTAATAGAGAATAGTACACATTTCCCCTAGGATTTTTTTAATAAAGCTCAAAATTGTAATAGAAGATTCTTTGCAAGAACTTAGAAAAAAATAACTTAGGGAAATAAATCTCATACTGTGCTCCATCTTGTAGGATTTTTGAGTCCTCTCTCTAGACATATATAAAGAAAGATTAAATTATTTAAAAAATGGAATCCAAATTATTTTGCTTTTATGGCACTCTTGAGCACTTGATTGCTCCAAGTTTTGAACAAAGCTGGGGCCAGAGCTGTGTTGTGGCAAGGAAAACCTGTGCCTGAACAGCCTGTGTTCATCACCTGTACTGTGTAAAGCAAAAACCTGCACCGCCGAAACTGCTCTTAAAAAGAAAAGAAAACAAACAAACAAAACAAAACAAAAAAAATGGAAAAGGAAAAGATTACGGTTTTCAGCATCTGAAGGGACTCTTGCTGTTGTCAGAATCTCTCCCTGCAGCTCTAGGGAATTTTGCCCTTCCTGAGCAGGAACAGCTGCCCTTGCCTGGGCACTTCAACTCTGACCCACAGCTTTGCTCAGCCCCAAACCTGGAGGGCAGCTCTGCCCAGCCCTGCACCATCACCCATCTACAGAGGTTGGCAGAAACGCCTCCTGAGCAGGCAGGTCACAGCTGAGGGTGAGCACATGCAGAAGTGCCTCCCTGCACCCCAGGAGCTGCTCCAGTTCCTCACAGGAAATTGCAGAGTAAAAGTACCACAGGGCACAGACAAGGGCTCCAGATCCGCCCCCCAGTACAAGAACTACAAATAGTCTATTTTCCTCTGGCTCACAATGCATTAGCAGACCCATTTTTGTTGTTCATGGATGTTCACAGCACAGACCTAAAGATAACCTATTATTGTCAACAGAAAATGCAATTCAATTCCCTAAAAATATCAGGAACACAGGCTATGAAGAGTTTGTTTTTCCCCGCTAATGCACTTTTTCATTATTGCCCTGGATTAAAATTAAATTGCTAACATAAGGACAAGCAGATGAATCCACGGTTATGATAGCATAGAAAAATGTCAATACAATGCTTGTACACTGTATGCTCCTTCAGTATTTAAAGATTCTTATCTCCAGAATAATATAAACTGAAACACATTGCGAGGATCTCACACTATTAAATGAAGCAATGCTGCTCATATTGCTTCACTTCTGGGCGCTGCTGTCAGCCAGGCAGTGCATCACATTTTGAAAGGAACTTTCAAGACTGCTTTGTGTATTTCCTGCACAGGGAGCCAGCGTAGTCATTGCTCAAAACCAGGACTGTGTTCTTGTGCCTGTAGACCCAGTTGCAACACTGGCAAAATATTGGTATAAATCCCAAAATTTGGTACCAACCCTAACTGAAACAAGACCATACCAAGCCCTGGCTCACAGCATCTTTGTAGCAGGGGCAATGAGCTGTCAGTTGTTGGTGACAGACACAGTAGCAACTCAAGTTCTGAAATATTTATTAATATAATGACTTAGGAGGTCAGAGGAATTGAATAATTTTCAATACCAAATAAGAACATAAAAGTAATTGAGAAGCAAACTGCCATTTCAGAAAAGGACACATTCATACATTCTTCCAAAATGGTCTACAAAGAAAACCTTTGCTCTGAAAATAGCTCTTCTCTTCCCAGGGTGGCAGCATACTGAGGTGGAGGCTGCAGCCAAACTCCATAAAGCTGAGTTAAATCTGATTGTCCCAAACATTGCCCCAGAACAGGTGCTGGTCCTGACAGCTAGAGCCCCACCTTGGAAAAGTTCATTTAAAGACCTTGTTTCTGCCAGTGTCAGCATTCTCCTTGGCTTTCCTTTTTAACTGGTGAAGAGTGATTTAATTGGCAAAATACATAATTTCAAATTTGTTTCCAAGTAGTTTCATCACTAAGCCCTATATAAATACAGAGGGCAGTCACTAACAGAAGGTTACCAACAATAATCGATTTGAACCAATTAATTGGGAAACTCTTTTGATGGAATGACATACACACTGATAATTTATTTTTTTTTCTTAGCAGCCATTTTTCCAGGGGATTATTCCCAGGATTCTGTACAGATGACCTTTCCCCATGAGACCACTGGCTGGTATGAACACTTGGCAGTCCCAGACAGAGAAGTACCATGAGAGCTGGATTAAAAGCATGTGAAGCTGCATGAAATCAGGCTCTGGAGTGCCTGCACTCAGTGCAAACTGCATATTGCACATGCTGCAAGCAGCCCTGCTGGCCCCTGGGCTCTCTTAGGAGATCAGAAAAGAAACCATGACTTTGTTCTAGGAAAGGCATAAAGGACTTCAGAAGTCACATTACCAAAGAGCTCTGCATGCACGGGCCAGAGTGCAGCATTTTGTTATGTAGCCTCACCTTGTTGGAAACACGCTGTCAGCTTCTGAGGAAAAAGAATGGGGATTCAGTTTATTTCCGTAAACTCAATTCTTTCCTGCTTTACTTGCTGGCCAACTGTTGAGGCTCGTGCTTCTATATATTGCTGCTTGGAAAACATTAATCTAAAATAATACGGACAAAAAACCCCTATCGCTGGTTCTTGTTGGAGTCTCAGGGGAACACAGAATGAAAAAATAATTCTGGACAATTTCTGCTCTTCCTGTAATGAAAAAAGTAAATGGAAGTATCAAAGTGACACCTCCATCTATTAGAATTAAGGAATTGACTTTTCCTATCTTGAGTCAGAACGCTGCAAAAAAATTCTGACAACCTCGGTTTAGAAAACTGTCATAGAGAAAGCAGGTAATTCATTCCTCAATGCAGCTTTTTAATGTATAAGAAGCAGTATATTACACAAACTAATATACCTACTGAATTTGACTCTGCATGATTTTTGTCTCACTTTTCACTTCTATGCTTTCACTAATTGAGCTTCTGTCATTTGTTATTTGCACAACAAAGTCCCAGGGGATCCTCTTGTTCTCTTCATAAAATGAAACTTAAGTGCTCCCGTTAAATAACCATGGTTTTGTATTAACTTGTATTAGTGGGTGTACTTTAAGTGCATAGCTGGATCATTTAAACATACTGGAGAGGATGCACAGAGTATATAGGAAGCCTGGATGTTGTTTACATAGCCATCCCACACATTTTGCCAAAACTGTATCGCTCCAAGTCCTGCGACGTGCTAAACAAAAACAAATTTGAGCACCAACAAGGGCAAGCCTCTAGAGCAGAAACACATACTGTGGGAATACAAGTGTTATTTACCATAAATCATATGGCTGAGATCTTAAAAAGAAGCCCCCTTCCCATAGGATCTTGATGTTACTGAAAGAAGTCACCCTTCGGGATGTGATACTCCCAGCAGGAGAGCTGAACATTAATGTTCTGCAATTATGTTTCATGAGCCCTCACCATATGCCACACACAAAACACATGAAGCTTGGCAATCAAGGCTCTATCCTGGGAGCAGCTGTGAGAAACCTCAGCCATATTTACGCCAGTCCTGACAAATAAAGGAAACTGTAAAACTAATTATGTGAGTTGAAATTCATGGGCTCAGGTATTCATGTAATGATTACTATTAACAAGGTGTTTATCCCCATTTTTGTTCTTCATCAATGTGCTTGACATTTCTATCAGTCAGAAAAGGAAAAGGTAATTCAAGTCAGTCGGGAAAAGCTCTCTTTGGGATCAAACTGGAACAGGAGCTGCACAGAATGGAAACTGTCCTTCATGCCTGTCTGCCATAAACCACACCGATGCATTTAGGCCCCAGCATGGGAAACATCAGACCTCTGAGCACCCAGGTCCTCGATCCCCCTCAGCCTGGCTGGAAATTCAGAGGTGGCAGAAGACTCATGTTCCCACCAGGTGAGGATAGCTGATAGCTGACAGTGGGCTCCTGACTCACAACAAAGGTGACAACAGGTGGCAAAGGGCTCCCAGGGAGACAAACTTACCCACTCAAAACAAAACCTGCCCTGTGAATGCAAGACATCTGGAGCAGCCCTCAGTGCCCTGTGCTGGGGACAGCTCTGGGACATTTTGTGGGCAGAAACAACCTTCTAACCACACAACACACTGTCAGGGTGCTGCAGAGGGGCACTGTGTACATGGTCCTGAGGGGCATGAGGTTCAACAGCAACCCAGCTCCTCACCAGCTGAGAGTAAAACCCCACAGGGATGGGAGATAAAAACCTATGAAGATGAAGCCTGGGAACAGAAGATCCCACAGGAAAGCATTCATTTTCAAAAATATCCTCAGAGGGCCACTCACTCCCAAGTGCCAGCAGAAGCCCACGTGGTATGCGCCACCCTCATTCCAGTCCACACCCACCCTAATCTGACCCATTCCTTGCAAACAAAGACAAGAGATGCAATGGCAGTGAAAGACTACAGGGTTTCACTGTGGAAAGTGCACTCTGTTTACAGCTGCTGCTGCTGGATTTTAAATTAATAATAAGAGACTCAGCCTCTTCAGAAGCAATAGTAAGAAGATGCCTTTAAGCCAGCTTTCTGTCCCTCCATGGCAAATCTGCAAGGAATTCATCACAGGACCATAGTGAGAAGGCTGTGCTGGTGCAATTGGGTTGCAGAAGTACCTTGTGCTGTGTCACAGCTGGCCCTGGCATGGGTGTTCACAGCCCCTCGTGCTCCACTTGAATGTCGTCTCTGGGACACTTTTAATTCCTTGGGGTGCACTTATCTTTACATCGCAAAGGGGCTTTCCTTTCAACAAGTTTGGCACCTGACCTACACATGGCACATCCAGTCAAGCTGCACTATACATTACATTAGCACTGCAAGGAAAGATATATATACATATATTATATCTGTGCATACATATGCACTGCATCGCTTTTCTGAAGTCTGTCAGATCACTACATTATAACAGAGAGGCTATTACAGACAGGTTTAGTTAGCTGTGCATCATTTCATACCTTCATTACAATCTTTACTGGGAAAATGGATTGCTTTGGAGCCTCTCTCCATTCTCATTAAACTTCCACTCTTGCGAGGTGTCAGAATTGTAAAATGCCTAATACGGCCAGTTAATTATAACACCACTCACTACTTTAGCCTTTCCAATTACCTGTGTTTCCACCACTGAAACAGCCAAGTTCCCACCCAGGGTTCGTCAGAGCACCAGTAACAAGGGAGACCAAAGGGTGGCCAGAGGACAACACGCTCTGCTGGACCATGCAGGACCTGGAAAACCATCAGAAATCTTTCCACCAGCAGGAGGCAGCAGTCCTCGGAAGGTGGAAGTTTGTAATCCTGCAACCAGGAAAGATGGATTTGCAGGGTGGGTTTCAACTTCCTTTGCTAATACTGGTAAGAAATTCAACACAATAAACATTATTATGGAAGCTGTGCTTGGAGCTGCTCAGGGTAATAGCAGCACTGTGTCAGAACAAAAATTGGCAGAAATTACCCTGAAATAACGTAAACAGCTTTGAATTCTGTTTCACAAGGACACAAGCTGCCAGATAGGGAGGACTTACCCCTCTCCTTGTCACATTCTTACATATATGGCAAGACCAGCAAAAACACCAGCTGATGGCAGCTCCCAAGGATCAGACACTGGAACTCTTCTAGTCCAACGGGCCAGCTTCCACTCCTGCATATGGGAAGAGTGAGTCTTTAGGCAGAGTCTCAAGGCTTATGCAGTGCAAATGGCTCCCATGCCCCTGAAGTTTGTGGTAATATTGGGAGTATTTGGTATTCTGGGGGTGACATAAAGCTTTCTGAAATTTCTTAACAGCACAGACACTGTGGCAATTGCAATGCCTGGCATATCTGCAATAATTGCTTCGCAGTGGAATGAAACACTTCTGACCATCCCTTCCAACTCCCCTCTCACAGAGTCACCCTATCAGCTCCCACCTGAACTGACACCAGCCTGCTCAAAGAAATCTCTAATTTAAAGGTTTCTCATGGCAGCAAATCCACTAGGATGCAAAGCAAGATTTTCTGAGGATAAATGACCCTCCTACGTTGCAAGCCCCACACATGGCCATGCAAAGGACACTGCCCTTCTTAGCTCTCTTCTCTCATTACAAAAACAAAGCAGCTAAGTATTGCCCAAGTCACACCTTGCTGTACAAATGAATATTTCATTTTTACCAGGAGATAATTCTTAGTGTATTTATGAAGAGTCCATCCTTGCTGTAAAGGAACACTGTGTTCCAGCAGAGATATCCCAAACACAACTAAGAAAGCCATCTCCCTGATGAGGGATCAGAAGATCAGACTTGTGTTTTATTAGTTGTATAAAAAGTATCTTTAGCTCTCAGTTGAAAGGAAAAATTTGCATTTAAATAGAAAGATTAATAACTGTAATACACAGAGCCCACACTGAATAATTTTTTGTAACAAAATAATTCATATTTTTATATAAATTGTGCACCTTAAGTCAAGCTACAAAAAATGATAATCATAATATTTTATGGAACAATTTTAATGTAATACAGCTTTGTTACATTATTATTCTCCAGTGTAAATAATGCATGTGTGGAGTTTTGGAAAAGGCTGGATTTAAAATACTTATCTCTGAAAATTCAACAGGGCATGTTCTTTTTGGTGTGTTTACACTATGCATGAGTTTTGCCTATTGAAATCAAACAATTTTTTCAGAAAGATGGTAACAAACCATCTCTTCTGGTGCAAGGACAGACCAGGAGGTTACGCCTATGAAGAGCTTACTGAATTTTTTTGGAAAAAAGGTTTTTTCTCTAGAACACAGAGATTTGGATCCCCTCAAATACTTCCAAATGCTACTGAGCAGTTGAGTTGTTTTGGTCAGGTTCAAAACCTGATCTTTAAACCTAAAAAATTCCATTTTAGCATTCTTTTGCCATTAAGGAGCAGATTTTAATTTTATTTTGAAATTATTTTTCACTTACAACTACATTTTTTAGACTCTGACACCAGGCCACAGGCAAACAACACCCCTTTCCCCTTTCGATCTAACCAAGCCTTTAAAAAAAAAATTTTAAAAACTCCATGTTTCAGAGAAAACTTCCAAAAAATTCCTTAGGATCAACTTGAACCATTTCCTTTTCTTTTTTTTGTCTGTGTGTGATTTGCTTTAGTGCATCAGTTATTTTCCCAGTGCTCAGGAGGTCAGCTGGGAGCAGAGAGTGGTATCTCCTGGTCACAGCCCCTGGATGGTCTCCTGTAGTTGTCCCATCAGGGCTGTTGTACCCCAGGGGGGCTGATGGATGCCATTTCTTCCTGGTTCCCCCTTCTGGGCTGCCAGTCTCCTCCCTGCTCCCCAGCCTGCCGTGAGAGGGACACAGGATAAGCCAGGATAAGCAGGAGGAATCCGGAGCTGCTGCAGTTCAGCAGAACAGCTGCATTTTCCTGTGTCCTGGGAAAGAGGCCAGTGCAGCCCAGGGGCTGCAGCAACTCCTTTAAGCAGCTCTACTATTGCTTTTTCACTGCTGGAAGAAGGTGATTCCTTTGCTTTCCTGTCCTGGATTCGTGCCAGCAGAGCTCTACCACACACAGAGCATTTACTCTGCCTTTGCTTAGGGGATGGCTCCTATGTCCCATGGCCAGTTTGCTGATGCCAGGCACTGTCACCAGGCATGGAAAACCCGGCAGGCTGGCTCCCCACCTGCCAAGGGACCCTGGCTGCTGCTGGAAGTGCTGCAAGCTCCTGTTTGCAATGGGAAAGAAGCAGTTTCTTTGCTGGCCTCACTGTGAGATGAAGAATCTATTTCCTGCTGCAGCATGAGCACAGAGCTGGGAACTCACGGCGTTTAATTTATCACTTCCTCACATATACCAGTCCTTACAAAGAAAAACCTTTTAATTAGAGAAGAAGAATCAAGAGGGAGTTGCCTGACGTTTCCCCAGTGCCACATGGATAATAGTAGAAAGCAAACGCCCTCACTCTGCTTGGAGCCACTGGCACCGCTAATTACCCTCCCAAAATTCAGCTCGTGTTCCTCTCGCTGCTCATTTAATCTTTGTCACTCTTGCTGCCTTCCATTTCATCACTCAAGCACCGAGCAACAGGCACAGACACAATCAAGGAAGTTTGGAAGAGCCATTGCTGGTGTGCAGCGGAAAGCCCAGCACTGCTTGAAATGAGGGCTCGACAGCAGACAATCAGGAAAAGATGCACGGATGCTCAAAAACATGGCATGTGTCCATTAGGGAGCTCAGCTCTTTTTAGGCTCTAATGCATCCAGACTCCAGAGGCTGTAGGCTTCACTGTCATTGGAATATGTGCTGCTTGCCAGTGGGCTTTTAGGTTGGATGCTGGTGCAAGGATTGAAATGTTCATCGTCACCTTCCCGCTCTCACCCCGTGACACCATGTGTTTAGAACTCACAGCCTGGTGCCACCAACAGGGACACATTGGCAGCTCCTGGGGAATCCCTCTCCATGACTGCAATTACAGTCAAAAAAACCCAAAGGTGTGCAAGGGAGCCACATAACTTGTGAAGTGCTGTGCAGACAGAAATGCATCAGAAACCTAATTAAAAAGGCCCTTTAAACAGTCAAAAAGAAAAGGCAAAGCCCTTGATGACAATTAGCAGAGAGCACACAGGAACTAATGAGGACAAGCCACAACACTAGCAGCCCACCTGGACAGCAGGTGAGACTTGGGTGATCAAAAACCTGACATCCCAGTCAGGGGAACACAAAAGGGTGGCAGGATCTCAGGGTCAGCCTGTCCCCAGCGAGTTAAGGATGTGATTTGCCTCAGGAGATTTGGTACCAGGGTGGTGAGGTGGCTGGATGGCAGCAGATCACAGCAGCATGAAAGGCCACCAAGCAGGCATCCAGCAGCTGGCCTGATGTGTGGGCACAGCTGGAATTACAGCTTTCTGTGCCTGCCTCAGGACCAAATGGCACAAACAAGCACAAGCCAAAGCATAAATCCCTTAGTTCTTAAGAAACGGACAAATCTAAAATAAAAATTAAAAAAAAAAAAAAGTGGTGATTAAGTAGGAATTTATGTTCCAATTTTCCCGTGACAGAAATGTCAGGATCTCCACTGCAGCAGGGCTGAGTTTAGGAACCATCAGGGCAATGCTGGGGGCTGGAAGGTTGAGCTAAGCCAGAGGACAAGTCACCCACACACAGGCAGGGCTGAGAGGTCCCTTCCACCCCAGCCTGCACATCATGGTCCAACACTTGCTCTCACCTCTGCTCCCAAGAGGTGATGCAGCTTTCAGATCTTCATGGGAGTTTGCCAGTGAGAGGCAGGGGAACAAGCTATGCCAGGGATTCATGCTCCAGGGATGATGCCAGCACTGGAATGGCAAGGATGATGGGCAGATGATTTACACCCCAGTTCTTACAGCAAGGTCCCAACTGACTGCTGCTTGCACGTTGTTCTCCTGTGGCAGAGGTGGGCTACCTGACACCTGTGCCAGTTAAAAGAGTGACCCTTTCTTCAGCAGCTGTCATGCCTTCAGGCAGCTTTGCAAGAATTTGTGGTCTAGTCACTTTTTTTCCTCCATTGAGGGGGCCAAGACTGATCAAATCTCTTCTATTTAAAAGAGCAATAAAAGGAAACTAATTTTCTTGCGCATGATGTCAGTTAGCTTTATAATATTTTGTCATATATTCCTTAGCTACTCAATGTTACTTCTGGAGCTTCTGAATGCAAATATTTCCTGACAAGATGAAGGATGAAACCAGATGATTTTTTTATCTCAGTTATACATTCACATATCACATATCCAAAGTTAACAAGTGACTCTCTTGTGTAAAGCCATTTTCTACTTCCCATGCATCCCAAATAACAGCTATGAAAATCCTTGTCTATTATGTAGTAAGATAGTTTGCTGCCTTTATTTTTCTGACCACATGTGTATTGTATAAGCAGAGGACAGAGGCTTTTATGTTATCATCATCCTGCTGTCTGGGAATCTTATTCTGCAATCTCTGCTCTTTCATTGCCATTTTCAGATGTTTAATGAAGCGACACATGGATATGAGATGCCCTTGGTATTTCTTTTGCCCAGTCTCTATCTTTTTCAATCTCAGAACTATTGAATGAATGGAAATATATTTACCAGGTCTGCTTTTCACTTCCTAAACAAAACTCCCATTGCAGCCAATGAGAAATGTGAGTAACATGGGCAATGCAGGTTTAAGTATCCCTTTTTCCCACACTGCTTATGTGGAATAACATAAAAAGAACATTCACAGTTCATAGGCCATGTCTGTTCTTTAGCCAAATATTGCCATTAGGAAAGGGTCTTTCCTAAATGAACAATCTCTGTTTACACTCCCCCACAGCCACACCACCCACAGCTGCCTTTCCCTTTGAGACCTCATGGTACTACCAGCAAAAGTCCAAGGCATAAACAGGCCCCACTGCTCTGCCCATGGCGGGGGGATTTGCCCAAGAAAGCTGTGCAAAAGCTGATTTCTCACCATCTCCAGCTCCGAGCTGTGCCACTGACCTTTTCTTCCCACATAGCCATCTCAAATAACAGAAACAGTCAGACTTAATTGCTGAAGCTCAGTAACATCAACCTTGTCCATTTTCTACTTGCACACAAGTCCACACACATCCTTCCGCTCGCCAGGATCACGCTCAGCCCACTGGTCTGCGAGAGCATACATTAGAGGGAATTTTAATGACTTGAACTTGTGCTGAACTTCCTCTTTTAGCTGCTGTTTTAGTGAATTGTTGACTCTCCAAGGCTCATTCAGGACTTTTTTTTTTAGCCTTGACAGAGTAGGTAGAGTAGACATGGATTTTATGTGCCAACTCCTCTGTGTTTTTGGCACTCCACTAGTCATATAGCAGGCCAGTGAAATACAAGTTCAAGCAACAGAGATGCCTCCCATGTATATCTGTGGTGTCTCAAACTAATCTCTCCCTCTCCTCACCATTAGCAGTGATGTTAAGCTTGAAGGAATGGCTGAGGATGCTTTAACAGCCACACAGAATTTTAATAAGATCTACTTACATTTATATTGTGCATTTCAGGCTGGCTGGCTCAGTTTTCTTAGCCACAGCCTCACAAAAGGAGCTGAATACACTGGGTTTGTTTTGGTGTTTTTTTTTTTTTTTTTTTTTTGGTGGGCATTTTGATTATTTTAGCATTGTCTCTGATTTTTGTATCAGCCATCTGCAAAGTGTGGCAGGATGTGTGTAATCTTCCATGGCACATGTTGTACTTTCTCCATTATTATCAGATGGGAAAGAAAACCAAAGTTAAGGGAGATTAAGGTCAGTGTACTCTCAACATCCAATCGCTGTATAATCCACTGCGTTATCGCTAGGGAAGATTATAAGCCTTGATAGGACCCATTCTTTGAGCCATTCAGCTCTGCTGAGGCCCACTTCTCTCACAGAATGGTATTTCTGTTTATTCTGAATGCAGAGAAATAAAACATAAATTTTCCACTGGATCCTGCTAATGTGCAGTAAGTGACTGTCTGTGTGCAGGATGCAGGAAAGGAGCTTCCCTGCACAGCACAGCTGCGTTCTTTGCTGCCCTGGGCAGGGCAGAAAGGATGATAATGCTGCCCCCCCTGGCAATTTGGAGACAGCTACACACACACACACTCTCCACCCCAAACCTTCAAAGCAGCAATGGGGAACTGACTCAACTGCTGAACACCCTGAGGATAAAGGCAGAGAGAATAAACTGCACTGACCAAGGCGCTTCCTACTGGCCAGGAAGGTGTTCCTGGATATGATCAGGCCCCACAAAGCACAAATCCCATGCTGTCTTTTGCAAAGGACCCACAGGCTGATTTTTTTTGGATGTTAAATGGTGCAAAGAATTCTCCAGGGAGGGTGAGTTGTAAAGGGCAGTGCGCGTGGGCCAAGTGACTCCATGCCCTGCCTCCCCTCTCCCAGCAGAGGTGTTTGACATTCCAAAAAAAATACCCTGAAACACATTATCTCCTAGTAGGAGCAATGAATCTCTCTCAAGTAGGACTATAACTCAACAGCCACGCTTCATCTACCAGAGTTCAGTAAGGCTGGGCCACACACTGCTTCTGAGCATCACCACACTGACCCGGCTAATAGTCTCTGCGTGTCTCTGTATGACGAGTGGAGAGCAGAGACAGCACTGAGCAGATGCTGGGCTCTGCCACACTTTGTATGGGTTAAATGCACCCCAAAAGAGAGAGAGAGAGGACGCCAATACTTATGCACAGTTGCAGTGAAACATCTGAGCAATTCATTGGAACAACCAAGATCCAAGGATAACAGATTTCAGGATAATTTCCCTCTGTAGCTAATGCAAAAAAAAAAAAGCAGAAATATTTTCAAACTACCTTACCTCACATTTCCGCATACACTCCCAACAAATTAATGACTGTTGCTCCTCCAGAAGTCATCTCTTAGCAACGAAAAGGCTCATCATCTTGGAGGACTCCCTCGAACATCCGATGCCAGGAGTTCATATGGGACGTCAGAGGAAGGCAAGATGGAAGAGCAGCTGCTGACCCTGGGCAGGCACCATTCAGCTCCAGGAAACTCCCTCTCAATTATCACATTGTGCACAAGTGAATGGGGCATCTTCCGCCTGGGTGCCCGGGAGGGGACAGAGGAACAGGCCTCATCCTTTCCCACAGGAAGATCCACCGTGTGCACCAGGAGCCAATGCCTCATTTCAAGCCTCGGTTGCAGAATCTGCTCCTTAAAAATTCCTGCAGGCCCACAACAAACAACAGCTGCAGTTCAGGAGGTAGAAAAATGCTAGAGGATGAGTTGCAATTCAGTCAGAGTCCAAATTCCACAGCTCCTTTCCACAGATTCCCACTTATTTTTTTGTTTCAAATGGCTTGAGATTGTAGTGCTCCTTGTCTGTATCCATATCATAAATAGTGTGGATAAAACATGGGGTAGAAATGGAAACCCCCAATCTGATGGATCTGGAACTGAGCAAATGAGCAACCACAGCTAATACTGCAGAAGGAATCAAAATAACACAATTTCAGCAAGTTATGAGCAAATGTGGGGGAAAAAAAAATAATACAATACTTCCACTGTTGGGAAACATGAGGCAAATAATCCAAACACACCCAAATGTTTCATTTTTAAAAAGTCAAAATACTTCATTACAATATCATCCAAATAAAGCTTGCAGCTTTTTCTCTCCAAAACTTTTTTGGTATGTAATTCAGTTTTAAAAGTAGGAATGCAAATTATTTTTTTTTTAAGGATTAGGTCCCATACAAAGTAGCTACAGCATCCTTTGGGTGATTCACAAATGATTCAGAAATTACAGCCCTGGGATCCTCTTTGAAAAACGAGGATTACTGGGGAGAGATGGGATCCAACTCATGAAATGGGGCAAGGAGAACCCAATATCCTACTGAGGAGGGCATTCAATAATATCCACAGGGGCTGGAATACCAAAGCCCACAGAAGAGCAGGCAGACTGGCAGGGAGGAAGCAG
The DNA here is from genome assembly GCF_003031625.1 of Empidonax traillii. Classification (NCBI taxonomy): domain Eukaryota; kingdom Metazoa; phylum Chordata; class Aves; order Passeriformes; family Tyrannidae; genus Empidonax; species Empidonax traillii. Next base: position 1,224,652 of record NW_020955297.1, on the reverse strand, counting down.
GCATGCACAGGGCAAGGGGGAGACCCTGAAAAGCAACTGTTACAACATGAGCTTCTAAATTATATTAAAATCAATTAAAATAACAGATAACATTTTACTACATTGCTTTCTAGGGCAATAAATGCAGCTGTCATGAGGAAAGCAAATGAGCATGATGGGAGGGGAGGCAAACAGTGAAGCAATGTAAAACAGCAGTTTTTCCCAGCAGCAGCAAAGATCTGCAGAGCTGAGTGTCAGGTTCTGACCACAGTCTGAGGAAAATTCTGCTTTTTGCTCTAGAGTTTCCTACAAGAGAAGAGATCACCACTAATCCCATAAAATATGTCTTGTCTCTGCTCAGAAAACTGAAAAGAAGCAGTCAAGGCTGAGAGTGCAAGCACATGCAAACAGGACCTGGGTGAGCACCAGCAAAGGTCCAGGACAGGTTTCTCCTGAGACATTCCCTAGCAGAGAGGAACTGACCTGGATCCAAGTGAGCAGCATGTTTGCCCCAGTGTGGGAAACCTTCCTGGTGCTAATCAACTTTCCAGCTAGGGTAAGATCCTCATTCTGATATACTTTTAATTTTTTCCCTATAGCTTTAGCATTGCTGTATCATACATAACTGCACTTCCATGCCTGGGTAGCAGCAGTAATACACCAGCAAGATTTCTTGCATCTATCTCAGGAGGAAAGGTTTTATTAAATCATTACATAAAACCATCATGTAGTCTGTCTTTACAAAATAATTTTAAAAGGGACAGCTGTAGAACTGAAACAACGGTGGGAAGGAATGGGAAAGTAGTTGTTGTGAACGCTGTACCAAAGTAACCAGAGTAGATGCTGCCTATCAAGGAAAAAATAGAGTACATGAATTCAAGAAAAAAAAGAGAGAAAAAGCAAAGCAAAAAAAAAAAAATCCATTTGAATTAAGCCTTTTGTCACCTCTAACAAGCTCTAGAAACAGCACTAATCAATCCAAATGACACTTTAGTGTGGAGATCTATTATATTCCTCAATGATCATATGGCTTTATATGTTATAATTTGGTTCTGAATTATGCCCTACATCAATTATAATTGAACGCTGCTTCCCACTCTACAATCAGACTGTGATGAGAACAGAAAGGCAGTGGACATTAGAGGATTACTATCAGAATGACCTAATTTAATTAAGGAGGAGATTTATTAAAATGGTAACATTAACAGGTGTTTTATGAGACTAATAATTAATAAGGTTTCTGTAGAACATTTGTAAGAGAAGTAGACAATATGCAATGGCAGCAGAACTCCCTGTAATGGGATAACAATAAAGCATTAAGAACTGCAGATAAGATATTGTGATAATAATCTGATACTGTAAGTTATGGTTTGAAGAGGATTAAATGTCATTACTGCAAATTAGTATTTATTTAAGCTCCAGCAGGCCTTTGCACACCGTCTGGAGGAAAGGTGGACTGTGGACAGGCTCTCCAGCACAGGCACTTGCTGTCCTGAATCCCACAGCAGCAGGTTGGGACCCGCCAACAGAGCACTAATGCTGACAGGGTCCACCTAGAAAACCACAACGGGGCTGCAAGGAAGGGATTTCTTGATTCAAAAGTCCAGCAAATCCCTTCTGACCTTTTTGAAGTTACCTTCAAGCAGCTGAAAGCAGGCAGCCCTATCTGCTTCCCAAGCTGCAGGCTCAGATGGGATCCCATGGACCCCATGGTGTGTCCTGGGGCTCCATCCCTCTCCCAGCACACAGCAAGGTGTGGGAATGGCAGTGCCGCTTTCTCCCTCCCCATTGCAAAACCTGCAGGCACAGCAAGAGGTGAATCTCAGGAGCATGAGGAGAGAAAGTGAAAAGAGACAAGAAAGAGGGAGGAGTGTGCTTTCACAGCAGGGAGCAATACCCAAGCCCACTAAAGGGAAGACTAGAGAGAAAACAGCCTAAGGATCTTTTCTAAAAATTAAGGTGTTGGGGGGTTTCGTTGGGGTTACTTAGCACTTTAATCTTGTGTTAAAACCTGGCCCTTTCTTAGCTCTAGGCTTAAAAGTTTTATTCCAGCCCTGGTCCCAGTGGCCCCCCAGGTAAGAGGGGGGAAATGGCTGTGGAGAACACAGCTCTTTCTCTAAAGCAGCTCCAATCCCTGACACAGTGATGGAAGAGGATATTAGCAGTGGGAAATTTTTTCAAGGCCAGCACTTTAATGAGCTCCTAAATAATGACTTTATCTTAGAGGCACACTCGATATTCATTCAGCATCACACCCAAACAAAACCACTGCCTGACTTCAGTCAACAGAAAACAAGACCAGAGGAAACAGCCCCCTACTTTGGGAAGCAATGACGGGACAGACCACCCCTCACTGGGCCAGGGTGAGAGACTTGCCTGGTGTGACAGAAGGTGGAGCGAGCTGTGCTCCCCTCCAGGTGCTGCTCCAGGCTGAGCCTGTGGCACTGTTCACTCCCACTTACCCTGCCTCAAAGCAAACATACCTGTGTTTCTCCACAGCTCAAGTGGATATTCGTGCCACTCAGTTGAGGTCTGAGCCACCTTTTTTCCACTCTTTTAATTAGAATCTGATATCAACAACAAGCACAGAGTTTGCAGAGCAATGAAACAACCACTTAATGTCAAAGAGGGTGTCACTTAATCTCTTGGGTGCAGAGGTGCTGGGTTTGGAGCAGACCTCAGCTTCTTCTATGATTCTTTGTTCAGGGGTGGGTTCAATTTGCTTTTTAATCTGGCTAAGCCAAGGGAGAAGGCCTTTGGCTTTGCTCCTAGCACCCAGTCCCACAAAAGCTTAGCCACAGTCCTCTTTCACAAATTGCCACCAGTTTTAGGTTGCTTCAAGCATTCCATTACTCAGTTTTGCTTCTGTGAATCATTCTGGTTAGCCCATCTCAACTGGGATAGTTTTGATCATACTTTCCCTGGTTTTTCAATTCCAAGTTTTGGGCCACAAACATCTTGGAGATTATGCCTATCCCAACACGAAATATTGTCTCTGCCAGACCTTGGGGATCTCCTACAGGAGACTATTTCCATTAAAATATCCCCAGTCCAGAAACAGCCTCTGGGCATGTCTTTTGTATGGCTCTGTGATGCTTATGAGAGCAGATTGGGAACTAACTTGTCTTGACACAGAAACCATCCAGCAACCTCTGGAGTTCCTATATATCTATTTTCAAGTGTCATTTAATTTTGAGCATTCTCCTTTATTTGTGAGTGCCAGCAGGAAGCAGAAACCCAAGCTGGAGTGCTGTGAATACCTTGCTTCCCCAACTATGGTGGAGACTGAGAAACACCTCTCATTAGCACAGTGCTCCAGACCTTGGAGGTTCACAGCATGTAGCAAAATCTCCATCCTATTTTCCATGGGCAAGCAAGGACTCCCTGGCATTTTCTGAGACTCACATGCCCTGCTCACACTTCACTGACTGGCTCTGTGAATGTAAACCTCATGAGGTCCTGTCTAACTTCCAGCTGAAAGAGGCACACATTTTGTGACTATTAATTAGCCAAATGTCTTCAATTTCACAGGAATGCGCTTTTCATTTGTTTTGTATCATGGATTACAAGAAGAATAGTCTGGGGTTTGCATTAGAACAAACATCAGTTCTGTGCTGTACACAAATAAGCTGTTCCCACCTACAACCCAAATATTCATACTTGCTTTTAAAGGCTTGCACCCAGCAGTGCCAACAGCAGGTATGGTGCAGGGCTGGGAGGAATACAGATGATATATTTCAAAGGGAAGAAGGTGCACAGTCTATTCCCTGCAAGGGAGTTCCTCTGGGCCAGTTTGAGGAAAATTGTTGCAAAAGCAAAGCCCTCCCTCTTCCCTGGTACTGCTATTCAAATTACTTCTATGGGATGCCACTGTCAGTCACTGAGTTTTAATATTACCACAGCAGCATTACAGGAGAATGAGTGCTGAATCAATAAAAAAATTAAGGAAATACAGTTTTTATTACAGAGTGATATTTGGAATTGATCCCTCAGGCTTTCCAGTCGCCTCAGCTTTGTTTTATATGCCCATGGATGGAGCATTGTGCAAAGTCGTTTGAATGCAGGAACCAATCAGTCGTAATCTAATTTTAAATGGACCACAAGCAAACTGAGAAAATAAAGACAGGCAGGGGCATCGTGTTGACAGATGTGCCTATGGTATATTGTATGTCTGCTCTGCCTAACTAGGAGAAATACTCCCTTAAATTGCTTTATCTATGTATAATGCCAGTAACAAGAACAATAGGGGGGAAACTTGGTTTCTGCAGGGACACGAAGAATAAATTTATAGGAAAAAAATGTGAAAAGAAAAAATAATGTCATATCTTTTTGGCCTCACTTGTAAAATGCTAAAGTAACAGCCAATAAGCACATGAAAAGCATAGAATAAGTAGCATGGATGTTTTACTTGCTCAAGTAACAAGGATTTCTCTCTGAGGCCAAAATCCAATTGTTCCTTCCACTCCTCAAGTGAAGGTGCCACAGTTTGCCTCAAGGAATTGTGGGCGAACAAAGACATTGTGATAATCAGCAGGTAGTTTCACACAGCACTGTGTGCAGCTTTCTGCAACTTCACCTCACACTGCAGTACTAATTAATTTCAATTGCTTTCACCTGCTATTTGCAATTATGATTTCCTCTCTCATTTCTACCACCACGAGCTCTTACAGTTGACCAATCCCCCCCCGTTTAAACCAGTTTACACAGCTCCAGGAAGCAGCTCCTTAAATCACGGGTGTTGCAACACAGCAGCACTGAACTGTCCCCTGTGCTCCCCACACCCAAAATCTGACCCCATTAAGTAGCAATGTCCTTAATCTCAGCTTAATATGTTTGGGTACTTGAAGCTTCAGCCTCTGCTCATTCCTCTAGGAGGGCTGATGGTCTGAGATGTCCATCTTCCACCTGCCAACCCATGAGGGTGATTTGCCCACACAGCAGAAATTAGCTCAAGCACCTTTGTGTTCCTGTAGAGCTGGCCCTTCCCAAGTCAGCAGCTTTCACTGCTCCTTTACTGACTTTGCACCACCCATGGCTGTAATTCCTGCTCTGTCCTGACTCCAGCTGCTGTATTTGTTTCCTAAACATGAAGAAAACAGAATTAGAGACTTTTCTATAAATTTAAGACCCAGTTAGTATGGGATGCTACCATGGTGCATCAAGAGCTGTCACTCTGAGACCCCTCCAGACCTACTGAAATACATCAACTGTGATATGTGGAAGAAGTTACATTACCACAGGGGCTCAACTTCAGGAAATACTTTAGAAACTGATATTTTTCTAACAGAAAAAAAATACACCAGTTGCATTGAGGTGGTTCAGCAGTCAATCTCCCTGGATGAAAAAATAGATAAAGAGAACGAATCACCAACCTAAATATTCATGATGGATTCACTACTAGTAATCATGACCACATTTCATCCTTCTCTGCAGATACAAGCTTGACCATTAATGCTGACTGCTGGTACTGTGGAAAACCATCAAGCCAAAACAGAAACTGAAAATGCTTTTGAGGAAAATAAAATGTCAGTGAATAATAATCAGGAGATAAGGAAAACAAACAAACAAAAAAACCAAACAAAATCCCCTTCAACCACGAAAGAATGTTTCTTTAGTTAAAAAGGAAAAATATCCAATTAAAATGAGAGCTGTTAAAATAATTTTTAAAATTCAATCACAAATAGAAGATTCATAGCTATGATAACAAGGAACAGATATTACCAGCAAGGAAGAATAGACAATATGAAAAAGGAACTTAAAATTATCAATGTAAATTCTAAGACTTGTAGAATAATAAAAATATGGAAATTTAATATAATAACATGGTATTAAACCCTAGGTTGCAAATTCCACGAGGATGGAAAAATTGTCAGACATCTTGCAGGAAATTCAGAAATAAACAGCAAACATTTCTGTTCTGTATTTAAAATGATGGAAAATTTGTTAATCTTTTACAGTGGCATGCCAACACTTTTTATTCCAACAGTAACAGATTTTAAACTGCCATTAAATGTAAACATTTAAAAGTATGATTGGATAATTTGTTCTCCAGCCTATCAAAACCATTGACAAAGATCTCTCTGAAACAGCTACATTCTTTTCAAATCATCTTTACTTAATGAGAAAGCCTCAAAGGAACTTCAAGAAATTCAGGACCACACCAGTACTGCTGAGGTTTCCCTGGGTGACCACAGCACTTACCTCCCCACACCCAGAGGCTGGGTTCTCATCTCTACCCCTCCCCAGACCAATGGGGAAAAGCACTGCTATGCTATTTCTTGGCTTTGAAAACTCTTTGCTGTCAATTTGTTTGGTTTCCCTGTTCTCCAGCCCACCTTGGAGGACGCTATTTGTTAAACAGACCGTACTTGAGAGTTTGTGACTATATTTTGATTTGAATTGTTTATCACATTTAAACCCCACCGCACTTGGGCTGGCCAGGAACGTAAATACAATTAGTTGCAGCAACAAACACCAAGCAAAGTGCACCGACTCACTGCAAAACGCTCCTCAAGCCCCAGCCAAACTGCTTTTACTTTGCTTTCCTGCCCACTGTTTGTGAGGCAGATGCTCTTAGGAGAAAAACCTGTACCACCTTCACCCAGAGTCCGAGTTTGACTTTACTACACATTTGCCCTCTTGCTTAAGTTATGCCAGCCCATCTGCAGGCGAATCTAATCCTCTTGTTAGCTAGCAACTGGTAGCTCAGCTCTGCTCCGCTGTGCTTCGCATTATACAGATCAGCCAAGTATTGATGCAACATCACTGAGGAGAATCTAGATTCTGGGGTTTTTTTCCCTGTGCTTTCTTCTTTGGAAACTTAAAATACATGCTGGAAATAATTTCAAGGGCTGCTGAGCATTGCCACTGGGGGAATGCAAGGGGCTTTCAACACTAAGACTAAAAGATAGTTGGAAATTTGCAAGCGGTTGCCTTTGAAATTAGATTTTCAGGCTAAATTCAAAGAAGTTGGTGTAGCTTGTCCCACTCCCTGGAAACACATGCAGGGCTTCTGACAGAGGGTAACAAAAGCTCTTTTCTCTTGCTGGGTTCAGCCCACTGTGTCTCATCCCAGAGCCCTGGCCCAATTGAAGGCACCCAACCAAACATCTGTGTGGGGGACTGGCATCAGCATCAGCCAGGGGAGGCCAAACCAGCACTGCAAACTCACAGCAGTGATAGCAGAGCCACTCCAAGAGGAAGGTGCAGCTCAGCCCACGTTGCTCATTCAGTCCAGATTTTTTCAAAGCCAACTCACCAGCAGAGCCAGGATGGGGAGAGCTCACCCACAGCATCTCTGGCCCACCAGGTCCTGGATCACTAGAGACAACCATGAGCCCCAGCTGCTGGTGCATGTCTTGTGTTTTATTTGCCACCTCAGTTTCAGAAGCTCCAACAGGAGCCAGACCTGCCTTGTTACACCCTTTCAATGATAAATCCTTTCACAAATCATTGGCACTCAAACTAGGCAAAGTAGATCAAAAATATTATAAATTTAATGGTACAGTGGGAAAAAAAACCAAGAAACTTGCTGAAGTGCACAGAAGTCTTCTGTGGCAGAAACAGAAATTAAAGCCAGGCATCCTCAGCCCCAACTTCAAGCTCAGACACTCCCTATAATCCATTTATCTGAATTCCCCCATGCTCCTCAGCCATTTGAAACTTCACAGTACCCAACTCCTATTAAATAAAGCACTATTGTATCAGGAAATGAGTTGGTCAGAACAGTCTTTGCAGAGCAGGTTTTGTTTCACTCTCGGTACTAGTTTCTATTCATATAATACAGTTTTACATGACAAATTTCCACATTTTACCTTCCTGTGACCTAAACACAGCTCAGCAACCTTTGCTTCCATGCCATCTCCACTTCCATACAAGTGAAGGAGACATGCCAAGCCATCCTCATGGAGAGGTCACTTAATTTTGCTTTGTATAGCCAAATCTCCTGCTATCTCCATAATTACCAATCAATACATAAATAGCAAAATTAAGCCCCATTATTGTCATTTACTACAAAATTAAATGAATTAATTAAACATGGAAAAGTGCTGATATCTGCCAAATCGTTACTTCCAACAGATAAAAACAAATTCAGGAATGATATGCAGACAGGAGAGAAAAATTAGCTTTCCATCCTGCAATGCAGTGAACTATTGCAAGGAAAACTGTAAATAACAATCAGTGGGCCAGGCTTCTCCATCCGAACAGTGGAACAATACAGACACATTCTTTGTTGTGGAGGAAAAAACCACTCTGAAACAATCCCCTTGTTTTTGTTTTTGCAGAACAGAAAAGGCCCTGGGGACTGGTAACAACTGGCTTCAACAAGAATGGGTCTTTCAAACTCTGATTTGCTGAAGGACTGCTGCTCTGTAATTATCATGAATGGTTTTAGCTAAACATCTCAAAGGAACAAAAGAGGGTGCAAACACTTGGAGACAAGTTGTGACCATGAATTTTTGCAGGTGGCTGAATAATAGTGGGGAGAGAGACTTCCCAGGAGGTAGAGTTGGAGAAATAGGGAAAAACTGAACTAGAGCACTGAAAAGCTTTGAAACTCCAGCGTCTTCTCCTGTCCTAATGGTGGTTCTGAAGTTACAGTCATAAGACAAATGCATCACTGCAAGCAGTGTTTGAAAGACACTTGCAATTACAGCTGCTCTGGAACAATGAAATATATACTGTTCCTTAAATAAACTGAAAAAATGATAACCTCTTTTAACTGTCGTGGTGTAGTAGAGACATCTTCATATCTTCCTTAATGAGATTTTTATTGCCAGTGTAAATTTGTCTTGAACTGAATTTTTGTCTTGGGAACTCTGAATTATGTTATACCAAGTTGTTCCTGGTAAGCATGCAGGCTTGCACACATTTTTTGCTGTGAAAATGGCTCCTTCTGGCAAACTGAAAGCAATTGAAGCTCGATTTAATTAGCTGCCTTCTGTAAATATGCCATTATTCTTCTAACTCAATGCTGGAGTTATATTTACAAAGGGAACAGATAGCAATAATTATTTCCGACCGTAGTTAGTCTGTATTAGTTAATGCCTGCGTGTAATTGAGAGGAAATTAAGACAAGTGTAGTCTTTGGGGAGGGGGAGGGAAGAATATACCAGTTTACAGCAGTAGAGACACTGCACCTGTATGTTCCTTCTTGGGCTGGAATGCACAGAAAGTTTTAACTAAAAGAAGCAATCATCTACTCTGTCCTCTGGAACCAGAGAGGGTTAACGATAATCACCTGACATTTTCAGTCATACAGAATTTGGTGGAGGTTTAAAATATTTCTTACCAGCCTTCTTATCAAACTTCTCTGAGTTTCTATCTGCTTTTCATGTTAGAGCCCCATGAACTGACAGCACTTGGTGCATTAGTCCTCACTAAGGAAAGGATCAGAGAGCCAAGCAGCTCAGAAAGCTGCAGAGATCCACAGCTGGAGGAGCATGAGCTGGTCGGAAAGGTTTTGCAGATGGTGTCTGAGAGCCCTTGCACGGCTCAGGACAGCGGGAAGCTGTTCCAAAAACATTTTCCTGCATCTCTGAAATGAGCTAATACTTTCAAGTGCCCACCTTAAGAGGATTCCTCAAATTAAGCAATTGCCCCATAGCCCTTTTCTTCGGTCCGGATATGTTATTCAAATATACTCTCAGAACTTATTAGTTGAATTGCATCACTATGTAGATGTTTCTATTTAAAATTAAAGAGGCCTTAATTCAATTTACCTTAATCCACTTTCAAAGTAAATTATAGCAAATGAAGAGTTTGCTAATTCTGAATGATTGTTCACACTTAGGTTAAACGCAGTTTAACAAACTCTCTTGAAATGTATGTATCTACTTAATTTTCATTTCTTACCCTTTATGTCACCACAACACATGTTCCCCCTTCTTTAGGCTTGCAAGTGTCAAACTGTGAGTGTAATACTAAAAATTAATTATTCAGATATTGCATTCCTTTACATAGCAAAAATTCTTGAATAAATGTATGGGAATGTTTCTTTGCACATGGGTTAACAAATTGGGCCCACTGTTCCCTTGCTGGAAGTAGTTGTTGATGCAAGTTGTAGGGTAAGGATGGTTTTGTGATCAGCTTATTGCACCAAGCAGTAGAAGACAGTGTTTTGAGATTTACATTTCCAACAAGAGCTCCCTCTGCCACACTGGACAGCCCCAGTGGGTATGTGATAGCTGAGGAACATGCCCTGGCCATCAACATCAACCTTGCTGGGATCTTGCACTGACAGCTGCTGCACTAAACGGCTTCTGGCTCCAGGGCTCACAGGCTTGCTGTGCTGCCTTGTATGGTGGAGAAACTCCCTCCCTGTGCTCTAAGACAAGATCAGGAAACACTTATTTTCACCTGCTCAGTGCCCACCCCATTTTGTGGGCTCAGAATATTTCAGTGATGCCCAGAGGGCAGCAGGAGCCTGGGCACACACAGAGCATCCCCACGTCAACACAGGGCAGGTCATGCCAGCTGTCCCCCTCTGCTCCTGGCAGAGGCAGAATGCACCAGCATCCCTCTCCCAAATGCACTGTTGTCCACAGCCTTCCTTTAAACTCACCTTGAAGTCACAAGTTCCTCTCTGTGCTTCATGGTTGGCTAATCAGCAACACTACAGTCAAATGCATGAGGCCTCCTAATCTGCAGGTGCCAAGTCAATGGGGTTTGAGTGACAAGCCAGAAAATAACCAAGTTCCATAACTCCTTGCCATACAGAGCTCCACAGCAAATCAAAGGACCCTCAGGGTACCTATTCAACAAGGAACAAATTCTCACTTCAGCCATTATGTAAACGAAATGCTAAAAATGTACTTTTTTTTCCTCTGAGGTATTAGTACTAAATGCAAGGTGCATAAACTTCATAATCAAGTAAAATATTATCTTGTGGTACTTGCAAAATGCCAGAAGTTTATTGACTATGTTTCTGGGAGACCAGCAATATTCACAGAGCTTTAGATGTCCTTTAGCCAGGGTTCAGACAAAAAGTGTTTTCATAATTTAAAATTCTGTTGTCAGGTAGGATAGAAACGGCATGCATCTGGCATGGAGCTACTTAGAAATGAAGAGTTAGTACAATAACAATAAAAAAAGACCTAGTGTATCTGAGCACACATGGTTTCTCCTTTGTGCAACTTTTGATTTCAGAGTGCCCTGCCAAAAGCTGAGCTAAACTATGAATACCAACTATTTTAGTCTTTAAGAGTTATAGTGTAGGAAATTCACATCTCTGTATTCTTTCCTCTAGCTGTCACTCAGGCTGCTCCTTGTGAAAGACCTGAATCCAAAAGGCAGCTTTGGACTTCAATTTGACAGCACATGGATCAGATAGATTAGCCCCCCATTTAGGAGCACAAAGCTGGAATACAGTGCCACAATGCATGCTGAACTGCTGCATGACTTACAGCATACAGCCCCTGTTTGCCTTGCATAGTGCCATCACTGTTCCCTGGGCTGGTGAGAATGTGTCCCAGGGTATTGCAGGCCCACAGACTTCCACAGATATGTTCACCCTGACGGGCATGACAGCCTCTCTCTGCAGTGAGCCACACTGGCACAGTCACAGGAAATCTGTAAGAAGTGTCCCTTTCACCTGAGCACCGAACTCCGACCCCACAGCACACTACAGAGAACTGCTCTGAACAAAACACCCAGAATCCCACTGCACTCAGTGCAAGTGCCACCAGCACTGACCCAAGTGGTAAACCACGTCAAAATGCTACAGTCCACCAGGCACATTTGGAAGTTTGGCTCTAACCTCCACAAAATCCTGCTGAGAGCAGGCATAAGATGTCCAAGCAGTGGGAAAGGAGATGCAGAGCCTGGGGCACAGAGCACAGGGGGAGGAAGGCAACTGGAGTCACTCCAGCTGTGTGTCCTGTGCTCAGACTCAGGTGAAACTCTGAAGAGGAGCAGCTGTTAAAGAGTGGAGCTCTGGGTCCAAATGAGATGCCTGGAGGTTACAGATAGAGATGGTCCTGGGAAGGTGAATGGCAGATGAGCGTGTGGATGGAGCTAAGGGACTGGAGAGCAGAAGGATATAGGGTAAGGTTTTCACTGAGAGAGGCTAGGACAGATAAAAAGTGCCTTTCAAAATCAGGAACAGAGGCCTGACAGAAAGGCAAAAAAGGGTTCAAAGCAGGCAGTGGTGGAACCAGATGCAGCAGAGACATGAGCTCAACCCAGCTGCCAAGAGCCTTGAAACAGCAACAGGCAGAGAGCCTGCAAGTTACTCCTCCCAGCTCAGCAGTAGCTCTTCCCAAGCAATGCAACCACAAGAAATGCTTTTTTCTGCACCTCAGAGAAATTCCAACTGGAGCATTAAATGGTTTTAACACAGGAATAAGCAAGAGTGGACTGTGAAGGACTCCTTGGGCATCGAGTCCAGGCTCCTGCAGGACTCACCCCCATAATCTCTCTCACACCCTGAGGATGTTCCTTTGAAAAGCCAGCTTTGGGTTTTGCTAATGCTCCTACTGCTCCATTGTCCCAGAATTGCCCTGACCAGACATGAAGAAGCTTCTGGCATCCTAAATTAATTCATGACTAATCTAGATCTCTTTGTTCTCCTGCTAGCATTATCCTCAGCTGAAACAGCTCTTCCCCACCCGCCTGTGCTTTTGCCCCTTGATGTGCTCACAGAAAGAAAACTAATCCCTTCTTTTGTTTTTCTTGGCTAAGGAGGTCAAACTGAAGTTTAAATCTATTTGTTAGCTAAGATTTTGTAGCAGTTCCCATTAGTTTTTAAATAGAGTTGAAATGATGTGATAGTGGCCACTGTTTTTACCTGCTCCAGGCACAAAACTAGAAATGCAGACACCAAGTGAATGAAGCACATAAAGGATGGTTAACACAGCAACCCAAAGCTCAATTCTACTGCTTACCTTGTGTAACGAGGTAGGATGGTTGAACAGAAGCCAAATTCAGTCCTCCTGTAATGGAGGGAAACCTGCCAAACAGACATGCCTCACTAATGTAAAATACCTGTGTTCAGGGGAAGCTATTTACATTCCCATTAGGTCTGCTTTGCAGCTAAAAACCTCTAATGCTTTTGAAAGCCAGCAATGCTACCATTGAACACGGGGTGTCTTGTACCCAGAGACAGACAAACTGACAGCAAGACGCCGCAGAGGGAGATCACAGCAGTGCAGAGTCAGAGGGGAAAATTAGATGTCCAAAGGACAGGTATCAGAAAGAGGAAGCCTGTGAAGTGAGAAGATGCACAGATACAGCAAGGCACAGTGTCCAGAGTCATCTGGAAGATGATGCTATTAACCCACCTGTGAAGTTAAGAGAGAGACGAGAAAACCTACCAAGGGCTAGATTCCCATTAGTTTGCAGGGGTCAAATGCTTATCTCCTTTATTCCAGACTTACCTGGGTGCAAAAACCATTCCGATGAGCAGCAGGTAGTTCAGGGCAGGCACAGCCATGAGCACATAATTGGAGCAGGGCTGTGCTTTGCATGGCAGGAGAGCTGTCTTAGTAACACAGATGAAAATATGCCATTAAACATGTTACTCCGCTCAGCACTGCCATATATAAAAATGTTTTTCGAAGATACAATTCACTACAAAAAGAGTTGAGTACATTTTCCTGTCACAGCAAGAAAAAAATATGGGTAGCTAGGTTTAAAGGAGAAGAAAGCATGTGCCCTGCTTTATGACCCTGATTTTTGTTTATTGTTTGGATCCTACACCATATTTTTCTCGTTTTCTCCTTCAATTATTTATTAAGAAAGAAAAAAAAAAGAGATGGAAAAGGGTTCTCTGTTCTTGTTTGTGCCATCACTCATGGCTGCTGCTGTGGGAATACTGCTAACAGCAGCTACTAGTGTTTTATTAAAAATAATAAAGTATATAGTTATCATAAAATAGCAATGTGATCAAAAGGATTATTCTGTTATGCCCTTCTCTCAGTTTTAACTGTAAATTAAAGCTCAGGTAAAAACAATCTACTGTAGAGCACATAAAGTTTGGAAAATATAAGGTATTTCTATATAAACTGTTCAGTTAATCAGACATATACATTACGGAGCACTCCCCTCATGGAAAATGGGAATCTCACATATATTTTTTTATACTGAAGCTTTTATTCTGTTCTTTTATAGATGCACAGGGGCCGATCGGCTCAACTCCATTGACTTTCATAGCGCTGCTCCGGATCCGGCCCCGCTCCCCCCGCACCGAAACACACCCCCCCCCTCCAGCATCCTCTGAGCAGGAGCACTGCTCCATCTGCTGGGCTCCCGCACAAGGGACAAGGGCAGGGTGAGGGCTGAAGAACATTCAGTGTGAGCAATAAATTGGAGGCATCCTGACGCCTGGCACTCGGGCATTAAATCCATCAAGTCAGCCAAAGCCAAGCGCAGGGAGCAAGTGGTGTGTCTTCCTAAAACAAGCGCTATCCTTCTGGCAGCACTGGGATTCAAACTGCGGCTTCACAGACAGAAGGGACTGCACACAAACCCTCCTTGCACACACCATTTTTCACAGCTCCTGTGCAAGTGCACACACCTCTGCTGATGCTCCCGAAGTGCAGTCAGCGCTTCCTCACTCCCTGAAAATCACAACCCTACCACAACAACCCATGTTCCGACTGTCCCCTTTGGTTAAAGCATTGTTTCTTGTTGGCAGATAAATCTTGGTTTTATTTTCAGCCCACAGCATCAGTACTTCTTAGCTGCTGTAGTAACTTTCTTCCACTACCTTCTCTTTTCTCTGGCTTCTCATATATACTCACGGTAGACTATATGGTCAAAACAGACCTGAGGCACATCCAAACACATCTTCCAGTGCCTGGTTTTCCCAGTGTAGGTGGGTAGTATGTCTCCCTGCTCCTTACACACTCATACTCCTTTAAAAACAAGGGGGAGTTAGATGGATAAAATATATTGCATCTTTCCCCAGCAGCATGACATGGATTTGCATTGAAACAATCTGTTTAAAACCTCTAACTTTGGAAAAATAAGAAAAAGTCCTGGTCTTAATTATTATTCAAAGCATATTCAATGATTCAAGCAAAAAAAATCCATTACACATTTGCATTTAACTTCTCTTTTTATTATGCTTTATTCTCTTCCTGCATTTCTAAGAGCTCAGGCAGTGCAAAATACAGGAACTGACTTCCTGGGTTTGTTTATACTTTTTAACATATCATCACCTTATAGGCAATTCACTTTGAGGTCCTTTTTCATTGACATAAAGCACCAACATCTGGATTGCAAATGCAGCAGTGGGACGCTCATTTATGTAAAAAGCATTCCTACTGAAAATAAAGAAGTGAAAGAATGTCATTTATGGAGGTGTTTTTATTAACCCAGCAGCTAGCAGAGGTTGAGAACAGCGCCAAAACAGAGGGACAGTGTGAGCTGGTGATGCATTTATAACACTCACGGATGGTTTTTAAACCAGAAGTTTGGGATATGAATATTGCCAGACAAATTTTTGGGGAGAACTTCTTGCTGTAGGAAGCATTGGCAGAAGCCTCTGCTGCTCAGCTTAAAGCCAGCTCAGGCAGTGGGTGAGCAGCAAGCACTGCCCATCACACCACTGGGAGAAAGATATTATCTGGGAGCGCGCTGATCCACAGGAGGAGAATAACAGGTGGCAAGTGAAGGGAGCTCAGAGATGATAAAGTGAACTGTTTTTATGTATCCAGGATGCATAGTAAAGCAGCAGTCTTAACACTTATCCCCTAGCATTAAGCATTATATTGATGGAGTGACTTTTTGGTCAGAAGCCATCTGCTGTTTCCATGGGTAGGAGTCTAAAAGAATTTGAAAAGCTGAATATCAAAAAGAGTTTTATATGGCTGTGGGTGTTTTCATGAGGCACCAGACCAGCAACAACACAAAGATACAAAATAAAACCATTTCAGAAAAAAATGCACAAGGCACCCTGCTACTGAGGCCTTGGGGTGATGGGGAGTGACATTTGCCTGTGTCAGAAGCCCTTGGAGGGGCAGAAGGAAAGAGTCTGATCTTTCTGGGAGAACTGGGGTAACTCCTAGTGGCTCTAGCTCTCAGATGGGCAGGGGTTGGGATTTATGCATTTATGGATTTCAAATCTGGTAAAGAGAGAGAGAGAAATGAGAAACAGCAAGTCAAGGAGAACTTGGAGGGGAAGCAAAGATGGAGCAGGGCAGGAAAGAAGAGCAGCAGGGAAGGCAGGGGAGGTGTTAAGAGGTTCTGCCAGTGACTGCAGCAAGAGCAGAAAGAATCCAACCAAAGAGTGGCTGCCAATCCCTACTAACATCTGAGGAACGAGGTGCTGGGGGCAAGGCACTCCACAAACCCTTCAGCAAGGCTGCATCCTACAGCAGCATGGCACCAGGAGCACTTTTTGCAGAGGAGAGGCAGGATCTTGTGCATGTCCTCTGGGGCTGGACTGCCATAAAAGCCCCTGTGCCTTCAGGATTAGGTCAGGGAGGATGTGGAGGCAGAGTGACGTGATTTTCTCTGAACAAGTTCAGAACTAACATACACCACTCCAACAATTCCCTCCACGTGCCCCAGGCTGCTGGTCTCTTAGTTTCGGAGTGGTGGACACATCATGTGCCAGTTCTCTGTGCTCCTGACCATGCTGCAGGAGCCGGGACTTTCTGGCATCCCTTGTATGTCCCACAGTCTGCTTCAAATGCCACAAGAAGTGCTCAGCCATGGATGGACAGGGTCAGGATGAAGGCATACCCTGGAGTGATCTGGACAGATGCTGAGGGCATTTGTTCCTCTCCACTCTCTCATCCCCACCTTTGCAGTCACCCCGAGCAGAATAAACAGCAACGTTTAAAGGTGAAATGGAGCCTCTCAGAGCTGGCAGTATAGGAAAGGAGCCCAAGTCACAGGCAGGAAGGTGGGCAGCCTTTCAAATTTTCAAGAAGATCAAGGTAGGGGCAGAGGAAGGGTGAAAGACAGGACAGGATGGCAGGAGCAGCCAGGCCTGCTTCTCTGCTGTCACTCCTCTGGCACAAAGCAGCCAAATCCCTTCAGTTGTCAAATGTGCACTATGCTATTGTTAATGATGCTATTACTTACCATATGTTTAGCAGTATGGTTGGATTTATTCAGCTTATTCAAATGTGAGATTGAACATTTTGGTGTTGCATGCGGCCTCAGGCTCGGGGGGGTTGAACTGTGGGAGAAAGCAAAAGCTAATGCAGAGCAGGAAAAATGTTAGTTACTTCACAAGGTCAATAGCATAAATTCTTATTTTGTTTACTTCAGAGAGCACAGAAGCCGGTATTTACGCCTTGTTTCTGTTAATTATTTTCAGAGTAGGCTGTGGAAATAATTTGGTCTCCTACCTAAAATTGTGCTTTATGTTGCTAAAAAGAACTTCCAGCCATTTCACTCAGGAATGACTCTGTAGAGATAAACTGATTCTTTCCCATCATCATAGATTGGGTGAAACTACGATATTCAGAGCCAGGGCTTGCAGGACCCGGAACATTGGTTCAGGCACTTGAAAAAGTAAAGGTTATTTGTGAAATTTAGATTCAGGTTCAGCTTTCAAACCTGTCCAAAGGTTTGGGTTATCCAAAGAAAAGATCCTGATAAGAGCTGGCTTGCCTGGGTTTATCTTTTAATCACAAGAGCTCAAAGCTGTAGCTCCCATCAATTTCATATAAACCTGTGTTCTGCATGTTCAAAAAGCAAGGCCTGGTAATCACTGAAAGTAGCATAATGTTCCCGAAGGTGTGGAAATAAACTCTTAGAAAAAAAATTGTATTTGTCTGAAAGATAAATAAACACAAGAACTGTCTTTCTTCCCTTGGCTTTGCTGCTATGAAACAGACATTACATGTAACTTATCACTATGATATCCCCATTGGATTCTCAACCAGTGCAACCAGGTTAATTACCAGGATCTTCCCATTACCAGAACTTATTCTGGTAGCTAGGTACTCCCAGATTAGAATATCCTGCAGACATGGTTGCTTTTACAGAATAAGGCAGCACAGTGACCTTTTTTACCACTGCCAGTGCCATATTCTGGCTCTTCTTTGATATATCCAAACGTAGCTCTAAATCCATCACCAGCCCAGACTTACATTCTTATTCTGACAAGGATGCTGACAATAACTGACAGAAAGGAAACACCTTCCAAAATTATCCTAAAACTACCACTTTATTGGTATTCCTCAATAAAAGTAATAAAACACAGAGCTTGTATAAAATGGTGCCAGCTGATTTGCAGTTTGATTGGATCACGTAGTGAAGAGGAAAGTAACAGCAGAATGGTAACTGCAACCATATTATTTTCCAAAGCAGCAAGCAACATTGCAAGACCTCTACAGCTATTTAACATCAAATATTCTTCCAGATATTAACTCAGCTCAGAATAAACTGTACTAGCTCAATGCCCATGAACTGCGCCTTCGCTGCTCATGGTTTCCAAGGAACAGACATGACAATAATTAGTGGGCATGAAAATCAATTCTGATGACTCAAAAGGCAATCTGTGATTGTGGAAGTGACTGTGCTTGGAATAATAAGGAATACACTTTGCTTTCAGAACAAGATCAATTCTTCCTTTGACCACCACCCTGTCATTTCAAGCCAAACAAGAGGTAGCTCCGAACCCAGCCACTACAGGATCCACCAGGTGAAACACCATTCCTGAAGAAGCAAAACTGCATGCTGAAATCAGTGCTGAAACAGCAACTCCTTGCCTGGTTTTCATGAAACTACTGGAGCTCTACCTTAGCATCCAAGACTGTCCCAGATAGCACTTTCCTGGCAAGGTCTGAGACAGTGCTCTTGGAGCATGTTATCATTCTGCATGAACAAGGAGATGAGGATATAGTCCCCAATCCCTCTAATCCTCTGTTTACTTCTGCTAAAATAGCACAGTAAGTCCATACTCTCGTATCAATGCACTGACAATCGAGGGAACTGAACACTCACCTCATGCAGTGTACCAGTCCAAGTCAATTCCAGTTACAGCACTGGGAACACGATGTCCCAACACACCCTAGATGACAGAGGAGTATTTCATACCTCATTTTAGTGGATCTTCAAAACAGAAAGCCCATCAGCTTCTTCAAGAGTAAAAGGTACTTTGGCAGAGAAGAGTAGCCATCAAGCAAATTTGCAACAAAAAGCGTGAACCAAAGCAGCAAGTTTCTTCCACAAACAGTATCATGTGCTCTCCATAGATAGCACTGTAATTTACCCAAAGCATCACTAGCCTGACTGAGAGGCTCCTATTTCACAAGGATACACTACACATGCAACCCCAAGGGGCACCTCATCAATGGATAATAGAAGGATAGTTCTTGCAGTGCCAGGTATTGGTTAAAACAGAAAATGTGTCTTTTTTTTCAGAGTAGCTGCAAGGCCAAAGTGCTTTGTAGCACAAACAAAACAGTAAGAAACTGGATGTCCTTACTGCTATGAGCAAATACAGCACAATCATTTGCAAAAAAAACAGCTCATCAGTAGCTGCCTTCATTATTTTTACCTTTGCACACAATGCTGCAGATGTGGGGTCACCAGCACGATGCCAAATAACAGAGAAGCGAAACCCTCAACCCATTTGTAATTCCATTTGCAATGACAAAACATCCTCAAGGGGACCATGATAGGAGCTGGCAGCTTGTTCAGTGCCCCAGTGCTGCTGGCACACTGCTCCTTGGCCAGGCAGGACCAGTCCCTGTTGGGCAGACCAGCCTCTGACTGTGCTGCTTCCCCACGCTGCTCCAAGCACGACCACAGTTCCATTACAGCTGGGGTGTAAAAGACTAATGGCAGAAAGAAATTTCAGGCTAAAAGTATCAGAGTAAGCAGAGAAAAAGAAAACTACCAGTTATATAGAGCAGGGAAAGTACAATGCTACATGCAAAAAGAAGTTTTGATAAGATATTTCCTTCGGGTCAAGATCTGGGGCCTGGCTTAGTGGAGTAAAAGGCATGAGAAAAGAGCAGTAACAGATGCAAAAGCATCTGGGACTGAAAAGTTAAAAAAAAAAAAAAAAAGAAACATTTCAGACCTTAAAGTGGAAACTTAATAGTAGTATGCTGTTCTTTAGCAAAAATACTGCTTTGATCTGTCATAGCACTGCCTATGGGTGTGCTATCTTGAGCATTTCAAAGAAATCTCTTATCATTGTGTACCTGCCTCAGAGAAATCATACCGCTGAAGGAACAAAAAGGTTGATTGTTATTTTAATTGAATTTGTTTTCAATTTATTTTCAAGCTGTCTGGGGGAAACCTTTTACATGTGCATTGTTTGATTTGTTTTTAACTTTGGTTCCATTATCCTAATAATGAAGCTTTTAAGGCATTTTAAGAAGCCTGTTTGTCCAAAAAGTTACTCGCATTGATCAGATCAATACCTACGTAAGCGCCTGAAAGCAGGAAATAAATATGGATTAAAAAAGCCAGCATTATTTCACAGAAGTTGGGTTTTGTTGTGAATTCAGATGCTCAGCATGAACCGCTGATTTGATCTCTGCCAACATACACATCCATGAGCTAATGTGCCAGGGGATTATTTTCCAGGATCCCTTAATGCAGGCTACCTGCATGTGGTCTCTTTTTCAAAGGTGCTGAACACTTCCAGCTCATGCTGCTCCTGGTGTTAAGCTCCAGGCCAAACCAGGACAGGAGGACTCCTTGAATGAGATTAACAGTAAAGCCAGGATTTGTGCCGCAATAGGCTAATTAGTTTTCTAGGTAGTTAGCTAATAGTTCTTTTCAGTTTTCTAACAAACCAGAATTGTAGGAGCTGTGGAGCTGCAGGAAAGGGCACACTGCATGAGGAAAAGGCTGTTGGGCAGCTATGCCCCTCTTCTGCATGCTCCTACTGACAGCAGAGGGCTTTGGGATGAGATCCTGAACTGCAAGAGCTCTTCTTCCCACGCAATCCCCTTATGCTGCCCTGAAAGCATAAAAGGATCCTGTAATCCCCTGCTTAGGGCAGCAGCATCCTCCCCTGCTGCCCTTCACGCTCAGACCTGTGGAGCTGCACTCTGCCACACTGGACCTTTTTGCAGACCTGTTTCTCCTGTGAGCCCCACAAAGTGTGTTGGGATGGGGAAGGTGTCAGGAGCTGCCAGGTGGGAGCCGGAGGGCTGAGAGCCGTGGCCCAGCTCCACACCCTGCCTGGGACAGCTCCCTCCTGCAGCAATGCCATGAGCTCCCCACTCACTTCTTTCAGGTCCAGAGGCAGCTTCCTCACTACCCATCTCCCTCCCGCCCTTTGAATATATCAATTAGCCAAACATTCTATTGCACAAGAAATTGAGGGTTCTTTTGTGTTGCGACAAAAAGGTTTTAAAGTTGATCTTTTCCCTTCTGGGCAAGTGGTACTTGCTCCATTTTTTGGAAGATATTTGGAGCCTTTTAACACTTAGAACTAGTTTTCATTAATAATAAAATAGTCTCAGCTAATCTTCTAATGATCCCTTCCTTTGGTGCAGTTTTAGCTCAGTTAATAGCTGAGCTTGCCTGTGTTGCCTGATGCAAAAGCAGCAGCTTATACCCAGCACTTACATTCACTTCTTGCATTTATGAATGAAATTCATTATTTCTTTTCCATGGTAGTAAAACAGCAGGGTGGCATTAGACAGACAGGCCTCATTTTATGTTATTATTTCAGTGGAGATCTATTAATTTTTCTGGATATGAAATTTCTTGAAAAGCAGAAATGAAAGGACAAAAAGACTTGTAATCGGTTGTTTCTGCCAATCCCTTTCCTTTTCATCTAGCCCTGAAGAGGAAACAAACTGTCAGCACCATTAATTTTTAAAATGCCATTTTGAAATTAAATATTGAGCTAGGTTTTCAAAAGACAGGACAGTTTTAAAAATTAAAGCACCGAGAACTAAAATAAGTACTTTTTCAGAGTAAAGAGTACTTCTTTTTGGCCACTAAACTATGACTGCTCATTCCACCTAGGCAATTTTTCATCTTTACTACAAATTCAAAACATTCACAATTTACTCAGCTCTATCTTCACCTAAGCTGCAAACCAGAAGTTTTAATAATCTGAAGAGGAATCTATTTAATGTAAGGTCCTGAGGGAAGGACCTGCCATTAGTCACATGTTTGTTCAGCATGAAGTTCAAATCTCAGTTCACTGTGAGACCGTATTGCAGTGTGTGTGAGGACAACACCCTGTGGCTGTGGGATTTATTAGAGAGGCTGTACACTAAAGCAGAAATGTTAATGTGGGTACCCTGGGCCGAATCTAAACCCAGGGAATGAAACCGAGAAAGTTCATTTTAAGACACAGGGAATCTCAATAAGGTGGTAGTAGTAAAGTTATGCCAAGGAGTGACCACAGGTCATGTTTTGCATCCAGCAGGACAGGTGGAAGCTGCAGCTGCCTGCCCGTGCCTTGGGGCAGGTCTCACACATCTGCCCTGGGCACAGCACAAGGAGCACTTTCCTATCCAGCAGTCCCACTGAGACGGATAAAAGCCTCAAAACATATTAGAGGTGCAGGAGGGAGGAGCCTGGCCCAGCGTAAACACCTCTGTCACAAGTGTGTCTTTTGAAGAGGAAACCTTCATTGCTGGACCTGAGACAGTAACTCTATTAGCCAGCATCAGATCTGGCCTGTACCAACCTGCTGCTGGCAAGGCAAATCTCTGCCAGAGCATGTTGGTGGGGCTGCTGTCAGCACCAAGCAGAAGTCAGAGTCCTGCACTGCCCTGCAGCTGTGTGGGGAGCTGGTGCTACACATGAAGGCTTTGCTAGACCGCACACTGAAGGCTTGGCCATCCAAAAACACCCGTGCCATTGACAGCCATGAGCTGATAGCTAGTCCACTGGCCAGTGTCCATGCTTCTCCAGATGGAAAACCTTCATGACTCCACTCTCCTCTGTCACTTTTAGCAGCCAACAAAGGAAGAGGGACACATGGCTCTGGCCTCCAGGGGTGGGCTCTACCATCACCCTGTATACACACGGGGTGCAGTCCTGGTCCCTGGCTGGGGCCAGGAGCAGCACACCTGCATGCCAGCTTCCCCACTGTCCTCACAGACTGCTGACTTTAGATGCCACCACATTGCCCTCTCACTTCAGCTTTAATTTCTGTTCCCTGCTGTTCGCAGCAGCGAACAATGATGCATTACAATTTTCAGGTGCCTAAGGCTCAGAGAGATTTTCTCGATATAATCAGCAGAAAAGGAGGATTTTGCATTGAAAGCCAGTGCCAACATCCCTGCAGTGATAACCATCCCTGTATAATTAAAATGAACATTTCATAAAATGTCATCTCCAAGCAGTATATTTTAGATTAAAAAAAATAATAATAATAAAAAAAAATTTTCCAAGATCAAAAGAAGAGAATTATAATTGGGTAAGGGTGGAGGTGGGGGAAGACAGTGTGACAGCCCCAAGAAGTATTACTATTATTATGAGGCAAAGTTTGCTAAAATGCCAACTGCTCGCCCACAGTGAAAGGAAGCACCAGTTTACTTGTTAATCGCCTTAATTAATTAACTGGCATTGTCCTGGATTTCCTGAAGCTGGATTTACTGTGGGAATCAATTTTAAAGAGCTTCCAGAAAGAAAATTTAAATTTCTGCTTAAAGACTTTACAGATTAGTAAACAAGAGCCTGCTTCCAAACCATTTGGACAAAACCATAGCCTTGATTTATGGAGAGGTAGTCTTTTTTCCTGTAGAGTCTGTTGTGATCAGCTATATTGACCTACTGCACGGCACAAACTTCCCTGAATTAATCCCTCTTTGAACTACAGCAGCTCTGTTAGAAAAACACCCCATTCTGATTATAGAATTGGCAGTGAAGCAGAAGCCAGTGTCACCGTGGTGTGCTGTACCGGGGGCCAGGTCCCACTGAAGCCCCTGCTCCTTTCTACCACCAATTTATTCAGTTCTATTCTTTGCCCACTGCTGGCCTTCTCTTCTGCTAGGATGAAGGGCAATTTGGCAAGCCCTTGCTCACTGTAAAAGCACTTACAGATGGCAACTGAGTTTTCATTACCAGGGCTGTGATCTTCCAGACTTTCTCAGTTAAATGGGAAAGAAACAGGCCTTGAGCTTTCTCATAGTCCTCTGAGACTATTTCAGTTCTTAGTATCCTTCTCAAGCTCAGGACCCAGTAGTTGCACCCAGTGACAGATATAAGAGGAGAAGTATCTTCCTGAGAGTACTGTTAAAATCTGCTCTGTAATGTCTGACCACAACATTGCATTAGACTTTCTCCCACCATACAGATTATCCAAACTGTGCTCCAAGTCTTACTTTAATCACTCTTTCTAAGGTTAGCAAATCTCACTGTGTAGACCTGACTACTGATCCCTGTTTGTCTGTAGTAAAACAGATCCTCAAGGTACCTGTTATATGAAACAGCACCTAAGAAAGCACACACACGTTTTCACATACTGAACTTCAGTCTTCTTCAGCATTCACCAGAGCTCACTCTTTCACGAAGCTCTGCAGAAGACTTTGGTGTGGAGCAGAACTCACCTTAGTGCAGGCTTGACTCTCCCAAAATGTCCTTTGTGATCAACAGGGAGAAAAAGCTGCTTTTAGGGTTCATTTCATCCTACCTCTCTTACACAAATATTTTTTGAACAATGAATGACATCTGTAAAGTACCAGTTTCCTTTCACTGACTGTAGTAGAAGCTGCATGTGTCCAAACTAAGATGAACATATCTACATCAGGTTAGGTGAATCTTACCCTTTCATTCTAAATAATACACTGCAGATAAATATAATATAATATGCATGACCTTATTAAAGTGCTCTAGTAGTAAAACACCCAGCACATAAATATGGAAGTGCATACTTCTTTAAATAATGGATTTTAAGTGCTAATTTTGATGTTAGATTCTGCTCTTACATGTGCGTAACAAGACAAGAGGGAGTAAGTTCTCCCAGCTCAACACTTGTGGAAAATAGTTGGGTGGAATCTGTCCCTCCCAAGAAGAGGCTGTTCCCTTCTCCAACACGGTTAGCACCAAAAAATGTGGGTGGAGATCGCAGTCCCTTTCTGCCTAGAAAGGCAGAAGTAGATCACAGTCTAGCAACACTTCTTTATTTTGTGGAATGGCTCATTTGGCAATGACAAAACTTTCCTCAAGAAAACCATATTCCATGGAAGAAGAGCTCAACAAATCTTCAAAAAGTTTTAAAGAGAAAGCTGAATGGAAAGCACGCACAGCCATTTTTCATCTGCTTTTTCTAATGTGCAAATACAACAGTTCCCCACTCCTCCTGGCAGGAGGAGAGGAGCAACCAGCAAAGGAATGCTGATCTCCTAAAAACAAAGAACTTCTCAGAAAAATCAAATGGAAGAGCTGTGCTGCAGCCTGCCTGCCATGCTGACAGACTACACCAGGCATCTGGTTTCTTACCCTGCCAGGCACACTACAGAAGCTGCAGAGAAACTGGTAAAAGCTGCTGTGAGAAAGAGGTAGAATTTGCATGTCTCAGCCCCTGAACATGCATTTCCATGTAGGACTGAGAGAGAGAGAGTCCTCCACGCACTGGTGCCAGGTTTGGCACTGAAAAGGGGCATTTGCATAAGGAAGAAATGTACTGGAGTTTCTACTGTGTTGTTCATCAGCTGCAGAGAGATTGGTGAGACCTGAGGAGGGACAACAGACACAGTGGGGAACAGAGGGAGAGAAGGGAAGAACAGTGTGGCCAGTAGAGGGATGGACTAGATTTTAAATCAGCTTGTCGTCCTACTGTTTCACTCATCTTAGAAAGGACTCTTTTCTCAGCACAGCTCTTTTCCACTTGTCTGACTGTGAAATCCTCTTGAGGAACCTCTCTAAGCTGGAGCTGGTCTCATGGCAGCAGGGAAAACACAGAACATGGCAATATGGATACAGGGCAAGGAGCTGTGTGCTGCCAGGGGCTGTCCAGGCACTGGCAGTGGGACAAGGCTGTGAAACACTATAGTTTGGTATCTTTGGCCCATCTGGAGCTGTAGCAGTCCTGGAATAGAGCTGGACAAGCTTCAGTTTGCACTCACACAACCTCACAGTTAGCAAGCCTGGGCACATTGGAGCTTATCTGCAATGGCCACTTCTCTGAATGTACAGCATTGGTTATTTCCAGGAAAAGACCTTCCAATTAACTTTTTGAAAGATTTGACTGAAGCTGTTCAGTGAATCCTGTATTACAAAGGACATGTTTGGTATCTCTAGCTCTAGCAATTGAGTCTTGTCACTCAACCGCATGACCGATGGGAAGCCAGAAAAGGAGCTTACGAGGCAGAAGGGAAAGTAGAATAAGGGGGACTGACAGATATCAGGTAAATACTGGGGTCCCAGAAAGAAACACAAAAGCAAATCACACTCAAAGTGCACTTAGGAAGGAGAAGTCTGCACAGATCAAAACAGGAAAGCCCATTTTTTGATATAGTTGCAGGGATGGGTGCTGGGTAACCTGTCCCCAGTCAGGGCATGACCACACACTATGAGCAGTTCCCACCCTCTCTCCTCTCTGAGGCAGTTCCATCTTTTTTGGGAACAGGAAAGGCATACAGTCTTTCTTCATCATTGAAAGCTCTTCTACTCACCACTGATCTGTCGGGCCAGATGACACCTAAATAATCCTGCCCAGCAGGGGAAATTGCTGCCAAACAATTAGCAGAGCACCCCAGAATTACGGGGCTTTGTTTAACTTCATCTCCAACAAAATGAAGTTTCATCTGACAGTTTGCTCTTTTCTCTGCAAAAATACTCCAGTACCAACCCAGAGGCAGGGATAAGTCATGTACTGGCCCATTGCCCAGCTTAGCGCTTGGTTTGGCTTCAGCAGTTCAGCTGACACACACATCTCTCTTTGATTTCTTTTCCTCAGCCCTCCATTTCCCCAGAGTCCCTTCCCCTCCTGCCCCACTGCTTTCCATCACCACTCTCCATTCACAGGCAGTGCTGCATGTGATCGCCTGCTCAGGTCACACAGGCCCCTGTTCAGGCTGTGTTGTGCCTCACTCTGCCAGTTATCACCCATAAACAATAAAATAAAAATCAATAGAACTATTGAGCAAGATACACTAGAACCTGACTGGAAAAGAGCAAAACAGTCCAGGGAATAAAGTGGGAGATAATCTTGTCATGTCACATCCAGCTTTTCTACACAGCCATGTGCTGCCTCCTGTAGCAACAACCCAGCCCATTAGACACACTAAGCCTTTCTTTCACCTTTTTAGACACCAGTCATTGATAATCTGTGCAATTAGTGTTAGGCTTATGGTTGGACTCAATGATCTTAAAGGTCTTTTCCAACCTAAATGATTCTATGATTAATCCTGCCTGTCACTACAGCCACATCATATCTGCAGATTGCAATTCCACACAACAGCTGAATATATTGCATAAGAGCAAGAATCTTCTTAATGGATTTCTGCAGTAAGAGTGGAAAACGGGTGTTTCCAGCTACATACATCCTAGTGAAAGGTAATGAACGACACTCCCATAGCATTTTGCTAATAACCTCAAATAGAGTGAAGAGTTCAGCTGGGAGGGGTGATTTTTTTTTTTGGTAAAAGTTTGATGGGCTTTCAGAATCCAATATTTCAGAGCTTGCTCATTGCTAATTAAGGGTTAGTATACTAAATTAGCAGTAAATTAACATTCATTTCTCTGCTAGTACACTAGAGCTGCAGGAAATTACCCAAATTATTCAGGTAGTGACATTCATCACTGGGTGGAATTACTGTAGCTTAAACAAGATTTAGTGCTACTCTGTAGCTAATATTCACAGCTGCAGGAGCAGAGAGGCAGGCTCCCTCATTCACAGCAATTTTGACAGCAGAGATGCCAACACAGGGTAAAATGTTCATCTGAGCTGTTGATTATAGAGGCAAGAGGGCAGGACAGGCCACGCATTGCTGAGAGATCACTGCATGCTTGGGGTGCAAATGGGGAGATGGCACCTGGCTGGTGGCTGCAAGTGACCAAATGCTGCTGTAAAATGAAAATATCGCCCTAAAAATATCTTTGTGCAGTTGCTGGGGATAATTGATGCCGGTGCAGCATTACTTCAAACCAGTCGTAAAGCTCCATCTGTAGCTGCAGCTCTATAGACATTTCATAATTATGTTTAATATTGCAATCCCCTATTTCTAGGGAGGATTTGAGGATCTCTGCACATTTGTCTAAATGATGAGTGTTTTATCTTGGGCTTAGGAGCTTTCCTTCTTCCCTGGGGAATAGCTGACTCTGGAAGTTGCTGCCTGCTTCCACAGGCTCCCCCCACCTCCTTTTAGGTCAAATCAACTCAACCATAGCAGGCTGAAGAAACCAGACAAACTTTTGATGGTCTAGGCAAGAGGTAGTGAGCACCCTTCTGCAACAATGTGCCCATAACCAAGAAGAGACCTTTCCTGATACATCCATTGTCAAAGAGCTCACCTGATGTGCAGATGCCTGGAGCTTGCTGTGTTCCCAGGCCGGGGGTTCCGGTACTTTCGCAAAATTTATGAAGAATGTAAAACTTGCACACTGGGGCTTTCCTAGGCACTCTCTGCTTTGGGGAGGGCAGCAGAAAAGGTATGCAGTCAGGGGAAGTCCCTGTGGGAAATTAGCCAGAGGGAGGGCAGCAGAATTCCTGGGCAAAAAGGAAGGTGGCAAAGGGGAAGATGGAGACTCTGAAGACAAAGCACTGCTTCTTTCTCATTCACTGAAACCATACGTCAAGAATAAAATTCTTTAATATTTGAGGAGAAACTCCTCAGGGATATCACTGTACCCTTTACTATTAAGAACACAGCCACTTTGTAAAATGTGTATGCTTCAATAGACACAGTTATACAGACAACAGGACATATCCCTTTTGATCACAAAGAAGTCCATGTGCTGTCTGAAGCCATGTGCAGAATGGCAGCAGGGGTCTTTACACTCTATTTTTAAATTTTCCAGCACTCAGACCAGGGGAATGAGTTGTTCCCCCCTGGAAATAAAGTCCCAGTGTAAAGCAGGCATGTTTTTAAGCTCACGGATGGAGATTTCAGTTGCCACCACTATTAATTTTCACTCTTCTGGCTCTGTTCCTTGCCTGCTGCTGGCAATCACAGTGGGATCAAGAATGAGTCTCAAAACAGGCGAAAAAGACAGTTGTCTAGTTGTGCTTTTTACATTCTCTCACAAGCAGCCCAAACCAGAGATGATAATGCATATCATAATTAACTAAGGCCCTTCACAAACTGCCTGGGGCAGGTTTTTATAGATACTGGCTTCTGGCTGGACAACTGGCAAGCAGACTTTTACTGCCTGGAAACAAAGGCGTTGCAAAAAGCCAGTAAGTTAAATCAAGGTTCTATTAATTCATTTTTAAAGTCTCACAGGAACATTGTACTCTTTGTCCAAAAATGTTCCAGAGCTTTAACAGCTGCACTGCAAGCACAGGGAGCAGAACAACAGGCTTCTTAGATGTCAGTGTGTGCAGGGGCACTGCTCTCTCCTGTTTTAAATCCACCAGGTTTCACACGAAGCTGGTATCAGCCAACTTTTGTCACTTTTTGTCACTTGCCCTTAAGATGAAGAATCACCAGATTGCTGTACTAGGAAGAGCTACTAACATGAAGAAGCAAATCTCTTATTTGCAGGTAGCAGGAACCCCCTTAACCCCCCACCAGTTTGTCCCTCCCCTACTTTATCCTTCATGGCACAGGGTCCCCACATGTGTGCCCTAATGCTAAGCAGTGGCAGGAGGGAGGAGAAATCCATTTTTGCCATTTTTCAACCACTCTGGGGGAGGCAGTAAGAGAAGAAACTATTTACTTGCTCCTTTGTGACCTGCAATAGAGCTTGAATTTTGCACAGTGCTCTCAGGAGGAGCAGCTGGTGTCTCCTCTCCCAAAGGGATGGAGTTACCTCTTCAGGCAATGTGGAGAGGACAGCAAGTGAACTCAAGTCCCCTAGATCTTTTCTGGCACTGTTTGTCCTGGGGAAGGTATAAGGGTCAGGACTGTTTCTCTCATTACTCATGGCCTCATCTGAGCCCCTGCCTGCCTCACAAAGCCTTCCTGCAGGACCTGGTTACAGAGAGCCTCAGTGGAAAACAGCAAATGACAGCAACTGTTGAGGGGAACATGGGATAATACCTGAGACTACAAGAACAAATGAATAGGGAAACCCAGATGCGTTATTTGGTACTGAAGCTGCGTTATGATGCCATGAGGGGCAGGAGATCCAGCAGCTGACAGTTCTGGGGGGTGACTGCACCCTAACCTGGCCCCATACCCAGCCCCATCCTCGGGAGGGGCAGTAACATCTCACCCCCCAGTTAGCAATGCTGCTCCCCAGCAGCTCACAGAGCCTGTACGTGGGGCTGGAGGTTCACAGTCCCCATTTTGCAGAGAACTGAGGTTTCTGCAGTGACTTCCCCAAGCTCACCCGGGAGATCTGAGCAGAGCCAAGCACAGATCACAGGACTCCTGCACGCCAAGTTACCAGCTCTACATTAGGCTAAACTGCCCTACAAGCATAAAGTGCCTCAGAGCACAGTTTTTGGGCACAGAGTAGGAACTGCACAGAGCAGAGCATCTGTGCCTGTGCTGTACCCCGTGCTCAGCCTGCTCTGACTTTGCCCGTCCATCTGTACCCTCCCCTTTTCCCAAAGGGCTCTCCCAGACCAAACACCACTGCACATTTTGGAAGGATTTCCATCGTGTGGGTATTTCATAGGTGCTTTTAACTTCCTACATTTTCAAAAGAAAAAGAAGAGCAATTAATATCTTGCAATGACAAAGAACGTATGCTGCGACATTGGAAAACGTGCATCATGCTATTAACGAAAGCTGTAGAACTAGTCCATTACAGGGACTAAGTCAAAGTGCCAATTTTTTAATGCTGTTTACCAAATCAAACAGGCATTCTGCAGTCCACCTGTTCCTACTGCCACTGACTTCACAAGAGCCATCTTCTGAAGCCAGAGAAATAATTACTGGACCAATTTATTGATGGCAGCTGGTTTGGAGTGAAAAAGTCCAAAATTTGCAATAATTAAAGACTGTAAAGGATGCAAGCTATTAAGAGGACAAAGAAAGTAAAACAAATCTGTCCAGAATGGGCAAATGGACATCTTCCATGGGAAGCCAAAACCTCTCCTCCAAGCTGATGTACTCACAGTCAACTCACAGGGAAGTCCATAAAGACGGAGTAGGGGAAAACAACAACAATCCAAATTTCTGGACTTTTTAATCTAGGAATTATTGCCCAGCCCTTGCCACTAACACAGAATTCAAAGTGCTGGAGTCAAGCAATGGCCTAGAGACCAACCTGTGCCAGCTGCTTCAAAAGGCCCCGTAAAATCCCATAATGGAGAATTACACACCAGTATGCCTGAGGGATAAGCCGCGTTTAGCATGTGGCCAGAAGTACAAAGGATGAAACTCCATCCCACCTCACTGCAGATGATATTGCTAATCATACAAACGATGCAAATCTGTCAGTCTCAATATCCTACCTTGTGGCAGTGAGTACCACAGGCTAATTAAAACTTAGGTTAAATGCTTCCTATTAAAGCTATTCAATGCATTGACTTCAAATTTAATATTATGTCTCTCTTTCTTATCCAACAGAAGAAAAAGTCACGGCATTGGTGTTTTATTTATATCCATCACAGCCTGTCTCTCAGTGGCACATCCCACGTATTGTCCTCCCTAAAATAAACAGACCTAACCTTTGCAGTCTCTGCTGCATGCAAATCTTCTCAGTAAAGTATTTTCTATGCTTCTGATTAGGTTTGTTGCCCTTCACTGAACCTCTTCTATTTCCTGCTCTATCATTTTTTAATTAGGGTAACCAAACCAAACATGCCTCTCAAGGTGAGGCCACATCACCATCTCCAGAACAACACTGTCATATTTTCAGTGTTGTCCTCTATTCAGCAAATTAATGTCATGCCATTTCATATTTATGCTTTCCTGATCACCGCTCAGACCTCAGCAGATGTTTTCCATTGAGTTCTTTGAGATACATTTTTGTTTTGAAGCTCACCCCATTATACAATCAGCTGTTCCATCCAATTAGTAGTAACTTCCTTTTCCTCACATTGCATTTTACTATCAGTATTTTGATTAATATAGCTTTGGTAAATTCAAGGGAAATTCTTAATCACTTTTAGATTTGATTAAATTTTGGAGCATCAAATTTCAGCAATTTGCTACTTAGTCTTTTTCAGATTATCATAAAATACTGAGTACAAGCTCAAGGGGTGCCTACCATGCAAATGCCTGTATATATAATTACTGAAGCACTCCACAGAGAGATGATTTTCAAAAAATTCATGTATCATAACATAAATAAAAGCCTAATTTATCTTTAAAGCATTTTCAAATCTCAAACATAAACTTTCTGCACCTGCATCACAAGTCTAAAAGAGAGAAGGAGTGAAGTGGCCTCTGTCACTTCCCAGGGTGCATTCACATGCACATCACCAAACCACACAAACCCACCTCCTCCGGCTGCTGTAACACAATTTTCAAGAAAGGTGAACATGACAGCCTTCAAAGGGATTTTAAACAAAACAATGTCAGGAAAGGCTTCATCACCCTATGTACCACACACTTCTATAGCCTGTGAAGAGAAATACCCATCTCAGTGAAATTCAGACCACATAAGGTTTTTGAATTCAGAATGTCTTTTTATAATGATATATTCATGCTCACTGCCATCCTTCAGAAACTTCCTAAGGAGTGGATGCTTCTCTCACACAAAAAAAATGCACTGAATTACTTCAGAGGGAATCAAGTTTCTGAATATCTACAGTGTTCCCACTGTAGATATAAAGAGGTGAAGGGAATTGTCAGCAGTTTCACATCTAGATAGATGTCCCTTTCCAAGGATTTATTCATAGAATCATCGAAGGATTTCTGTGTGAAAGGACCTTAAAAATCAAAACCCCCTGCCATGGGCAGAAACACCTTCCACCTGTCCAAACAAGTCTTGAATTCTTCCAGGGATGGGGCAGCCTCTGCTTCTCTGGGAAATCCATGCCAGTGCCTCACCATCCTCACAGGAAAGAATTTCTTCCTAATATCTAATTCAAACTACTCTCTTTCAGTTTAAATCCATTCCTTTTTGTGCTACCACTACATATCTTTGTAGAAAGTCCCTCTTCAGCTCTCTTGAAGTCCCTTTCAGTACTGTAAGATCTTCCCAAAACCTTCTGTTCTCCATGATGAGCAATCGCAGCTTTCTCAACCTGCCTTCATAAGAGAGGTGTTCCAGCCCTCTGATCATCTTTGTGGCCTCCTCTGGACTCACTCCATATCTTTTTTGTGCTGAGGACCACAGAAGCGGATGCAGCACTGCAGGTGGGGTCTTACAAGAGTGGAGGGGGAGAATCACCTCTCAACACGAAGGCCACGCTGCTGTGGTTGCATCCCAGGACATGGTTGGCTTTCTGGGCTGCAAGTGCACATTGCCAGGTCATGTTGAACTTCTCATCAAACAAACACCCTCAAGTCCTTCTCCTCAGGGCTGCTGTCAATCCACTCTCCACCCCGCCTATGCTTGTGCCTGGAACTGCCCTGCCCCAGGTGGAGGACTGTGCACTTGGCCTTGTTCAACTTCGTGAGGTTTGCACAGGAAAGCCTCTCATGCCTGTCCAAATCCCTCTGGATGGCATCCCTTCCCTCCAGCGTGTTGACCACACCACACAGTTTGGTGTCATTGGCAGACTGGCTGAGGCTGCCCTCAATCCCTTGATCCCTGCAGCCAACAAGAATATTAAACAGTAGTGGTCTCAATATCAACACCCAAGGAAGGCCACTCATCATTGGTCTCCACTTGGGTATCAAGCCATTGACCAGAGCCATTGACCAAGCCATTTCCATAGAGGGAAAGCCATGCTCCTAGCAGAGAAATATTCCCAATATTTCTCGAGAACAGAAATACTGGCAACAGCCAAGGACAAGAGGCAT
Organism: Empidonax traillii; assembly: GCF_003031625.1. Classification (NCBI taxonomy): domain Eukaryota; kingdom Metazoa; phylum Chordata; class Aves; order Passeriformes; family Tyrannidae; genus Empidonax; species Empidonax traillii. The sequence continues at coordinate 1,190,810 of NW_020955297.1, read as the reverse complement.
TTTGCCATACAGATAGCTGAAGAGCTCACCACAAATCACTATTTAGTGCTGTGGTTGCTGGCAATGGCTTCTGGGATATTATTAATTACAGGAGTTGATTTAAAAAGAATATTTTCCCCAGCATATGACATACTAAGCTGTCACAAGTTACTTATTTCTAATGAGAATTTCTGCATATTAGGTAAGAGTCCAGAAGCATTGCTGAGTATTATGTGAAAAAGCTGTGTTTCTGCTGGGAAGGAAAAATCATCACATTTTCCAGAGATCAGTTTTCTAGAAAAGAAAAATAGCTACTTTCTTTTTGGGACAAAAGCAATAGTTTCTACCTCAGTTTAAGAATCCCATCTGCTGCGGGCTCTGAGTCATTGGCTTATTAGCAAAATTGTTTGAAAGAAGCATAAATCTGATTTTCTCAGAAACCAAATCTGCACTCAGACAAAAATCAGTCTTCCACTTACCCCTAAATCATGCTCCTTCTCTGTCCTCAGTTCATTCCCACCAACAATGGGTAGCACCTGCTGGCCTGCTGCTGGACAGGCGCTCCCCCAAACCTCCTTCAGCACTTTATCCAGGAGGCTTTATCCTTTCGGCCAGGGCCAGACCCCAAAGGCTGGTGCCTTTCTCCCCAGCACGGAGTCCATCCATACACTGTGATTTCTGGCTTATTCTGCAATTCCCTTTTGGCCCTATGTACAGAGCAACCACATTTGTTTTCCTTTTTCTCCTCTCTGCCTCTCTGACTCCTGAAAACAATATGCTGTCAGAACCCCGTGTTGGTTTGTATCTTTTAACAGCTGTCCCCATTCGGCAGCTCACTCCCTTTTAATGGCACATTTCTCCTCTGCCTTTATGCCGAGCCATTACGCCTTGGATGACCAACACTGAACACTTCTGGGGTCAGGCATGAGATTGCTAGGTTTGCTGGTGTTAATTTCTCAGTTGTTTTCCTGCTGGTGCATAGACACACTCGCTTAGTAAATCATCAGAGCTAATGGGGGAGGGAGTCCAAGGGGGATGATGGAGGCACAATTTACAGGAGGTGTTTATAGCTCTTTCTTCTTTCCTCCATCCAAGCCTGTCATCTGGGGAGGCGGCACATCCTGATCTCTACCAATGCAAGATCAAAGCTTTCCAGGTCTGTCAGAACTCTGAGCCTGTCGCTATCCCTATTTACACATGTTTATTTTTATTATTGTTACCATTAATATTAATTCATCTTGACAGTCCCTGAGCAGCCACATGGGTAAGAACCCTACTCCACTAAGTGCTGTACAAACACAAACCAAAATGACAAGAGCTTACAGCCTCAGGAAAAGCTTGCAACAGAGAAGCTGTTTAAATGCTGGACTTGATTCAGGTTGATTCAGTGTAGACAGAGACATGCTGCGCTGGTCAGGTCATCACAACAGTTTAGGGCCCCACTTCTGTTACACTGAGACAGAATTAGGCACTCAGATGTCTTTGAAGTACAGGCTTTCAGCCTCTGTGCACCTTATTTTCACCGTTAGTGAAAACAGTAGAGGGACTGTTGGGTCCCTCATGACAACCTGCTCCAGGATCTTGATTGTCCAAATTCATCAGTCACTGAAGTACCCAACTCCCCCCAAAGCAGCAAAGTGTTCAAGTACCTGAGGGATTTAGATGCTTGTTTCATTTTGGCAGTGTAATTCCCAAGGTGTGAGATGCCAGGAGCACAGAGTCATCATGTTCACAAACACAGAGGTTTGCTCACAACCAATTCTGTGATAAACAGCACCAAAGGAGATGTGTGCCAAATGCAGTTGGAGTTTTATAGTTGTTCCTTTAGCACCTCTTCGGATTTTGTTTAGTTCACTCCTGCAACAACAGCTGGGAGCAGTATTTCCTTCAAATTACAGAAAGATTTAGTGTTATCTTAATGTGATACAAGTGTAGCCTGAATTATATTTATGAGGAAGCACAATATGTGCTAATGAATAATAAAGACTGTCTACAAGGGTATTAACCTGTCTCTGACTGCTGCTGCTGCTTGAGCCAGCAGTTCTCACCTTCTTAATAGGGTTAGCAAGTCACAAGGGCTCTGCCACTCACTAGCCTCCTCCTACGGGGGCATATTGCAAACATTATCTATTTTCTAAGGTTTCAGCTGGAAAGAGGTCCCTACTTCCAACCACTACAGAACTGAGCTGAAAAAGAGACTTTCTTCTCTGCCAAAGATGCCCTGCAGGATGGCAAAGCCAGCATCTAGACACCAGGGTTGTCCAAATCCACCATCTGAAAACTGATGGTCACAGAAAGAGTTTGGGAAGAGGTTCGGCCCCGGTTTCACTCCAAAAACTGGCAGCAAGTCCAGGATGTAGTCCTTATTTTGCCCTTCTCGGTTTGTCCATCTGCAGTATGAGCGGGCATTTGGCAGAGCGTGAATGTCTGTATCGCTGCTATGGATGTGTGGCTGGTGGAAAACAGAAGTTTAGTGTAGTCAACAGTAAACTGACAGCTGCAATCAAGAATAGCACCAATATGGTTCACTGATTATCTGAATTACTTCAGGGTATCTTAGCAAATCCCTGCAATGTATCACAGCTACCAAAGGAACACATGATTTTATGCAAAGAACATTTTTGAAAGATGCAACAAAAAACCCACTGATACAAATAGCCGAGAAAATGCAGTGCTAATGGATGTTCCTTTCCTTCTGCATTATTTATCTTTCATAAAGTACTACATAAACACAAATGCTCCTACAGAGAGAGTCAAAAATAGCATATTTGACTTATCTGTTTAAGAAATAGTGACATGCATCAACCAAAATGTTTCAACATGGGATTCTTCAGTTTCAACAACTGTCAGAGGGCTCCTGTATTGAAAATTATCAATGCCTTTGACAGATAAAGAGAGGTAATATAGTGACTTGTTTTGATACAACTTGACAGGGGTCTTTTTGACAGTATTTTTCACTGTCAGTCTATTGGATTTGAATTTTAACTGGGGCCTGTGAGAAATATGCTTTTGGTCTTTAGCACTGAATCTCTGCAAATCAGAAGGGCAGTGGGAGTACAGTACTTACCTGCTTTTTATTTGCCATTTTCTACCAGTCTTCAGTTTTAATTATTCCTTTTTAATACCCTTCCCAATTTTTATACTCTTGAGATGTCATAATAAGGCACATTTAAACTATACTTTGCTGCTCCCTTGGCAAGAAGGGACATTTCATACAGCTACACTTGGAAAGGAGCTATTTTCTAAAGTCACAGTGTTCAGACTGACAGTTCAGTTGCATCAAGAGCTCATTTGTTCTGCTCTTACGAGACTGCAGAAACTTAAAAGAAGTTATTAATGTTGATTTTTAAATACCCAAACACTTGCCCATGCAGGAGCTTGTGAGGCTAAGGATCTCTTCATTAAAATTCTTTACACAAACACATCTTACCATAAAAAAATAAATAAAAAAAATAAAATTAAAAAAAAATCAACAAAGGATCCAGATCTGAATTCTCATAGAGCAAAATCAAGACATTTTTTGAAAGAATCACTTAAATTACAAGCTGGGCCTTCATTGCTGCAAAGCTGCACCAAATAGGTGAGGAGCTCTAGGCTTGCTATTGGCAGACATCACCCTTAGACAAAGAAAAGGCAGGTGCAGGGTGAAGAGGATAGAGGGAAATTCCTCATTATTCTGTATGTTGATAACAGCCTCTTTCAATAATTACCATTTTGAACAACATCTCCCACTGAGCGGTCAGTCAAAATCCACTTATTCTGATCCAAGTTATTCGTTCCTGGCAGCGATTTCCACAAGCATTTTTATCATACAATTTATTTCAGCTTTGATATAAATATGTGACCCTGAAGGGTTCAGTATCTAAATATTTATTTGTTTCTAAGTCTAAGTTTACAGTGTAAAGTGTGAAAATTCCCTTTGGGTATAACAATGCTCAAAGAGACAAGGCTGCAAGATGGCTGAAGGTACAAAGGTACAGGAAACAAAAGGCCTTGTATTCCCAACTCATCATTCCATATATGGCTTGAGACAAGAACCACATCCTTGCTTTTGATGTATTGTTGTTGTATATGTTGAGAGCTCAGTTGTGTTTAAATGTAGTACTTCAGCTCCTTTGCTTAACAACACCTGCTAACTTGCTTGACATCTCAAAGAGTTTCTTAAAATATTCTTAAACCTTTGGCATCCCTTCCTGCCCTAGGCTTCATGAATAAAACATTTATCCAGTCAGCAGCTTTAGCAAAGAGGAACAGCCAAGTTCCATCCATCAACGTCAGCAGCTGAATTACTGAGTGATTTCAGATCCTTTAATAACTCTGTTTCTTCATGACTGTGTTGGTAAACAATCAAATAGTGCTGGCACCTGGCTTTCAATGAACATTAACTTTTTTTGCATTATCAAATACTACTAATAGAGCTTGTTGCTGTTATAGTTATTTCAATTAAAAAATGTCTGTAATGCTGTCCACCTTCATGAAAATGCACTGAGGTTTAGTCTTGATTTGTTATGAAGGTCATCGAGAGCTACTCACATTAAACCTGCTGGGACTTTAAAAAAAAAAAAAAAAAAGAGCAAGGATAAATAGAGCCTTTACTTCACATATAATGTGCTTCATTTATCATTGGGATCACCAAGTAGTAATACACTGCCCTTTTGTAAGGTTGTTAATAGAAACTAAGCATTTTGGGGTGAAAAACCAATGATATAAGGCTTCTGTTGTTGTAGAAGTCCAATGAAGCTTGGAGGTCCAAGTACTAATAGGAAATTGCCTACATATATTCAAAAGGAGGTTCCTGGTATGAGCCTCTGTGCTGGGGAGGAGGGGGAATGGGGAGAAGAAAAGTCAGCTTTCTGAAGTGAAAACCTAGTCAGAATGTATCCGAGCACATTTGGTTTGAATTAAATGGATATTCAAGATAAAAATCTTTTCATTGCACTTTACGCTGGCGGAACAGTAGGAAAAGATTTTCCTCACCCTTGGATATAAGCACCAGTTTAGCCTCTAACCAGGGTATGTAAATGGAAAGCCTTGGTATTCAATCCTTTAACCTCTCACACAGGAAGACTATTCGTAGGTATGCAGGAATAACACTCTGAAGTCAAAAGGGTCATCTAAATAAGGATAACTGGCCAGGCTACAGCCCCTGCTCTGCCTTTATTCACTGGGGATTTGTGTCTGGAATGTAAACAGCAAATACCCACAGACACACTGTGATATGAGCATAACTTTGAATATCTGATCCTGCAAAAATGATCCTTCCCATCTCTGGGACAGAAACAATTACCAGCATAGAGTTTGCAGAGGATGAAAACCATGTGAGGTCCCAACAAACAAGAGAAGAGCACAAGCCTCCCAAAGCCCATCTTGATTCTTGCTCCTAAGACTTTTGTGTGCAGGTGAAGGGTGTCGCTGTGGGATCACCCCAGGGACAGTTTGAGGGGTTCTAGTATTTTCTTTCCTCTCTGGGGAGACTTTCCCCAGCACAGCACCAGCAATAGCTCTTGTGTTGCCTTGCTCTGCTGAGCACTTCTAAGCCAGCTTAAAGCAGAGCGATGTGTGCAGAAATATGGGAGGCGTTTTCTTACCTCCCAATACACATTTCCAGCTGGTAGGAAACCACAGGCTGATTGCACCAGAGAAAACGTGTTTTTTACAGGTTTCTGCAGGTATAATTGAGCTCTGTGCTACTGAATTCAAGTGGCACACAGGTAGAGACCAGTAACATTTTCATTTAGAGGCATCTTAGAGCCTCTCCATAGGAAAATAAACAGTCTCTTCAGTAAAATTACATCCAATTAAGCCACAGGTAAATAATTAAGCCACAGGTTTCAGTATTTAAGCTCTTCCCAGTTGCTTGGATAACTGATGTGTCACCATTCTGGATTAAGCTTCTGTAAGTTTTCTCTGTGGCATCTTAAAAATAATAACCAACATTTAGTTATATCTAACTGAAAACTGGCTCTGACTCCTTTGTTGAAATGAAAACAGGTACCACTCCTGAGCAGCACAACTTAGCTCATTCTTTGATTCCCAGAAAGGGTGATTGCAAAGATTATTAACCATGAATGCTCTGGACTGGTAAAACAGAAACCCTTGGCACAGAAAACCAGCTCCAGACCCTTGTCACGCAGTGGGTTTGCAAAAGTGCACATGCTGACTCATGCAGGTGTTGATGCAGGTTGGCTCAGCATGCCAACCAAACCCACTGTCTCTTTTTCCATCTGCTCCTGGATATCCAGGTTTCATCCCCTCTCATGTACTGCACGCATTGCAGCCTCCCTAGGCCCCTTCCCAAAGTCCTGCACACACACACTGGCTTGTGACCCTTTACTGACCGCTTTTGGGGACCACTGGCAAAGGAAAAGGAGGAGAAGTTTCCATCCAGATCTTCTCCCACCTGCACAAAGCAGCCCAGCAAGGGCAAGAGAGCCAGGTGGGCTTTCCAGCGAGACACTGCATGTCCTGCTGTCACTAGCAGAGGTTTTGGGACAGCTTCTCAGAAATCTGCCTCCCCAGACGAGCCATAGACAGGAGGTCCCCCTAGACCTGCTCCAACACAGGCAAGGCTGGGATTAGTCATGGCTTTGAGGGCTGGGGGTTTTTTAAATTTTTATCTAAAAATTGCAATTCTTCCTATGCCCTATTAAATGAAAAACATAGGACCCAATGGAGGTCTTTGCACTGGCTTTGGAGTAACACAGGTGAATATCTATTCTCAGCTTAAAAACAGAAAAAAACCCAAAACAAAACAAAAAAAAAAAAAAAAAAAAAAAAAAAAAAAAAAAAAAAAAAAAAAAAAAAAAAAAAAAAAAAAAAAAAAAAAAAAAAAAAAAAAAAAAAAAAAAAAAAAAAAAAAAAAAAAAAAAAAAAAAAAAAAAAAAAAAAAAAAAAAAAAAAAAAAAAAAAAAAACAACACTCCAAACCTCATTCCATTTTCTTGCTTGATCCCCAGGCTCTGAAACTGTAAATACAAACTACACCTCACTCATTTGAAATCTGCAACCTCTCCATCATAAACCAATCTCCAGAGAAATTAGTAACTATTTTTCTGTGAGGGATTTCTTTGTTCTGTTGGTCCATTTTAAAGATTGTGGATTACACAACCAGATATGTGGGTAACCCTTTTTTTTTTTTTTCCCAAAAAAAAAAAAAAAAAAAAAAAAAAAAAAAAAACAGAAAACATATTAGAAAAACAGTTCCATCTCCCCTATCTTGACATCAGCTGCAGCTGAAATGCCCAAGGCAAAAAATCCTTTGTCTTGAATTTTAAAAAAAAGTCTGTTTTTTCCCCCATATCCCCACTGAAACATGTTTCACACTTCGCTACTGGAAACACACCCTGCAGACATTTACATCACAGGCTTTGTTATTATAAGTTATAGCAAAAGACAAAAAGAACAAGGTTTTGTAACCAGAGGGCAAATATCACAACTGCTAATTTGTTAGGGGGTGACATTTCTGATAATGCTGTTTTAGTCGAGCTACCATTCCATATTGTAATTTCATTATAGCATCCTATCACAGCACTTAATAGGAGGGACACACATGAACAGATCTATTACCTAAAACAAACAAAGATATTAGGAAACTTCTTGGGACTGAGTTGTATATTGACTTCTGGTCAGCATTTCCAGAGAATTTCATTAAATTTATGTCATCAAAAAACATAACTTATGGACCTTCTGAACAGGAACTCATACCAGCAGGAGTAACAATTGTTTTTCCCCGTTTTGTGATTTATCATCCATTCCATTACATGCTACATGGACTGTCATTTTTCTTTAAATGTGTTTGATAAAAGAGTTCTTGTTCTACTAGGTCAGGTATTATTATTCACTAACATTATGTACTAACCACCATGAACGCCAGCAGCAGCTGCAGAGCTGTTGCTGAACATCAGAGTTAGCACTGGGCTTTTCCCTGCCACACACTGGTCCCATAAAATGGGGGAGAAGCTGCACAGGGAGCAGCTCCCCATTCCTTCCCTGTGCCAAGCAGGACACGTGCACTGTCACAGCCGATAGCACAGCACGAGGCTGCCGTGAGTAGAAAACAGCTGTGCCTCTCCACAACACAGCCCATCTAAAAGATTCAAGGCTGCATTTGCTCCCCACTGACCCCGTGGCTGGTTGCCACTCTCGCAGGTCTGCGCCTGTAATTGCTCCATGTCAATCCCCCTCTCGCACCCACAGCCAAGATCTGCCCTACCCAATTTCCCAGGGATTGTGCTGCACAGCGGTGTCACCGGCACTGCCCTGAGCATGATGCAAGGAATGAGACATGCTCTTGCCACCCAGCAGCCCTCACACAGCTAAGCCAGCAGCAGAGGCAGCACTGGGGCTGAGGAACTGCCCCTTTGCATCCTCTGTACCAGCAAGTGGCCTGGGAGATCAGCATAGCAGAGCTCAGCAAAAGCACGAGCCTCTCTTTGCACTGTTTGCCAGTTCTTACATGGTCCCTTATCTTCTCTTAATTATCCAGGCTATTTTTACACAGTTTCTCCCCCCATTTCCTAATTGCCTGAACTTATTTTCCTGATGGTTTTCTGTAGATGAATTTCAGGAGCTCAGTATTTCAGGCAATTTCCAGATGTAATTAACACCACCACTCCCCTCATTAGGGAGTGGCCTACTTTCTCTCCAGCACTACCATACCTCTGAAAATGTTTGGAAGAGGTCCTTATTATCCTCCCCATAGCTCTTTGGCTAACTTGACTCCTGTGAAGCCTTATGCTTCACAGGGCTCTCCTCTCCCTGCCTGCAGCTGAAAAATACATGCTGGAGTCCCCTCCACTTCCTGCTTTCCATCTTAAATTTCTGCACTTGGTAGTTGTAGCTCCCAGTCCTGGATGAAGAGCTGTGGTGCCTGTCCCAGTATACAGTCAAGTCCCATTCTGCCACTCATCAGCAGTCAGGGTACCCAGCTGACACTGCTCTAGGTGCTGCTCAGACAGGTGAGAGTGATCCCATCCCAGGCAGTTTGCAATCAGTTCAGAGAAATCAAGGAAGGATAATAATGGTCTTGGAAATTCTGGGTACTGAGGCACAAACACACACAGCCTACAGCAAGCCTGGATTTACAGCTCAGTTACAAACTACCTTTTTCTTTTAAGTACCCAAGTGTATCTCCTCCTTTCTACTCAAGCTGAACTCCTCTTGACTTCAGTAGGAGTTCTTCAAGTAAGAGGAGGTGATTTGGCATAGCAGACTGGACATCCTGGTACTGGCACATCCTAAAAACCCTCATTTAGGAACCAAAACCAAAGGCTTGTTTCCAGAGCTAACCCATCGAGAGCCCACATAGGAGACTAAACTTAATTGTCTGTGGCTGTTACAATATCAGATAACCCCTGCAGAGGTAAACAAGCAAACTTGAGAGATTAATATTTTCTTTGATATAAACTTTGTAAGATGCTCTGTTGTCAAAAAGTCCACAGAGATTACTTGTGCTGTAGTAGGAGGCACTTCATTTTCCAGAATCTATGACCCAGCAGAAATTACTGTCAGCTCCCCAACCAGCTGAGGGGTATCGATTCCCCTGTTACTACAGCAACCCATTAGTTATTAGATCGTGTCTCATATGCAGTGACTAATCTGCCTCAGCGAGGTCTCGGATTTTGACACTTCTTCATTCTAATCTTTAATTAGTTTATTTGATGTGGCCTGCGCGTTTTATTTTTATACTAAGTAGTTATTGAAAATACAGTCAAACTGAGCAGAGATCAAAGGAGCAAAACCAGTAGGCTGTCAACTAAACTAGTTATGCAAAATAATAATAAGTAAAATAAAGTAGAATGCCATATCAAACATGTAAGCCAGCTTCACTCAACACTCCTGAAGTTGCACAGAAATCAACCCAGGACACTCTTCCATCCCCAGACTTCACTTGAAACATAAGTGCCCCTGGTGTCACCTCCTTTGTATCGCCCCCATCTCAGTGATTACATCAAAAGACTAGGAAGCTTTCACCAGCAACTTTATCAACTTCCTGTGATACTTTGCTTCTCAAAGAGGAAGAGAGTTTGAGAGGTATCATCCCTTTACACCAAAATAGCCAGAGACTGGGTATCTTTTTATGGCTTATCCTGTCTCTGATGTCAAGTGAATAGTCTGCACAACAACCCCAACCTGGGCAGAGGAGCAGCATACTGCAGGTTTTGGCCACAAACATAAGCAACTTTATGTCACAGTCATTAATAAGCCGCCATGTAACCTGACAAAAAAATCCCAGTACTAAAACCAAAAAACCTCAACATTAATTCAGCAAGTTATTCATAGTAAAAAATAAACAAACAAAAACCCGAAAACAAAACAAAAACACACCACCACAAAACGCAAACAAAAACAAACAAAAATGAATTTATTTTTAACTGAGGTGCCATAATAACAACTTTTTACATCTCCTTCTCCTATGTTGTAATTAATTAGAAATAAAGTTCCAAGTGGAGTCCTTCCCTTCCAGATTTCCTATTATGGGGTAGAAAAAAAGAAAGCAACTTCTTTCCCATGCAATAAAATCCAGTTATGTCTACTGACTGCAAAGGAAGGGCAATCTCTGAGTGTCTACCACAGGAAAGTTTCATTACATCAACAGTCTGTACCTCTCTTGGTGTTTTTCAAGGAAATCACACACCCCTTGCACATCTGTACAAAATCGATGACAACAGATCAGTGTGCCAGGTCTGCTGTTCTACTGAGCACCAGCAGAACATCAGGTGTAACATGTCCAGTTACTGAAGAGCAGATGATGAGGACTGTCAGATGAACTGACTTCAGAACCACTGCCTTAACATGCAAAGAGCAAGCTCTAGCTAATGCCTTTCCAGGAAATGCCTCCCTTGCCTTTCACCTACAGAGGTTTAGGCACAAAACACCCACCAGATTCTTGTGCACTTAAATGGACGAGCACGTAAAACCAATGTCCCTCCATAGGTTTTGACTCTGCTCCATCTCCAGATGTCAGTGTCCACAGGTCTCAGGGACATGTTTGAATTTACACAAGCAAGATGTACTTAGTAAACGGATGAAAAAATTACCAAATCATGCAATAAGGGGAAGTTTTGCTTTAGCCTCATTTGATAGCAAACTGTGGATTCATGCCATGGCTCTTCCCCAACTTCGACTCAAGTAGAAGAAAAGGATGCCAAAGAAGAAAGGCTTAGGGTAAATATCCAGACATCTGACTGCATGCATTTTCATTGCTTGGTATGGACCAGGCTGGAGGGCAGCAAAGGTTGCAAATTCAATCAAGGGACTGTTTCACCAGTATCCCCAGTATTTAAATTTCACAACGCTGAAGAGGTAGGAAGGGAACATTTAGATCACTGGCTCACCAGTCCCAGATCACTCTGTTTTGCACCATCTCCAATGCCTCATTCAGTTTCAAAGGCCTCAAATAGGTATGACGTGAACAGACTGAAATAGAACAGAATTTGGAATTATCTTAATCTACACGATGCAGCATGGGAGTGTACGTACATGTGTGCCAGCAGTTTTCCAAAACACACCCACTTTGATCAATTAGAAAATTGACCTAGTACGCTCAACAGAATGGCTTGAGTTAGCCCAAGTAACCCATTTGTGTTATCATCCATCTTGAACAATTCCCTGGATGCAATTCATGGAACTGCAGACCAGCTATTAAATCACAAAGCTGCTCTCCTGAGAAATCTATCCCAGACTGAGCTCATAGCAAGAAGGAACAATCAAACACTCCACCTATAAGCAGCCAAGCTGGGCATACACGATTACCTAAAAGGAAACCTGTAGGCACATCGGATTTGGTAATAAACTGCATTGTATTTTAATATATTGAGATATACGCCACTTATAAGAGGTGGACAGACACACTAACAAAACACAAAAGGAAATTGCTCATCACTCCTGGTGAAGATGTAGTAAAATCTTAAGGTAAAGCAAGATGCAGTTGCATCAATAAAATAACACTTAGAAAATTGGCAATTAGGAATTGGCATTTCACATAATTAGGAATACAATTATGGAATGTGATTGACCAGTGGAAGCACCCAAAGAGATAAGTCATTGCTCCTCATGCTCTTCATTAAGAAGATGGAGAGTCAGAAGTGATCAGTACTAATACACTTACAAAACAGACTAACTTACACTTTCTGACAAGGTATTTCATAATACATGCATATACATAGTCATACATACCTATTTCACCATAGGTAAGGGAGACTTTCAGTTCAGATTTTTTTCCATAAGCCTAATATTGCACTTATGAGTAACTCAGCCTCACAGGTAAAAATCTGATATCTGAGGCCTTAATTTGAGGCATAGAGGAAGATCCTAAATCTGTCCCCTGTATAACCCTAACTCCTGTGTCCCATTTGGGGAGTAAGTACTGATGCTCCCGTCCTCTGAGATTTCCCTTCCAAGAGCCTCCATTTCTTCCCAGTGCAGGCCAGGAGAAGCAGTCTCCCCAGCCCTTTCCTATGCTAAACACCTTCTCAATTTCTTCTGCAGTCGATGGGAATGCAATAGGTCCCACAAATTCTCTAGGAGGTCGTAGCTCGAAGCCCAAAGGCCCAGCCTTGTTAACACTATACAGCTGAACACAAGGCGTGTCAGCCATCCCCTGGAAGTCTGTTTTATTTAATTACCACTGTTAACTGTCTAAGAGGCTGTTATCTTAGGAAGGTGAGGTGGAGAAGAGAAGCAGTGTAGGAGAGAAGGCTTACAAACAATCTCTACACATTAGCTGGGTGATGAATGAGAAAGCAGAAGAGACACTGCAGCTAAGTACCAGCTCCTGAGTCTTTATACACCATTACCTAAGCAGTTACCCACAAATAAAGCACAGTCTATGCTCTTCTGTATATCATATTGCACTGTAGCATATGAATAATCTGATATGCCTGTAAGCAGAGTCGAGATTCAAGAATATTAAGAAATTGCACAGATACGGTAATAATAAAACAAAATTCCTAACCAGAGAAAAACCAGCTGTGTGTAATTCATTATGTCACAAGACTGTCATGTTGCTCAACAGAAAAATATGCCTTTTGCCTGGCTTTGATCAGACCCTTCTGCTGCCAGGAATCACACTAAAGCTACAGCAAAATATAAATTATCCTTCAGGACATCATACATTTGTCTTGTAAACCTAACCTAAATTTAGGCACTTCTGAGAAGAAAGCAACATGGATTGCAAATGTACATACACTGGTAGTGAAGTGACAAAACTACATACAGTTGGACACTACTGTGCTGGAGAAGAACACCTCTGAAGCACAAGTTCTGGCAGCATCAGCAGTAAACATGTCTGTGGGCCACATCCTCACACTGGTACCGATTAGTGTAATCCCTTTACTGCAGGGCAGCTCTGAAGAAAAGCTCCAGAGAGGCATGTGGTTTAACAGTGCCCATGTGCTAAATGAGGACAAGAAACAGTGGTAGGAAAAGGAACGAGACTGTAGCAGCCAGTTTATCATACTTGAACCAAGGACTTGCTCGTTTCACATGCTGCCCTTCACAGCTGCCATGCCTTGGAGGCCTTTTCTTTGCTCAGAAAAGCTGTGCACCTCCCCCCATGCTGGCTGGCTGTGCTCCCATCAGTGCTGTACGGAGCACTAAGGTCAATACGCCTGTAACCATAAATACCAGAATACATTTTGCTAATGATCAACCATCGTCACTGAGCAAAGACAAATGTGTGCACCGCAAACTCCGAGAGCGCCACAGCATTGCTTTTAGGGGAAAGAAATGCACTGAAGAACCCGGACTTCTTGTCCCTGGAAATAAGCCATGTCTTCATGGCCTAGCCACCTCTATAAATACAATGAAGTATGGTAAATACATCTGGGATTACATTAGACACTGAGCAATTTGGGAAGATTGGTCGACTGTGGAAATCCAAAATGGTCTCACTAAAGCAGCTTAAGTGGTACTAGCTAAGCAGGTTTGGAGCCCACATTTCAATGCACAATACCATTTTATATGGGAACTCACTTTGCAAAACTGTCTAGGCTCAATGTCCATTACTAGACTACTTGCTGATTTATTGTGTCATAAATTGGAACTTCTCCTAGTGCCCTTTGTGTTGATGATGTCATTTGAAGATCACTTCTCTTTATGGTTGGTACATGCAATAAAAAGATTTAGTGTTTATATGTCTCCACCAATGGCTCTTATGCACAACCTTTTAAGATCCAAACGGAGTGGGATTCACCTCACCTGACCAACATCCCAAAGCTAGGCCAGCTTTGCTATATAGGTTCTTTTTCTAGAGAAAACAAGAAAAAAGAAGAGCCATGTCCAAATCATGAGTCTTTCCAACTAGCTCAGCCATCTACTTGATGAATCCAAACCAAAATTAAGTTACATACTTATCTGACTATGCTATGTTCAGTGCAACAGGATAGACTTATCCACGCTAGAGAGACCTCTACCCTGTAAGCAACGTAATTTAGAAGGGGAAGGAGGACTGGTAAGTGTATTAAGATGGCACATGTCCACCCTATGTAAATGTTTATAACTGATTTAATCCAATTTGTATGATTATTAATGAGATTTTCCCTTCAAGCTTCACTTACCCTGGAGACACAATGAAACAGAAATAAGTGAAAAGACCTGAACTTGAAACATTTATGAGATGAAATCACATCACAATTCTCAGCTTTCTGCAGATGCAAGCCCTATAACAAGCAGAGAAAAGCAGAGGAGGTGGATCAATCCCAGTCGTTCTCTGACTCCACATGTGCACTACTCCTGCCTCACTGAGCTTTGGGGTAGTAGTGCCCCAGGAAAGGTTTAACCTTTTGACACAGCAACAAGAGTTCATCACAGGCATGACAAAAATCGAGCCACCTTGTATCACAGCCACCACTGAGCTCAGCTTCAGTTGCAGTGACACCTCTGCCTTCACACCACTGTGATTTTCCAGCCCTGCTCTCAGCACAGTGGAGACAAGTCCAGCTGGGCCTGGCCAGGGAAGGCAGGGGGGCAGCTGTACACACACCACTGCCTTCCATCACCCAAAATGCTGCCCTGGCTGCTCTACTAATGGGAAGAGGAAGGATATACAGCAGCTTTTACAACATTTCCTCCAAACTGCAATTCCTCCCTTGGAGGATTCAGTAGGGGTCTTGGCATTAACTGGATTTGAGGGAGCAGAAACCTGTGCCATGGCAGAACCTAAAGGCACCCCAAATGCATGCTCAGAGAGCCACCTTAAAGATAGCAGAGGGACAGAGCAGTTGTGTCAGTGCAGAATAGTGGGCAGTGAAAGAAGCACCCACCTCTTCCCAATGGGGGCTGTGGCATCCACCACAGGCAATGGAGCTTTATCCTTGGCTGGCACGGGCTGCTCCAAACAGCCCCTCCAGTTATTTATCAGCCTTTCTCTGCCTTGCAGGAATATTTACATGTCCCATTTCATGGAAGGAACATGCAATTTGGGCAACAGGAAGTGGAGATAGCAACATTTGTGGGTGCTGGGGTATTTATCTTCCCGAATATCTGGTGGAACACCAGCAGGAACACCAGTCAGCACCTCAGCCCTCACAAGTACAATCCCAGCCTCTGCATCCACAGCAAAAATTCAAATTGCACAACCATATCCACCTCTTTAAGATCCTGTAGCAAAATTAGTAAAACATGCAGCTACTCTATGTCATTTTTATTGTATATAAAAAGAACCCATTACATTTATTTGTTACTTTTTGTTGCTGTCACGAATGCCTAAATAATCCTTCAGTGTTTAGAAACAAGCCACTGGGGACCAATGAGATACATTTATTGTAATTACATGATTCTTCTAATTAATTTTTGTCAGGAAATTTCAAAGTAAAAATCTCCAGCTAAATGGGTCCCCCCTCCTCTTCTCTCCAGCCAAAAGACACGTTTCTGAGCCTTGTTTAAAAAGCTCGTTTCCTTTTTGCCTAGTTGAAATAAAGTGGAATTGTAATTGAGAGTGGGCAGAAAGGAGAGAACATTGTCATTAGACCACATTGTTTAAATCAACCTGTAACAAGCATTTCATTTTGTTTGGGTCATTAACTACATTTGAGTGAAAAATGTAGTTTGCCTGGCAAATTGGTTGGTGTCCAAATGCCTCCAACAGGAGACTTGTCTGGGTGAAACCCAAAGACCGCAACACAGACACACAAATTTTGCAGGTGGGAAACTTAACCCAAAAGGAAACATGCGTCAAAAAAAGTGGATGCTTATCAAAGATATACACGGAATTTGGTATTTACTGATCTATGAGATTGTACAGCCTGAGGCAGTATTCTCATAATTTATTCTATTCTCCCCTGTAACACAGAGCTCTGAATGTCATAAAGCAATTCAGATAAGATAGCCTGTAATTAGGGATTAATGTTATCATCTGCTGGACGAACAGCCACTTGTGATATATGATACCCAAGTGATTTTACTAAAACAGTTTACCATATCCCTGGATAAGCTTCTAACAAAACCATTTGAATGGTCAGCCTCCCTTTTCCAAACCACACCAGGATTTGGGAATAGTTCATTTACTTTCTCTCTTACTGCAATAATTCTAAAAGTTTCAAAGCTTCCACCTCATTCCATTCTGATTCCCATTACCTCAAATTAAACAAGTCCCATCTCCCCCAGCCTTTCCACATGGAAATACCCACCCACACTGTGAAGCTCCTACAGTTGTCTTGCAAATCCCTCCAGCTCCTCATCTTCCACACAGCACTCCCCAAACAAGACACTCTGCTCAAACCTCTGCCCTGCCAGTGTGGGCAAGCAAAAGGCACCTGCCCCTCACCCATAAAACACCTTGGGTTTGGCTGTTTTGTTTTTTCTACAGGAACATGCAGCTGTTCACCCATTCAGTTTCTGATCCCTGATAAGCCTTCACATCCTCTTCTGCCCTTCTTAGTCCAACACTATCAGCTTGTGCCTCTGCTACTGAAAACTTAAAGCCAGGTGTGGTGTGTGTATACACATATATACATTTAATTTTCTTTTTTACTCAACTGCTTTCTAATAATTTCTCCAATTTTCCACAGTTCCACTGAATTCTAGTGCTGATCTCCAAGGTGATGCCACCTTTCTCAAGTTGGTGTCACCTCCAGGCCCTGCCTGTGGACTCCTAATTCACTGGCAAAGTCACAAGTGAATAGTTCCAGACCTCTGATAGGCACCATAAGGTATCTCACATAAAGCCCTCTCCAGCGTGACAGCAAAACACTGATAACCTCTCCCTGCACACAATTTGCCAGTGACTCACAACCTGTCTTCAAGACTCCATTTCCTTCAACTGCTTCGGAGACAGACACAAGATGTCATGAAAAGCTGCAGCCCAGTCAAGCTGTCTGACAGCCCTCCTTCTGCCCTGCCATGCTATCACAGAGGGAAACTAGGTGAAGATGACATGATGTGTCCCTGACAATTGTGCTGGCTGTTCTTTATCACCTGAAATGCTCCAAGTGCATATGGACAGACCACGGATCACTTGCCCCAGCAGTGAATTCAAACAGACCAGTCCAGACTTGCCCAGTTCTTTTCCCTCTCTTTCAGAGGCACATTCTACCTGCATCTTTTCTAGAACCTCCCTAGACTTCCTCATGCTCTTGACGATAACTGCTAATAGGCCCTGAAAACTGCTCCAGCCCCTTCTCAAAATGCTCCAAAAGCTGGGAACATCCAGGTTGTCCCAATGGCCTAAGAGATGCAGAATATTGGAAATCTCAAGTGTCTGCTGCTGCCTCAGAGAACAAAGGGGAGATATTTCCTCCCCAGGGCTCTAGGCAAGCTCAGGGGTCCAGCACTACTGGTCTTTCTTGCTGTTCCACTGACCTTTTATGTCAATCCTAAAGGACATTGCCTTTGGTTTGAATCATGAGCTTTCCTTTCATAACTGTCACCACTATCACTTCTCATCTTTTCCCATTCTGCCACAGTATCCCTGTTTCCTCAAATCTGTTCCTGCCCAGCCAGCTCTGAAGCTGCATGGTATCCTGTCCTGCTGTGTCTCTCTTTCCAAATCCTATGTTGCACAATCAGGGATCGGATCTGATCTGCCAGGTGCTCAGCCTCACTCACCTCCCTCTCTTTGGTGATCCACAGCCAATTTTCTCTGACAGCCTGCCTGTTCCCAACAACCCACAAAAGGATCCAGGATCCCTGCAGCAGACATACCATGACTCCAATCTGAGCATCAGCCTCTCCCCCATGGCCAAGTCCTCCCTGAACAAGCAGTACACTCTTCTATCAGGCAGCCACAGCCATTTTCTATCAAGCCTCTGCTATGGCATTTAAATTATAACATTGATTACAAATGAGACATAAAGTTCCTCCCTTTTATTCCTTGTGCTGACATACCTTAAACATTTGACTGACTGACCCATTAATTTTCTTCTTGTGGCAATTATGCCTCAACCTCTCCCAGTTCTCGCTCCTGCCAGTGGTTTGATGCACTACTATCCTCTGCCAATCCTATTTTAAAGCCTTCCTTGGCAGCAGCAAATCTCTCCTAATTGTCCATTTTCTGCACGTGTGGTTGCACTGGGACAACAAACAACATGGGGACAGTGTCTAGCATTGTATTTGGTCCCTGCTACTCCTGCCTCTTGTCCCTTGCTGCATATCATCTTAACTTTAGTTATGCTTATGTGAAACAACCCCCAAACATTCTCTCCTATCCTCCTGTTTATGGAAAAGCACTGATTAAACAGAAGTATTTTTATTTAAACCTAAAAGCAATTTATATTATATATATATATATATATATAAAAAAGGTCAGGTAGATACTCCATTTATCACTATTACAAAGGACTGTAACACAGTGATGAAAAGAAAGAGAAATTAATTACAAGTCAGAGGCTGCAATAACTCTCTCTGTAATTGTGACGAAAAATTTAAATTAACATTTCTGTCAGTAAGAGAAGTTTGATTAATTTTACAATAGTGGAGATGCTATCACCTTAATATTGGTGGGTAAGGAAATTTTACTATTTGCAATTTAGATGTAGATTATTTCTTTAAGACTCAAAAAGTGCCTGCAAGGCACCTTCACACTTTATTAACAGCTCAATCAGTGCCACGCTAGAAATAATTAGCCAAGAAACCATGTAGTAAATATATCTAGACTAGCAAACCTGCAGAATAAGAAGTATATAATAAAATCCAGACCCCTCCAAGAGAAACAGCATCTATCCTGATCTCCAAAGCGACTGCTTCCTGCTATGGCACTCTGCCTTCAGGGAAACAACACAAATACCAGGTTTTCTGACAGCTTTGTTTTCTTTTCTGCTTTTAAGCCTCTGCTTGGCTGCAAAGCCAGAAGGCAGAGGGGGAAGATCCAAGCAGTGGTCACCGACATCGCACCCCTCCATGGCAGCAGCCACATTCCCTGGGTGCTGTATGAGGTGCTGGATTCCCTCTGGGGCTGCTGAGTGCAAGAGGTGGGATGGTGAAGGGCTGCTGAGGAAACTGCTGCTGACAGATGGTGAGTGAAATGCAACAGGAAAGAAACTGAGGCAGGCAGGGATTGCCATGGGGTAGGAGCGAGGACTCACTCACTCTGCAGCAGCCACAACAGAGCACAGTGTGAAGCAGCCAGGCAGAGTCTCCTGCCCATGGACACTGACATTACCCTGTTGGATTTGTTTTGTTTTCCCCAACTTTCCATCCTCACAAGACCCTGACCAAAGCCAGGTTCTCAGAGAGCCCCATAGACAGACCCTGGCCAGCCCCTGCACTCCCTGCAACTTTACTGTCCTGAGGGGCAGGAGACTCTAGAGCCCCATGCATGAGAGGCCAGGACCCAGGCAGCCCCTCCACTCTAGCTGGGAGCAGTGGCACCCTTTAACCTCAAGCCTTGCAGCTTCGTGCTCTGCAGAGTGTGGCATCAGAGCAGGGAAGGGCAGCATTGCCTTGGCATCCCCTCTGAGACCACTTGTGTCAACAGCACACACATCCCTGTGCCCCCAGGATGTTTATCCTTGGTGTCTGAATCATGCCTGGAAGTGGACAATTCTTGTATTTCTGTCCTCTGAAGCCCTTCCCCACGCCAGCCCACACAGGAGCAGGGGATGGCACAGTGAGGGAGGGCAGGAGCCCCATAATCAGGCTCTATGAGCAACACCAGTCTCCAGCCTTTGCTACCAGAAGGAGCCATGCAAAAGCCCAAGGACATGATGCAGGAAAGTAAGGATCAGACCAAAGCCCTGGGAAGCTTTCCCACTTCTTCTCTGCGCTATTTAGCAAGGGCCATTAATTTCTTCCTTTCATAAACACTGTGAACTATGAAAATCTGAGAAATAAATCTGAGAAATAAAATGAGCCTAATGAAAATGTATTGGTTCTAAGGCAATCAATGCCATTCAGCTCACAGAGAAAAGGAAACACAGCTCCCCATCTGTACTCTGCTCCCTGTAGTCAACAAGGCTGAGTGTTTCCAGCATGGATCAATGAACCATTCGTTAGGGGAAGTAAACCCGTACGAACAGCATTCGTCTCTCTCCAAGATCAAACAAAACTGCATAGGAACTTTCACGACTGCTCTCAAAACTGCAAGTCTAGGGAAAGTTGGAGCACTTCAAGCTGCTTTGCACATAATGGTGTCTAGTAAACCCTAATGGTTGCTGCACCCAGAGACTGAGCAGGAAGAAGCTGAGATCGTGCACATCAGAGTTGGATCCCTCTTCCACAGCTCAGAGGCAGCACTGCGTTGTGTGTGCTTGTGAAAATATTGGGGTGAGTAGAGGGGAAGGAGCTTTCTAATGCTGTCAGCTTGAAAGTATTATTAAGTAATTGATATGAATTTCTCACTGAACTTCTTTAGCTAGAGTGAAGATAAAAGGCTGGGGCAAGGGGAAAGGAGAAAAAAAGAAAAGGAAGGATGGAAGGTCCCTAAAAAATGGGGATTTTCCCTAAAAAGCTGAATTCCTTACAAGGAATGAGAAGAAGAAATGTTTACTGCAGTAGTGGAGACATCCCCAGAAGCAGGCAGGAGCTGGCACTGCCACACTCTGCTGCGGAGAGCTCTGCAGCTCCAAAGCATTTGTGCTGGAGGAAGAGATGGAGGCAACTGCTCTGTCAAGTGCCAGCCCTTTCCTCAGACACATCACCACAGCATCTGACAAACAGCACCTCTGGGATGGCTCTCAGAGGCTGTCACCGGTAGTGCACAGTGTAATTCACCACGACATTAACCAGCACGGGGCAGCACAAGGTCCCCAAACCACACTCATTTAAGTAACTGGAAAGCCAAAGAAAGCACAGGCTGGCCAAGGAGGTGAACTGCAGCAGGCACACAAGGCACATGTTTATAGCATATGGTTAAGGAAAAGCCACATTCCTTTCTCCCGCTGAACTGACACAAAATTTAATGGGAGATCTTTATAGGGGTGGGCTACGGAAAGAGGCACTAAAGGCTGTTTCCAATGACACTTGAAAGTGGGCAACAATAAAAAGAGGGAATTATAAAATACAGATATCAGACTGGCTGCAAAACTTAAAAGTAGAATTTCCTCATGTTCTGAACCTTGTCGCAAGTCACGGAGAAACACTTCTGAAAAATGGATGGAAAAGCAAGATATGGAGAGCAGAATGAGTGTAAGAGCAGAATGCCACTGTAACAGGGTATAATGCAGTCTGAGCTACAGCTGACAACAGAACTGCACCATCCCAGAAAGGCCAGTTACAAAAACACAACACAGTCCTACCAACTCCAGCCTCCCAAAGCATTTACCTGGACTATGGGGTCAGTATTACCAGGAAATTAAAACCCAAATTTTCCTCAAATTGCTCCAGTACCTTTATGGCTGAGATGCCTCTTGGGACCAGGCACTGCCAATAGCTTCCAAAAAGAAAGAGCTCCTGACTGGGCAGTGATAATCCTGCTGCCAAGACATTTTGGTAGGACCTTTCATTCACACTAAAACCTGAAAACACTCCACCTTAGTGCTTTGGTAACACACAGCAGAAGGGGACAGTCCCTGGGGACACCACCCCCTTGCCACCTCTGCTCAAGTCGGTGCCTTTCCCCTGTAGCTGGGCACTGCCAGAGTATAACATATGCATGAACTAGTGGCCCTCCAGTAAGTATTTGACAGATTAAACATCGCCTTGAGCTTTATTTCTTCAGCAGAGCCATGAAAAAATAACTTCCACTGTAAATTGTGTTTTGTGATAGCTTGCAGAGTGACTGCCTGCCCATTGAGACTCTGTTTTGGAGTGTGTCTGTGCTTGGCAAGTGATCCCCTCTCACCCATCAGGTCTAGCTCCTGCTCTCACAGCACTGCAAAACCAGAAACTGAGAATTAATGCTCCAGCTGCCCTGCAGAGATGACCATCATGAGAACAGGGCAGGCTCCAGAGGGGTGCCAAGAACAGAAAGTTTGTGTGATACAGAGGCTTGTTTTGATGTTTTGGAATTAAATATTATAATATAATTGGAGTTTGTCCCAGAGGCCTGATGGAGAGAGACTAACAGAGGGCACAAATGCTGTACATCCATAGAAAAAAAAAAAAAGTTGAAGAAATATTATGATTCTTGTTTTGAGAGCTAAAGACACGTTAAGAACTTCATGAATCACCCAGAACAGCTACATAATGCTATGACCTGGTAAGATATGAGGCTTTCCAAGAAACTTACTATCTCTGGGCAAACAGATGTCACAAAGTACCTAGCTTCTTAATTACGTGTTTTCTTCTTCTTCATCTCCAAGAAGTAGTTGCTGAGCTCAGGCAGCAGCCACAGAGAATCAACTGAACCTGTTTATTGAGAAAATACTGTCAAAGAAACCACTGATTCCTTATCATAAAGGATGCACTTGGGAACTATGCACCATCTGTGAATTAGACCCAGAAGCTCTCTAAAACTTCATGTCTTTGAATGGTAAAGCTTTTAAGAGGGACAAAAAAGAAAAAAGAAGGGGAAAAAAACAAGGAAATCCAGGTCCAATAACATTGCTAGCAGCAGTTTACCTTTGACTACTAAAGGGAAAAAAAGAAAATCATTACATGTATCTCTCACAGAATCCATTTTACAAGCTAATGTCACTTTGCTTTGCTTTCAATCAGAGATTAGGGTTAATCTCCAGAACTACTGGTGCACATGCAGACACAGTGGAAAAATGCAAATAACTCCACTGAGGAGGCACAGAGAAGAAAGCTCTTCACCAGAAATCTATTATACTACATTAAAATGCATCATCTGATTTACAATCCCTGTTGGATACTGAAGTACAGCTGGGAACCGGCAGAAACTCTGAATACAGCACCATGAAAGCATGTTATAAATGACTGCACGTGTATCTGTGTCCACTGGGGGGACAGGGGGCAAATATGGGTACATACTTAAAATGCTTGTCAAATACTGACCTAAACACATCTTATTTTCTGTCCACTGTAAGAGCTCTGCCACAGGCCTGAATAAATGCAGAAGAGCCCATCTATGAAGATGCAGCTCTCATGGTGTCCTGCAGCACAAACAAGCAGTGAACACTTCCCAGGCCCTTGATAGAGTGGCCTGACTCCCTGGGGATAAACAGGAACCCACAGCAAGAGACTGAATGATGCAGACAAAAGTGTTACCTCTTGAGACTGCTATATGCTAGACACAGCTCCCCTGCACCGAAGACAAGCAGTTATCTACCCCCATGCTAGCAGAAATAGTGGTAGCTTGTGGAAGACACCCAGCATGAAGTCCAGGATTGCATCAGTATGTTTCTCCTGAAAGAGACTGGCAGTTTTGTCCCAGCTTTATCCTTAACAAAGGCTACCTGAGATGCTGTTAATGTCCTAGACACCTGCTGGTAAGTTTATTGCAAGGTACTGAAGGGGAAGGGGAAAAAAAGCCAGGGGCAGAGGGGGGGGGAAATGAAATTAAAGTTTTATTTCTTCCAATTAAAAAGCTGTTCTTAAGTCCTGTAATGCAGAGACTGGATTACAGTCCTCTCAAATACGAGAGGTAGAGAGAGATAGGTCCTAAAAATTAATGGACTTGAAAGAGATGTGCAATAGGTCAGATATACACGGTGAAGAATACACTAAGGGACAAGCCACTTCCATCCCTTAATGCTAAGCTTTGCTGTCCTGCCCTTCCAAAGGTTTTCAGAGACCATCCTCAAAAACATTCCCAACTGGTCTGGCTTCAGTTGTGCCCTAAACTACCCCATCACTGGACCCTTATGTTGCTGCCACTACCATTCTGAAGCTTTTTTTCTCCCTTATTTCTCTTTCCCCTCACTTTTTTCTGCTTAGTTTTGTCTGTGCTTAACCAGATCATGACTTAACTGGCCACAACTGACCTGGCATTTCACTGACGTGTCAGTCTATTTACAATTATATTGCTGACAGAACCATGTCTTGATTCTTCTACTCTCCTTTTCACCTGAATTTGCCCCTTGCAGACCCATTAGCAGCAGCTGGGAAGCTGGCAAATAATTGTTTTATACTGTGGAATATTTCCCTATCCCCAATCTTCTTTAAAGCTGGTTGTACTGCTGCAGCACATCCACCTAGGTAGAAGCACACACAGAGTGGAGTAAACCCCCTCTGGGACTGCATGAAAAAGACAATCTGGAAATGTGTCAGCAAGGAAAGCCTGAGGACACTGTTTTGTAAAATGTGTCTGAAAGCTGTGGAAGGTCTGTCTTGTAGTCAAGACCTCATCATTAAAATTCAATCAAAAAAGGCAGTATAACCTTCTAAGTTAAAACACTAAATAAAAGGAGATCAAGATAAATAGCAGATATCATCTGAGCCAGTCATAAGAACGGATGTGCATCAATCTCCAAAAAAGTCACTCAAGATTGATAACACCAAAAGACAACATCTTGATAATCAGTTTTACAGTGATGGATTGAGGGAAACCTTAATGAGTCAACTACTGGACTGGAATTTCATTAGAGACTTTACCAGAGCTGGAAAAACCTGTAAAAACATAAGAAAAATCTGCCTTGTAAAATACAAAAGCGCATACATTTCTGTCCACATGGTGAATTATCACATACATTTGCGTCAGGAGGAGTTTGACTGGAATCCACTGCAGAAAATCCACTACCTACCACTCTGCAATTCAGCAGTTGTGAGAGCTGATCTAACATAATGTAATTGTACTTTAATGTCTTCTGTGAGACAAAGACTCATTAGTCATCTTCTAAAGAGAAACACAAGCTGAAGTCACATGTCATTATACCAAGTTGTCAGGTGTGTGGTGCTCACCACTGTCTTCACACTAACCTTTAAGTCAGGCTCTGCTTGCAAATGAAATCTGATGGGATCATCCTTTAGGATGTGAAGATGGATTTTATTTTCAAACTACAACAAAACATGTTTCATCTTCCACACTACCAGGTATTGTGGTTTAATCCCAGCCAGTAACTCAGCCCCATACAGCTGCCCACTCACTCCTCCTCAGTGGGATGGGGGAGAAGGGTAAGAGTAGGAAAACTAGTGTGTTGACATAAAGGCAGTTTAATGGGTCAAACAATGCTGCACAAAAGCAAAGCAGAACAAGGCATTCATTACCCACTTTCCATGGGCAGGCAGGTGTTCAGCCATCCCCAGGAAAACATTGCTCTGTCATGTGTAAAGGTGACTAGGGAAGCAAACGCCATCACTCCAAACCTCACTCCCCTACTTCTTCCCTCAGCCCTATATGCTGAGCACAGTGCCATGTGGCCTGGGATACCCCTTGGATCAGCTGGGATCAGCTGTCCCAGCTGTGTCACCTCCCAACTCTTCATGCACCCCAAACCCCTCGCTGGTGGGGTGGGGAACAGCAAAGGCCTCGACTCTGTAAGCCCTGAACCAGCAGTAACAAAACCACCCCTGAGTTATCAACCCTTTTTTCAACAGAAATCCAAAACACAAACCCTGACCAGCTACTATGAAGAAAACTATCCCAGTCAAATTCAGTACAACAACACTGTTTGAAAACCATGCTGTGTTTCTTAGGTCAAATCCTCATTTTATTTAAAACAGCAAAGTTTCCCTGGATTCAGTTATCCCTTTGTAACTTCACAGCCAAGAGCTAGAGCTTGCTGCTAACACTGCATCAGTAGAGAAGCATCCCTGTTCTTTAAACCATACTATCTCCTCCTTACAGAGTACAGTGGTTGCACCTCTCCTCTGGAGGTTTTGTTCCTCCATTTGTTAATCCACCTGGCCATTTGCCATACTTACCTGTGCAGTATAACTCAAAATCTAACACGTAACACATGCCGCTTCAGGAGCTACAAGGCCAACACACAGCTCAAAAATCTCACTCATAGGACACTTCAACATGGAGTCCCAACTTCGTTACTTTTAAGTAAAACTCCACGACTTTAAACTTTTAGTCTGAGAAAAGATAGTTTTTCCCCTGTTGTTGATGCAAATGCCATAAGCAATGTGAATGCTAATATCACAGACACACAGTGATTATCAAACTCTCTAGATGTTACATTAAATATGTTGCCAACAGCATGTTTTTCTCTGGAAGGCAAACTCATTTTGTAAGATTTTTTTTCTTTTATGGCTGAAAGATTTTTCCTTATTACATTAAAAGTGTATAATAATGATGCAGCAATGTGAGCATCACAAACAAGAGCATAACCCTTCACATATGCTATCTGTGCAAATTAATGACATAGGCAAAAACACCAGGAGAAAAGTTCAGCTATCAAAATAGTTGTATAGCCCCTGAGACTATCTAGGAGTGATAAAATAGCTTATTATCCCTTTTGAAGGATACCTATTTGTGAAAAAATTTACATTTTTCATTCCCTAAAAATGAATTACTAATAACAACAAGCCCATCCTTGCCAACAAAGTCCTGCCTGTGTAATCAACGTGGAGCAGCAACTCCACAAGGTGCTTTAGCCTGGTGTAAGCACTGACTGCAACAGGGCAGAGCTTGTATCTGAAGCCACACCTGGCCTTCACCGAAACAGACATCCCAGATTTTTCAGGTTTTAATCCAAGCTTCAACCTCAGTGAGTGCTGGGCAGAAGGCAGACAGGGAGCAGCTCCCCACCCCAGCAGACAGGAAGAGACCAAACCCTGGCCTGGCCAGGCAGATATTGTGATGAGGGTGCCCTGGCAGATAGCAAGAGGTGCTCCTCAGTCCTAGGACAGAGGGGTCCAGCTGACACTCCTTCCTCTGAGAACATCAGCTACACCATGATGCCCAGTTTGCAATGGGTGGGGTAACTCCATCTCCCAAACTGATTCTAGTCAGGACTAAACGCAAGGAAACCTGTGCTGCTTTTTCCCAGAAGCTGTAGCAAGTGCTGGGAGACTTGCCCTTTCTGCAGTTTCCATAAAGAAAGGTAATATTCTGGCAGGAGGAGAGACCTCTGTGTCCCTTGCTGGGTTCCTACTGCCACTGGACCTGCCCAGAGTGAGTCCCAGCAAAAGTCTGTCAGTGCATCACCATACAACTCACCAGCAAGAACAGGGCAGGAAAACTTTTCCTGATCTGTGAAAAAATGAACATATTAAACAGATGCTGAAGTGAATACCTCTCTGGAAACCTAACTGGCAGACGTTTGGGTCTTCCTAAGTGGATAATTGATCACAAGGCTATGCCAGTGATGTTACGATAATGAAACAAAGAGGGAACTGGGACTTAAGGATTTCGAATAAGCCTGTCAAAAACATGTAATAATACTGTCAGATCAATTTGCTGTCAAATACAGGTGTGATGTGATAACACTTCAGAGTTTTTAGTAGATTATATTATTGAAGGAGTAATTTAAGAACACCTTCTAGGTAATAAATTACAATAAATCAAACTTTAAAACGTGAAAGCATGCACCAGAAGACACACAGGGTATGATATGAAAAAGACAAGTAAATTTAAACCATATTCCCAAGCTGGAATAAAGCAAATTCAATTGCTTTAGGAAGATAATGATCAAAACCTATTTTTTGTATGAAATCAATAAATCTTGCAAAGTTATAAAGGAAAACCTGATAAATGCTCCTGTCCTTCACTCTCCTGTGTGTCTCAGTGCGGGCATAACCAAAAGTGATAAAGGAGTGCAAGAGGTTGTCTTTGGAAAACACAGTGGTCCGTCATAAATACTGCACAAATACAAGAGTTGGCATTATCAAGAGAAACAGTTTTACATAAGAGAAGTTCAATTTCTGTGAAGAACATAATTTTGTTTAAAAAAAGTCTTAGGAGATGCTAAAATGCCATGTGCTTTCCTAAATGAAAACATTTGACTTTCATTTCAAAAGTGTGTTTTTTTCATGAAAATTATTTTAATGTCTTCAAATTTCCCCACAGGTGAATATATCTACATTTTATAGTCCATAATTCACCTGCTTCTGTCCTCTAGCAAAACAAAAGGGGCAAGACGAGAAATCTGAAGTCACAGCTTGGACCAGATTGGAAAAACGCCATTAGCTGAGTCTACTGATGAGCACAAAACAATTAGGACATGCACAGCACATGGCAGTTAAACTACATAAGTAGGCAACCAACCTGCAGGGCAATATCATGCCTGATGCTGAGTTAATGACTGTCATGGTTTAACCCCAGCTATAACTCAGCACTGCACAGCTGCTCACTCCCTTCTCCAGCCTCCTCACTGGTGGGGTGAGGTGAGGAGCACCAAAAGACCTCAGCTCTGTGTAAACCCTGCCCAGCAATATCGAAAACATCCCTGAGTTATCACAGTGGTTCCAGCACAAATCCAAAGCACAGCCCCACACCAGCTACTATGGAGAAAATTAACTCCATCCCAGTCCAAACCAGCACAGCGAAAAAGAAACTAAAAGAGTGATCAATTACTGGACTGGCAGCCAGCAGAGATCAGGGAAGAAAATAAATGAAATATCTAGAGAAGTAGAAAGAAGTTTTGGCAGCCTTCAGCAAAGACCTTTCAGCAAGAGATGTTTCCTAAAACCATATTACACCTTGTGCTCATAAGTTATGAGGTTATTGCTCACATGTTTTCTTGTCAATTCATTTTGCAATTGCAGTCAATTTTAAATTGGAAAAGAAAAAAGAAGTTACACATATGTACCCTTTCCCACCTCCTGGTACATTCAGTATCACATAGCATCTCTGCAACAGCCACTGTAGTTATGTGGAGAAAAATAGAATGAAGGAGAGTATTTCATGCTTTTTTGACGCCTTTTAAGACAGTTCAGTACCTGGATTCCAGGATCCTGCAGGATGTGGCCAAATAGGACTCAACTTTGAAAAGGGATCATTTATTGCATTACTCAGGGGAACATTCTTCCAGCACAACAGGAGCACACGAGCTGGAGGCTGGCAGCTAATGTTTCACTGCCCAGGGATCAGAAGCAGCAAAATATTTCCTCTATTATATTTTACATAGCTTTTCTTACACAGAATATTGTATTTCTTTGCCTTTGATGAACCTCTTACCAAGCAATCATTTGCCTCAGGTTTTCCCTTTAGAATTCGGGTCATAAGAAGCTCTGCTGACTTAACTTTCTGGTGCAGTATATTTCCCTCTGAAAAGCAGAGCCCAAAAGCCAGGTCAGTATTATGGCAATGCTCCTCTTTCTGCTCCGAGCTGGAACCGTTCCACAAAGATGTGCGAATACCCAATTTCTGTCAGGGCTTGCACTTAAAATGCACTGTCAGTTCTCATTTCTCACATTACCCTCTCAAATGGGCAGAAAAGGACAACTAAACTGGCAATCAGTTTCCCAAAAGAGAAGGTCAAAATAGACTACCTCACATGAAGAGCTGTCAGCTGCCACGAGAAGGCCATAATAGCTGCAGCCAGCAGAGCAGCACGTTTAATGTGCTTGCTGGAGGAGTTCGCACCTTGGCAGACCCATCCCAGGGGACTGAGCATGGAAAGCACATCAATGAAGTTGTCCTCCAACAAATTCAGCCCTAGTGTAGTTCTGCACTGATGACTTAAGTGATGCACAGAATCTCACATGAACACAGCACCCATGTGAAGTATTTCTGCTGTTTGTCTTCAAACCACACCACAGGGTAGAAAAACCACACACAGATGCCTGTTTGGCAGGCACAAAGGCCAGCTGTCTTTGAACTTGCCCATCAGACACTCCCACAGCTAAAGGGCAACAGAAAAGTGCACACAGTGGCACTGAGCAGCACCAAACACCAGCTGTGAAGCACACCAGAGTATGGGGACACTCAAAACAGATCATGGCTCTATCCCATCTGCATGAGAAACACAGACATGACACTCCTCCCTGGGCTGCCAGCACCCCTCTAATGAATAAGGTACCCCTGTATCAGAGGCTGAGCTTCAACGCAGCCACTATGTAAGGAATGCTGGTATTCAGCAACTTGACAAGAGCAGGGATTAAACCGAAAATAACCTTTTCCTTACACCTGGCTAGAAAGCACAATATCAAAACAGATGTCTGCTTTGCCCATTTACTGAACACAGGATTAGTCGGTGTCCCAGGCTGCACCACACAGCACGCGGTCTGAATTGAAGTAAGCTTAGCATTGTCACAAACTTCAGCACACACTCAAAGCCCGTATCTGTATCCCTCTCCCTACCCAGAAGGTGAATTGATATTGAACTGATGCCTTCTGCTGCTGCAACAAAATAAATGTGGAAAAACCAGGAGCAGTGGAAATCACAGTGCTTTTACTGATTGTGATGTTTCCAGTTTAAGTAGGTTTTGCCTGTGGCCATTCCCCCCACAGCACATGAGAGCCAGGGGAAGTGCTGCACTAATCCAACCAATAACTTCTAGGAAATGGAAAACTGCATCTGTTTAATAGATGTTTCCAATTTCTTACATCACCATCAGTATCTGTTTGTCACTTGGCAGGTTTTCTATAACTTCTCAGGTCCAAGCTGATTTCAAACCCATTTGGTAATGTCAATGTGACTTCAAGATTTAATGATTCATTATTTTGTAGACCCGAGAGCAAGGGAATGTGTTAATTTTTTTTTCCTGCACAGGCTTAGTGGTTTCCTTCTAGTTTATTCTCTCTATGTATCATTAAAAACAAGAGCTGATAAGGAAAAAAACCTCAGTGAAACATACATAAAAGAGACTTCCTTAGTTTAAAAAATACTGTAAGCACTCTACCTTTTATAACTTGCAGAACAATTACAAGGGTAATGGTCCTCCATGCAAAACACCCTCTCCAGGAATATTAGGCTCGTCAAAACTCATTGCTCTATCCTTAGATAAAATTCACATGCATTCATAGGCAATTGAGATATGCTAGAAAGTTGTGAACCTTGTTTCCCTCCTAATTATTATTAAAGCAAGGGGAAACAAGAAAAACAAACAAACAAACAACAACACACACACACACACACAAAAAAAAAAACAATACCAGCAAAGCACACCTTGTGAGATAACCAGTAACCAGTGAGCGCTGGGTGCATTGTGTAACAATCTGTCCAAGGCATCATGTCAGTCACACCTAGGCAATGGGGCAAATGCTAACAGTGTCCTGCATATCTACAAAGCTCTTCTATGGCCTTCAAGATCTACACATCTTGCTGGAGTTTGTTTTGCACCCAAAAGCCTTTTTTGTGGCATCAAAGTCACCAGTAGAGCATCACGACCTTCTTGGATTGCTTTTCTTGTACTCTGTAGGAGTAACAAACACTGAGCCACCAGACATGCCAGGTTTGATAGGAAGGACACAGAATGATAGAATCATTAGGTTAGAAAAGACCTTTAGGATCATCAAGTCCAAGTGATGACCCAGCACTGCCAAGTCCACCACTAACTCATGTCCCTGAATGCCATATCTACATCTTTTAAATACCTCCATGGATGGAGGTTCCATCACTTCCCTGGGCAGTGTGTTCCAGTGCCCCACCACCCTTTCTGTGAAGCAGTTTTTCCTGATATCCAATCTAATCCACCCCAGTGCAACTTGAGGCCATTTCCTCTTGTCCTGCTGCTTGTTTCTTGAGGGAAGGGACAAACCCCCACCTGGCTGCTACGGACTTGGAGTTGAGGCTGGGCTGATGTTTCATCAAACTGCAGTCATTCATTGCTTGTAGGATTTGGAAAAAACAACAAGTGTCCAGCCCCAGAGGCACCTGCTGGTGCAAGTGACTGCCATCATTACCAGGGCTGAGTGAGTAACTGGTTGGGGTGAGGAAAGAACCCTCTCACAGAGACATTAACATGCTGAATATGCCTCAGCTAAATGGCCTCATTCAGCCCAGAATGAAGAAGCAGTTTCACAGAATTTAATGACTGATTAATATTCATTTAATAATTCTTGCCTAAAACTGCAGCAAATGATTTTAAATTATGCCATTCGGGAGACAGCAGACTCAATTCAGCAGGATCACTGGGCTCAGACTGTCCAAGTCACTCTCTGGATTATTTGGTTCTCCCTTCCCTTGCCAGGTGACTGACAGGTGTCTACCTTGCCTTCCTTTCTCTGCTTATTTCTGCCTTTTTCTCTCTTTTTCTTATCTTCTTTTTCTCCATGTTTGTTTAAAAATGCATGCAGCTCTAACAGGATACATGGAGGAATGGCTACCAGAGTGAAGCAAGGGCCCTACTGTTCTCACAAACCTTTGGAGACAGCAGGCTGCTGCAAACCAAGAAGGACAGGCCATGCCTGATCTGCTGCCAGCACACTCCAAAGGGAGCAATAAGAGCATGCAGGGTAGAAAACAGATTTGAGCTAGCAAGCAGCACAGCTTGTGTCTGTTCTGTAGGGAGACTGGGAATTTAATGGCCTTTTTATAAAAATGCAAAACTAGAACAAAAACTGAAGCCTGATGGGTCCCTGAGCACCCACGACTCAGCAGTCGTAGCACCAAAACCTGCACCCAGCAGCTCACAAAAAATCAAGGGAAAAAACAATCAAGGGAGAAAAACCAACAAAATCCACATTATATTAGCTTTAAGTTCATCCTTGGGGAGTTGAATCAGTGTGTTGTGCAAGGCAGGAAAGTCAGGCTCTTCACAAAAAAACCACTAAGCAGCAACCTGCAGCACCACCTACTTCATCTAGAACCAGCACCCCACCCAAACTCCAGCACAGGCACATCCAAGGCGTGTCCAACAGAGCATCTCCGGAGGCAAATACTACAGACAGAGCCCAGACACAGCAGCATGAGTTTTTGTAGTTGTAGATGCCCCAAACCCAACCTCACCCTCCCACCCAACCAAAACCCAAACCAGAGCCCAGGAACAAAGCAGCCTGTGCTGTTCCCCACCTCTGCCTCCAAGGGGAAGAAGGCTATCAAAATGCAAAATCAGTGGTGCAGCAGCCTCTTAAATCCTAGAGAACTTAATTCTCTCTGCTATTCTAACCACAGCCCCCTCCAATGCAGACAGTATCACCTTTTCATTGCTGTACTATGCCTGGCAATGTGTCCCCCTTTATACAGAGCCAATATCCCTTCCTATTCCCAGAGCCTGGAGCTCACCTGGCTGGCACCTTCACCTGCAACTTCAACTCACCTGCATCTAGATGACTACAATTCTTCCCTTTTC
Organism: Empidonax traillii; assembly: GCF_003031625.1. Lineage (NCBI taxonomy): Eukaryota > Metazoa > Chordata > Aves > Passeriformes > Tyrannidae > Empidonax > Empidonax traillii. The sequence goes on along the minus strand of NW_020955297.1, from coordinate 1,157,433 downwards.
AGTTTTTATTGATTTTTGAGGGACTAATTTCTGAGATGTATGGTATCATTGGATTATACTGTTTAGCAATTTATTTGTCTCTCTTTATGTGCTAGATTGATTCTTTTTTCCTCTGAGTCTCAAAAAAAGATGGTGCCACTGTTGTTATTTGGCTATCTCAACAGCTCACATAGCCCTGAACTATAAGGCATTCCTGCTCCAAGAAATTTTGTGCTGAGGTAATTTGGAGACTAAATCAAGTTTTATCTCTGAATGAGGTTAGTGGATATTAATGGGAAGGCAGGAGTTTGCACTGAATCATTAATGTGGATAAATGGAGAGTGCCTGTTTAATACTTTATACAGCAAGTGCTAATAATGCCTGAAAACAGTGGGGAAATATTGCAAGTTGTATTTAAACAGAGTAGAGAAGGAGGCCTAATTTGATCTGCTCTGGTACATTGGCTGTGATCATACACTGGGACCCTCCGTTAGCCTCAGCCATCTCTCCATGCTGCTCTGCTGTATTTCAGCATCCAAGTCCTCACTTTAAGCAACATTTATGAGTTTCTGTAGCTGAACAAAAGAAACACAACTGCTGCTGGGACAATATGTATTTGAGGGAAATTGCTGCAAACAAACATTTCCAGGAACTTTAAAATCATTTTTTTAAACAACGAAAATTAACTCACAAAAGAAGCAACAATTAGAGACAAAAGTGACTGCCAGAACCTTCCTGTCATTTAAATACAAAATGCTTCCATACAGGCTCATGTGTACATCGATTAGGCTGTTTCAGAAGTGCTCAGAACCACTGTGACCTTTGCATGGTGAGCAAGAAGCAGTTGTGTGGGATGTATGGCCTGAACTGCCAGTCTTAACGTTCAGCAATTTCAGAAGCCTCTGTGTGAATGAATACATGGAACAAACGGACTTGGAGAGACAGACAAAGCCAGAGCATACTTCTGCAGCTATTTTAACTCTCCAGGGCAATGCAATGCACAGAGCATTCATACATTTTAATTACAGGAAGAAATTCAGTAACACTAGAGTCATTTGCACTGCAGCTCTGGTGCTGTCAGAGTTCACAAAAGAAGTCCTGAAGCAACAGGCACTTTCACTGCCAAGTAACTGTCAGCCCAATTATTCCCAGTTAATTCACACCAAGCAAGCAAAGTGAAGGTACATTATCAGAAGCAGACACACAGGTCCGAGGTCACCCACTACAGTAAGGAACATGCAGTCTCTGTACACAGAAGACAGGCTGCAGGAAGATGATGGGATTATAGGGGAACACTGGAGTGTGCTTACTGCTAGCAAAAGCAACATGGTATTCTCTGCTTTCCTAGAAAAAGCAACTGCTCAAAGCTTACATTGACTCCCTGTAACAGTAAGAATGAAGCTCAGCAGTACTCACCGGCTGAAGAGACAGAGACCACAGCCAGTTATAAAACAGCATCTGCTAGGCTGCTCTTCCAAGTGTAAAAAGCAAGCCCTGGAAAAAGCAAACTAGGAAAAAAGGCTCCAAGAAAAAGGAAGCCCTGCAGGGGGAGAGTTAAAAAAGAACTACCAAGTCAAAGAGGTGCTGTTTGAATAGGGATGACCCATGCTGTTAGAGGAGCTTAGGTCTCCTTTTAAGCAACTAAATGAAATGGATGGTACTCTGAATAGAGCCCCTCCTGGCCCAGCAGGAGCTGAGCACAGGGCTGTTTGTCACAATAAAATATTTGCTGCAGGTGAGCAGGTTGTGTTTTGCCCTTCCCCAAACACAGGTGATAAAGAAGCATCTGATAATTAGCTAATCAAATGGCTCTCGGCATCACAGACAATTTGTTTCCTTATTGCCATACTGGTCACAGAGTTGCTGGTCAGTGCAGATCCCTTTGGCAGTGCCCCGAGCGCTCCATTTTCATGTCCTCAGCACTGCCTTTTCTAGACTGCATTTCCAATGGCGTTGTCACCAGTTCCCAAGCTGTGTTTTCAGGTTTCTAAAATTCTCCAATACCTCCAATGCCTTGGTAGGACACGAGAAGCCTCAGATATCTCCTGAGCACAGCTGATGCTCTGTTCCTGCAGGCAAGGCAGGTGGGTGCTGCATTCAGTTTCCAAAGCACAGTTTTTCAAACCAATGTTCCGAGTGCAACAGGACTGCTTTGCAATATTTAGTATTCATTAGCCTAAGTGGGCATCAGTAAAGCAATTAGTGTGAAGCTGATACAGCGGAAGTTTGGAGGACACTCTTAAGGACAGGCAGTTTGTCTGTCACAACTGCAACTCAGGAGAGTTTTCTGAGCTGGCAAATCTACCAAAAAAAAAAGACACGTGTGAGCAGGCTTTCAGAGACATTGTTTGATTTCTCCTCTAGTAATTCAGCCATATCTTGAGCAGCCACCATATTTGAATGATATTCTTTTGCAGGTTTCTCTTACTGCAGGTTTGATTTTGCATTAGAGCTCTACCTGGCCTGCACAGTTGAACACACTGTTTAGAATACTCAGGAGTGTAGAGCAGAGGGCTAAAACTGGGGAACTATGGTGGCATCTTCTTTTAAACAAAGAAGGAGATAGGCACAGAACTGAGAGCAAGTCTAGAGTGCAGTCCTGGCAGTGAGCAACCCACAGCTGCAGCCACCAGAGCCTGTGGGGAGGGCTGCAAACTCTTCAGCGATCAGAAAATTCAGTCAAAATGAGATTCTCAGAAAATTTCTCAGGAAGAAGGGGTTTAACCCAGTTGCAACTCACAGATCAAGTCATGCAGCTGAAAATTTACCACTTCATTGGCTTTTCCAAGTAATAAGCTTCCGATGGCATCATATTTTGCTGACTGCATTTCACAGAGTGAATTCTGAAATGCAAAGTCAAAGCCCTGCTGCTATTGTGCCATCCTCAGCCCTGTCTAAACTGACCCAAGTAATTGCCTCTCTCATTCTAAAGGACCAGGGTGCTGCAGTTGCCTGAGAGGAAAGGGGCTATTTCAGGAAGGAGTGACTTAGTTAAACCAAGGTAAACTGCTCATGTGAGCTCAGCCGTTCTTTGCCATTCCACGTGCAACTGCAGTTCATTCAGTATTTAACAATGAGTCCTTGTCATTTGAGATAGTCAAATCTTTTTCCTTTTTTTTATTTGTTTACTTAAAAGCACTGGCAAGTGCAGAAAGGGAAGAGTTAAAACAATGCTAACAGCTAAATCAAAGAAAAACACATAGGAAGTGGAACATCACATAGCAATAAGAGAATGATGATGAAGAAATGATTGCAGTGCAGAAAGGGCACAAAAGAACAATATAAAAGACTTAGTTATAAAAAGAATTTTGTGTAAGGAGAAAATATACATAAATAGGGAAGATGCAGAGAGCTAAAGAAAATGCTTTTTAAACTCTGAAATCTTTGGGTTAACACAGAATTATAATATTTTACAATTATTTTTTTTTTTTTACAAAAAGTTTTCCAAGTTCTGCTAATTTATGCAGATTGAGGAAGCAGATGTTTGTAGACCTCACAGAGGATCAAGGACAAAAGAGATAATTAATGTTTTTTTCTAACTTGCTCTCTATCAGAACGATGACTGGAAGTTCACTTTGTGAGTCTTTAGGAGACATCCCCTATTAATTTAAACACCCCACTGGTGGAAAATCTGCCACTTCTTCCTTTAAGGTGTTTCAATTATTAATTACACTCATAGTTAAAAAGCTGAATCTGATTTCCAATGCTGACTTTTTCTATTCTCTACTGTGAAATCAGACTCAGTCTACTAACAGGGTAAGTGAATTTTTTAAAGCACGGATTATTTTTTTAAATTGCTCTCTGAACATCTCTCAATGAACAAGCACTGGAACAATGATCACATTTTACATTAATCCAATACATTTTTATACAATATTATATTTTTTTATATGTTTATATGTATTTTATGTAATATGCTCTTAGGAGGGCCTAGAAAGGTATTGCTTCTTTGCACAGCTTTCCAAAGCTTTTGGAACATCCCAACAGTTTTCCCTTAAGTCCTTGTTTTATCCAGTCCCCTACTGCCTATCAAGAATATGAGGTGAGGCATAGTAAAGGATGGTCACTTCTTGGCAAACTCTCACCACCAGTCTCCACATCACTCCCTGCATTCAGAGGTAATAGTTGGGGTGACGCTTAATGAAGTATTTTCAATATGTTTTCCAGCTTCATTAAAAAAGCCCTCACTGCAGCTTGGAAACCTGATGAGACACCTTCTAGGAATTTATGTTCTGGTTTCCTATCTCTCTTTTTAAATTCTTTCCCAAGGAATTTATGTTCAGAAACAGGCAGGGAGTGGGGAAATGGTTGTGGCACTGCTGTTGGCAGATCTCCTGCACTCAAGACCCACAGTGCACCACAGAAATTGTGACTATTGCAAAGAGAGTAGGGGCTGAAAGCTCTCTGGAGACAGGTATCAACCTCATGCTAGGATTTCCACCTCAAATCCAAGCTGCAAAGGTTAGGCTGGATGGGTTCCAAAAATAACCCCTACAGAGGTGGGTGGTGGACTCATGGCAGTGGCACAATGAGCCATAGCCCCTCCACCTCTGCAAAGGACAGAATTTCCCCAGGGAATGAGGGATTGAAAGGTCACAATAATCTCTTTAGTCCTAACTGCAAATATACCAATTTCCAAGGCAATATTCTTAGACCTGAAAAGTCTCTCTCTATTTCACAGAAAATAAATTCAAGCAGGAATGCTACAAGGAGCAAAGGGTGTGCAGGTGTGTGTGTGAATCCATCTGAAAGAAAATAATTATGTAGAAGTCTTAAAATCAGGGGAGAAAAACTGTTTTGAAAATATAAGTTTCTTCCAAAGCAAACATTACCCTTCCAGCAGTTCCCTCCACAACCTCTTCTGAGGGGGCTCAGCCTGATGCAGAAATTCTGCAAACACTGGGGTTTAAGAGTGGGAGGACAAGAAGCCATAGAGGGTCTACTGAACAATATAGCCCTAAGTTAAAAAAATTCACATTTGCTTATTGTATCCCACTGAAGATGCAAGTGCTTTTTTTTTTCACAGCAGCACATCAGTCTATAAAAAGATGAAAGTCCAAGGCTCACTCCTCTTAAAAAAACACCATTCCTATCCTACAGCCAGACAACCCACATCAGCAATGTCCATAAAACATTCTCCTGTTATGGTCCAGGACATTGCAGCTACAAAAGAGTTGCTATCAAACCCAACCTTTTTTTATGCATCCTGCAGGCAAGTTTATCACCATCATCTTAAACCAGAGGCAGTTCCAGCTCTCTGGAGGGGCCTGTGCTGCTTCTCAGGAATTGGGGGAATGGCAAGAAGGGCAGATCTCCTACAAGAGTGTAAGAGGCATCAGGGGTCTGGGAGCCTGATTTAATCTGGTCCTGATGGAAAACTGCAATATGAATAGCCCCAATCTGTACCCTCCCACAAAAAATCCAGTGCTTGCTCCACTATTCCCTATTCTCTGTGTTGCCACAGTTGCACCACTAGAAATCATCCTCAAAGGAATGGTTCTGCTACAGAGGGGATGGGACAGAGTAAGAAGGCAGGTGGGAAAAGGGCTGCAAGAGGGGGAATCTGCACTCACCAAGCAGGGACAGGCACAGAAACCCAGCTGAGCATAAAGTTGCACAGCCACAGCTACCACTTAGTTTGTATTTTATTTCCCAAGCAGGTCCTCACCTTAGGCAACTGCCTGCTTCAACTGTGCCTGAAGCCCTGGCAATGGGGCCTGTCCTGTGAACTGTGGCCCTAAAAAAATCCAACAGGGTGGTTGTTGCCCTCGAGGAATCAGTTGGGGAGCATTTCCAGGAGCTAGAGACTGTGCTGAAATCAATCAAGTTAAATGGTGGTATATGAGAATAGGAATGAATAAACCTCGAGGGATATCATTTGTCATTTACTATACTTGTTAAAAGTTACAAAACAGCAGTTCAGCAGAGGTTAGAGAAAGGACAATGCAAGAACACAAACTTCCAACCCATTTCCGAAACTGCTTACAGTTCCACTATTTTCCAGGAAGAAGAAAAATTCATAATGAGGAAAATAATAAGGATTAAAAATGAAACTTCTTTTTTTTAATGTCTAAGTAATAAGCTGTTCAGACCTTTCAATTGCCAGCAAACACTGCTTATAATGTGAGAGATCCTGACCAAGCCATCAAGAATTTTTGGACAATAAAATGGCCATGAACAAACACATGGAAACAATAATAAAGAGAACTGCACAGCCAGAGGTCAAACCTACTTTTTACTAGGAGCTGAACTCTGATAATTCACAATAGATTAAATTCAGCAGCAGTAGAAGCTTAGCTAGAAATTTGGATGTTAGGAAGATTTAAGCTGGGAATTGGCCTTATTTTTATTTTACCAAAGGCCAGACATAGACTCATACATGTTTATGAGGAAAAAGCAAAAGCAACTGAATTTTAAAGAATGGGCTGCATAGAAAGTAGTTTGGGCCTAGCAGGGTCTATGGAAAATGCTGTCAGAAGTTAGAGGGTAATAACTTAAATTTTCATCAGCAACTTTCAACTTTACTTCCAAATGTCAAAAGCCAAAAACCATGGCTAAGAATACTAAGTGCAAAATGGTTTTTGAGCACAGACTTTTCATCTTCCAATATGAAACTGAGAATTTTGAAAGAAAGCAAATGCTTACGATCACAATTTTTGCCATTACTCAATATCAAGCTTTTGACTTCAAAATATTTTGAGGAATATTTTTCATTCATTATGTTTTTAAGTCCAATTCTGGTTCCTTGGGAAATAACACTATGTTTTTGATTATAGAGGGTGACAGAAATCTCCAGAGCAAAGCAGGAGACTGAGTAGCTCAGGGCTATGCTGTGACACCCCTGGGTGAAGTCTGCGTGGCACAGTGAGGAGGGCGCCAGGCTGGGCCCAAACAGCAGCATTCCCTGGATTTGCTCCAACACAAGTGTGACCCTGTCTTCATCACTGCCTCCCTTCCCACCTACCTTCATCCATCTTACCTACTTGTGCTGTGTGCTCTACTCCGCACGAGGCTGTGGCTTGCAGAGCTGCTGCATCCAGCCATGGACAGCTGGATCCCACACAAACTGTGGGAGAACCCAGATTTATCTACCAGGATCCAGATTTGCACAGAAGACCCTGTGTTACCTAAAGATCAGACATCCTTAAAGCAGGGAATTTCTTTTGGCAACTGCAGAGTTCACACAGAAGAATTCATCTTGGCATTTACTTTGAAATAAGGTCATTTATTGTGGGCCAATCCCCTTCCATACAGCAGAGCCCCACAGCCATTCCCATATCTTCTCATGGATGGTTCAGGGATTCTGGAGGAGGCTTCTGTGCAGAAGAATTGCAGGCTGAAATTTTCCAGTGACAGGCCAGAAGAGAATTTGAAGGGCAATAGGGCAAATCTGCCTGTCATTATTATTAGCAGGTGACTACTACTATAGTTGTGCTGTCAGTTAAATTACAGCCTGCTGAGATCTTTAGCTATTCCTGTCTGTAGTTTATTCTTGAGAGGCAGTTGCTGTTGAAGAGGAGATATAATTTTGATACCTGCTTAATTTGTGTACCCATATCCTGCCTGACAGAATGATTTCTCTGGCTTCATAAATGGATGCATGTTCCTCTCAATTGGCATTCACTCCTCTTGCTGCACGAGCATCCGTCTGTCCAAAATCTTTAGAGAAACAGTTCACAGGGAGCAGTTAACTGTGATCTCTCTCAAAAAAATTAGTCCCTATTTTTTCTCTGACAAATGAAGACATTGTTTCAACAATATTTTCCTTCTCCACTGACGGTGCTAAATATTTATAACCTGTGCCTCCTAGAAATGCTGGTCTCCTCATGAATAAACACTAGGCTAACATCCAGCAGCTTGCAAGGAGGATGCAGGGTGCAGCTGACCTATTCACATACCTTCCCCATTTTAAATACCAGGTTCCCCAGGACAGCCATTTAAAATCAACACTGACCCTGATACCTGACCTGAGTTTTTTGTGTTTGTCAGAAAACATACTTAAATAGGTGCATCTTGGCAGTGTGTAACAAACAAGACCAAACTTTGCACTGCAGAATGTTACAATCCATGCCCAAACAAAATGAACACATTGTTGGTAAGCCTAGGTAAACAAATCCTTGGTAAACAAATCCCACTGCTGCCAGCTCCCAGTTCAGTGTGCAAGCAAGTACTGGTGCAGTGTTTGTCTTTCATCCTGGTCTTTTTAGGTTTGGCCTCTTCAGCATCTAGATTCTAATTTGATGAGGAAAGTTCCCCTGTAACCTCCGTGGCCTGAGCATGTTGTTGTCAATGGAAAGGCCTCATTCTTTTTGTTCAAACCCTCTGCACTCTCAGCTTTCCAGGTGTTTTTTCACCAAATCACATGCTGGGCTGGGAGCTGCTCAGCTTCCCAGATGAAAGCTGTAGAGCAGCCCTGGCCTGCAGTGGTTCTTCCTCTCCAAAGCAAGGCTTTTACTCTCTTCTATGTTTTTATTTCAAGTTTTAGAGAAGGAACATAGGAAAACGACAATTTTGATGGCTACTGATGTTATTTTCACCACTTCCTATTTCTCTTATTCTGCAGTTTAGGACTACCTCATGCACTGGGAAATGTCTGCTTCTGTCCAAGCCCTTTGTCTGCCCAGGACTTCACCTACAGCAAGACCATTTACAAAGATGTCAAAGTAACCATACACTTACATGTTTAAGGTTCCTTTGTTGTAAGGGGTATCTGAAAGGCAGTCAGTTTAGAAGAGCTTTGTATCCTAATTACTGCAAAGTAGGATTCAAGCTATAATCAAACTAAATAGGTTTTCTCTCCTGGGAGGTGAGTGTATGAGCTGATATGAAGATTTTTTTCTTAGATTTAGGCTCTGGTTAGATAACTAACTACAACTACAGCACTGCTCCCAAAAGTGGCAGTTCCACACTTTCTGATATGGATATTTAGGATCATTTTCCCTTTTGCTTACAAGTTGTAGTAGTTGTCATATTTACATAATCTCCTCTTTCACCTTTCCTTTTCAAACCTCCAATTACTCTATGCCCATCATAAGCCTTCATGAAGTTCCCAGCTTGTGTTTCTGCCATTCATACAGCATTGCCCCTTCTACTTCACAGAGTTTTTCCAGTTCTCAAACCCAGTTCCCTCAGGAAGAATTGAGCAGCTTGCAGGAATGTTTCCTTCAGCTTTAGCCCTCTTATTATCACACACAGCTCCCATTTGAAATTAGCCCATCAATATTTAACTTCCATCATTGCATCTGGTATGGAAAATGCACATTCCCATCCCTTGTTTGCTTGTTCCCTTGAGCACTGCTGGAAATGATCCCTGTGATGTTGGGGAATCAGCACAAGCACAAGTAAGGTAAATAAAGTTCTACACAGGTTCTCCTAGAAAATAATGCACAAATTTGCCATCTTTTCTGCACATGCAGTTACAGTTCCTCTGCACAACTCCTGAGAATCATGTTTCTGTTGCTAAAAATATTTTTACACTATTTCCTCTATAGATTAACAAACCACTGAGTAAGTCAACCTCTCTCGAAAATTTCCCAGGAAACTGCATTGACAGTTAAGTCACCCACTGAATGGCATGAATAGTCCAAAGCCTGTGGAAACCCACTTGCACTGAGCCCACAGCAGGTGCTCAATTCCTTCATTTAACTTCTATTGCGTTCCATATCTCAGTAATTCAGTACCATCCTCCCGATGGAAAAGAAGCTTAACAATTCATGTTTAAACAATCACTTTAGTTGCTTCTAAGAACACTTACTGCAGATAAAAAAACCCAAACCTGTTTTCTCTGGACAAAACATTTTATCAGAAATTACTGCTTTGCCAAGATCCCATCTGCACAATATTATTTGATTCTGTGTAAAGAGGAATCCAGAAGCATCATTCAGAGTCTATAGATCTCAGATAACTATGTTTATTTATTTATTTTCCTAAAGATTAGCTTTTAAATCCTCTCAGTTGCCTGACTCTTTCTTTCCAAGAGCCTAGTTGGGTTTTTGTTTTATTTAAAGGTCTATCATCACCTGTCAGTGCAGCATCAAGAAAACAGGAATGTGCTGTTAGTTCAGAGCTTGGGTAGGACAGACAAGCTTTTTTAGTAGCTGTACTGTATTAAAGCCTTGTTAGGGGTTCTTACATGTCCCCTGATAATAGGAATAACCTCTGGAGCAATAGCAATTTATCCATACATCTAGCTCACACTGCTTGACACAGATAGTAACAGCTGATAACCCTCTTGGGCCGCTTTTCTCCTTCTGTAGAAGCTCTCTCTTTCTAGAATACATTATTTTAACCTGTCAGAGTATAAACAGGACAATTACTTAGACCAACGTAGGCTGAAATTGTTGATAACTAAAGTTAAATCCAGCACTGTCACTCTAATGTTTTCGTGTTAAATCAAGCCCAATGAGGCAGCATGCCTTCTCAAACGAAAACATTTGTCAAACTCGCTAATTCAAAATCGACCTAGTGCAGATCTCTTGATTTGCACTGCTTGCTGACAAGACCAGGAAAGCAGCAATGGAAACAGTGAACTGATTACTGGGCCAAAGAGAGAAAATTATCAAGCTGGCTTGTGTCTGAGAAGGGAGAACTCACATACTCCAGGAACAGCAGCAGCAGCAACCCACCCATTGCACTCAGGTTTTTTAAGATTTGCACAAAATCCAGGCCTGCTCCTGCACTCCTGAATGCTCAGGAACAATATCTGGTCACTGGATATTGTTTTGTCCATAAATCCTACTGTGGCTGCCTCTGCATCCTTCTCTAGCCTGTTTCCTACCAGAGCATGTGTCTGCATTAAAAGTAACATCCCTTTGCTCAACAGATCTCCAGCAGTAAAGCTCCAGCCCACGCACTGCATGCAGCTCACCTGCTCTTGCTCACCAATTTCTATGAAGAAGAAAGGCAAAAGATGTCAACACCATTTCCTTCCTCACATTCCACCCTTCCTACAGTGCCTCTGCCTCTCCTATCCCGTGGGCACAACTCCTGCTAAGCAGAGCCAACAGTAATGCTGCTCTCTAACCTTTCTGCTTTCTCCTTCAGAGATTGCCTCAGTGATCTGTCTCAGATTTGACGTTATCTTTCTCCTCTGGTTCCTTCCTCTCCTTATTCAAACCGAATACAAACTCCTCTGAAATCACCCTCCCTGAAATCTCTGCTGACCAGACCTGAGGATTTGTTCTCCATCTGTGGCTTCCTTAAGCACACTGCTGCTCTGATGCTATTGCCTGCAGTTACCTTCTACATAAATATTCTACTTCCTTATTTAGCCATTAGCCCCTGATTCAGTTCTGGTCAGACTGTGCTGAGTTCTTGTCACTTAGTCCTTCCTGACAGTTTGTAAAAAGTCCTTAAAGAAATGCAGATCCAAATGCCCCATATCTGCCACATCCCACCTGCTAAAAACAATCCCCAGGCTTGCCATGGTGTTCTCTGACATTGGTGCTCCAGGGAGGAGAAAAGCAACACTGTTACTCAACCTAAAAGCAACATGAACATAGTTTGAGCAAAAACATAATGCCATGTATGGTTTTGTATCAAAGCCTCACAAGACAGTCTATATTGGATAAAAATTTCATGCAAAAATTCAGAGGAAGAAAAGGAATGGCTTTTTTTGTCTCCCTAGGATAGACCACTGCAAAACAGCAGGATTGCTCGCAATCCAGACCAAGCTTTACCTTTTATGCTGTACCTAATCCTACATTAAAATATCCCAACATCTGAAAATGTAAATAACCCAGCTGAAAGTAAATGGGCATCTTTGATAAGGCTCCTCTTTTACTTTACTGACAAACTCTTTTTTCCTGTAACATTTAGCCAAGTTTTCATTTCCCTGTGATTCTGTGAAGACAAATGTTTGCTTTTAGTGATCTGATAACTAATATGAAGACTTTGAACTAAAGAAGCATCTGTAAACTTATTCCTCTGTTCTATAAAGTTTTAAAATATCCATCAGTTATGAAAACATATATAAAATTATATACTTACATTGTTTCTTTACATTTATAGCATTTGTAATTTTTCCCCCAATTGTTTTACGTTAAATTGGCAATCACATCTTCTAGTAGACTCACCATACCCTTCAATCTAATGTTCAGATGGTTACACATTTTTTTATAATAGTTTGGAAAAGTAATTATAACAATGATCATATGCACAGTTTATTGTTTGCACCTCTGGATAAAGCCTTTAACCGATGATTTTCAGTAAGAGTATTTAACTGGAAAAACAAGAGTGAAAAGTAATGACCATAAGTGGGGCATGAAAATAACCGGAGACAGCAGATCCCAAATAACCATCCGTCAAGGCAGGACTGGAGTTCAGCACCAAAGGGAATGCAATGCTGGTTTGGTCTCATTCAGTGTTAATATTACCAGTACCTCTCCACTGATGAGACTGGCAGAAAAGATACGATTTAATAAGCCATGCTCTATTTAAAGTCTCAGGTTTATTAGATGTAGGGGCCAGCAACATAAATGTTTAAAATGCAATCGGAAAAGTTATAGGTAGCTTCACTGAATATTTCTCCTGCAAAAGCCTGTGCCACAGAAAATGAGGAAATCTGTAGAAGTTTTACATATAGCACAGCCTCTTACTGCAAAGTAAGCCAAACACTTGACACTCAGGTTAATATATCCTTCCAGCTTCCCTTTGCACTGTATATTCTTTTCTTAAGCTTATTTTGTGTCATTTCTCTTCCTTTTCCAGTTTGTAAACAGTTTCAAAGTTTTATTTTTTTTCAAAATGTTCATGAAACTCTCTATGACTGTTTTTTTTAAAAGGCTGAAGTCCTTATTCATAACTATGTTAGTCTCTAAATATCTACAGCTTGTTCTTTCCTACTTTTTCTTCCTTTATGTTACTAAGGACTAAACCCTTGACAGGCCAGCTTGACAAGGGAGAGAATGTATTTTCCACCGTGGCATTCTTCCCGCTCCTTTGGGCACCTCTAAGGGTCTCCATGATCTGTCTGAAATTACAGACAGCAGTTTGGCAAATCAAGAAACTAATTCCCATCCAACCTTTGCAACTCTCGTATCTTCCTGAACTGCAGGCTGTAGGCCCTTGAGAGAAATAAATAATCTATGTAATTGCTGAAAAACTCACCAACACACCACCAACTGTCGTTGTACTGGATGACAACAGGTAGCACATTCTTCTTTAAACTGAACAAATCCAGTTATTTCCATTTAGTTCATACTTAATGTCATTTTATCACATAATAATTTTGAAATTACATTTCCTCCTCCATTTTCTCTTTTCACATTTGAAAATATTGCTAAGACCCAACAGAGGCCTAAGACCTGAGAACTGCTGGATGCTGTGCTGAAGGTCAGAAGTCTGGCAATCTTACTTGGGTGTATTACATGCAGTGTAATGAAGAACATGTGGCTGATAATTACAATATCTTGAACAAACAATCTGACTGTGGCACGATGGGGGAGTGAAAGTAGTTCTAAATGGAGGAAATGCCAATAAATATCAAATGCAGAAGAGAGAGAAAGTTGGCAGCAATACACTAGAAGCCAGAAATGACACAAAATTAATAAGGGAAGCAAAAGGACAACTGAAGAAATCAATGGACAATAAAGCTAAGGACAATAAAGTGAAGTTTATAAACTGTGTTGTAACAGGGAGTATCTAACCAACAGCTACTGGTCCATTACCACTATGGAAATGATAACATTGTCAATAATACTGTAAGAAAGACAATTGGGTTCAATAAACTCTTCTGTTCTGAGTTTGAGCTGATGCCAGTGATGTAGCCTTACAACAGATCAATGCTGATCAAATACTGCATTTTCCAGTAATAATTAATTAATAAGGATGTTAAACACCATCTCTTGCAATCAGCATCTTTAACTAGCAATACAGACAATTTACATCCAGGAGTTTAAAGGTTTTGGCTAAAGACTTCTTGTGAGCTTTTCCAGTTGATCCTGAACATTCACAAAATTCCAGGCTCCAGTAAATTTACTCTTGTCATAATACTTAAAATACTTAAGCAAAAATTAATGCATTGGTCACAGGCTTCAAAGCAAGAAACCAAATCTACTGAAACAGACATTAAATATGTGCCAAAGAGATGCAATCCCCGAGTGGAGAAACTCTTAGACCAACATCTGCCTGCACAGGTCACATTCTCCCATCTTCATTTACTCTCAGCAGCTTCACACCCAGCACTGGTCCACACAGACAGTGAAAGCTGTGGATCACAATAAAGGAATTAATTTGAAATTCAGTGCAATGCAGTTAAAATACAGCAGGGCCGAGAAAACATTGTCTGAGCAACACTGAATTTATGGACAGGGGCACCAGCAAAGTAAGAACAGAGGCTTTGTTGTAGGACTTTGTGGATCAATGTACAAATTGTTATTCTCATTGTTCAGTAGAACAATTACTAAAATCCATTTGCCGGTAAATGTGCCTTGTCTTGTAAATCATTGGGTCATTAACCTTAACAATGTCAGTGTGTTGTCAGTATCCGATTCAATTAAATTACTGACCAAGGTAATACCTAAAAGCACACTTCAGACAAAGGGATCTACTATATTATTATCTATGATGACACTTAGCAGCATCCTAATTTTGTACCTGGAAATAGGAACATATCCTAAAATTCAGATTATATATTCTAAAAGCCAGGTAAAGAGATGCACAAATAGACTGGACTGAAAAAATGGGAAATGGAAAAGGTTAGATGAAGAGGAAGAGGGGAAGGGAGAGAGGGAGAGAATAGAAAATTGCACCAAACAATCACCTCCAAGGGGTCATGTGTGCGTTGTTATGTGCCGTATTTCAATGTTCTTGAGGTCAGAAGACAGGAATACAGGATCTTCTCCTGCCCATCAATTATTAAATCTGGCAATAAGCCTTAGCAAATGTCCAGTGATGCTGCTTCTAAAAAAGGGCAGTGTCTCCACCATGCCAAAGTGAGTAATACAGCAGCGTATGGAAAGGGTGAGAAAGTCTCTGATGACCTTCCCAGGCCAGCAGTGAAGCAGGAACCCAGCAGTCTCTTTAATTTGGAGGGGGAAAAGCAGCCACCCATTTCCATTTTCACTCAAAAAACACAAGTCTATGTGCAACGCATGAGTGCTGGTAAGCTGCTCTCATTCCACTAAAGAGTCTCATTTAGATGATTTTCTGCTGCATGCAGAATGTATTCTCTCATTTCAGGCAGATTCTCAGCCCACACTTTGGGGCAGTAAAATATTCCTAGTTTTTTTGTTGGGTGGGGTTTTTGGGGTTTTTTTTTTGGTATCTGCCTTTCTTTCCTCCAGCTTCCTCCTTGCCCCTACAAAATCCACAAGCTTTATGACACAAAGGCAGAAACAGGCAGGCTCTGAGAGGTAGTTGATTGCTACCATTTCTATGGATCTTGCTTTTCCATGGTCCAAGAGTTCATTGCACGAGGTACTATGGAAAGCACAAGAAGAAAGGATGGCGCCTCTTATCAGACAGATGCCAGAGGGTTGTGGGCAGATGGAGAGCATGTGGAAGCCACAAGACCATGTTTGTCAATACATCAGGCATTGCCACTGACAGGCTTTTTTGTAATTCATAAGGCAGACAAGTTTGCCTTTCTCTGGGGTCTCTGATCAAGGCAGTGAATGGCAGTGGAACTCAGTCCCATTTGTTAAACCTCAATATTCCTACAGTGTGTCCTTGCAGGACACTTGCAGGGGTACATCTGCTAAGCAGGAAGGCTTTACTCTGAATATGTAATTTCTAAATATCCCAAATTATGGAAGACTTCCTCAGGAATGTCCTTGTGAGGCAACAAGACAGCACCACAGTAAACTCAAGCTCAGTCAGGAGCAGTGGCCACGGGCTTTAGAAGAGCTGCTGATTCTGAGGCACCCAGGAAACCTGTGCTCCTGCCTTAGCAAGTTCTGAGCTAGGTCATAGCTTGTCCTTGTTTTGGAAAAACACCCAATTTCAGGCTGAATCAAGAGCTTTATACACCCCATATGCACAGGGAGCCTGTAGAGAAATGGCACATAACTCCATGTGTATTCTTCACGCTTTACAGTAAAGAGTATCTCAGCCCTCAAAGGTGGAGGAAGGAACACAGTGATATAAAGTAAGAAAAAAAAATCAACTTTCTGTTTTATAGAAAGGAAAATTTTGACCAAATAAATGCATTTTACTTTCAGTACAAGTTTTATCTTAAATGGAAAAATGAAAATGATTCCATCAAATATTTTCTAAAAAGTTATTTGGGCTACAAACACAGAAAACAGAACGGAATTGGAAATGAACTAAACTAAATCACCTGCAAAACTTCTATTTTTATGGGAGACACAAAAACAGGAATGGGCTTTAAAGGTAACAGCACACAGAAAAGGTAGAGTGCAGCTTTGTTAATGGAATTGCACTGTGGATCCCGAGCCAAATGGATGTAATTTTATGTGAACTGCACACACAAAAAATTCCCTCAATAAACATATGGAACATGAGGCTTCTTTTCTCTTTACTTTAACTAGGCAGCAGGGAAACATTATGACCAAAGAGTAGATATCAGTGCTAAAAGACTTATAGGGTTGCCTAAATGGGAGTTCAAAATAAAATAGAAGGCAGACAAAATAACTGCTGGAGTAACGTAAGTGATTATTGTTTTCCTTATTCGTTTTTCTCCTCTTTCAGGCAGTACTAACCCAGGCACACATATACATTTTTGAAATTATATTTTTCTTTTAACATCTCCTGGATGTATCAAAAGAACAATATATCCTATAGAGTCTGAGAACTTGACATCTTTGAGGAAGAAAATATATTTGTAACAAAGGAGCATCTGAATAAAAAGACACAAAGCAACCCCTAAACAATGCTTTGTGCTTTCCAGTGATTTTTTTCAGGTAATATAATTAACTAGAAACCACTGGCATTAACAACACTGGACTTGTATTAGTTTTCTTGCTTTGGAAGCTGGATTTGGCAGCACACTTAAGGGCTTTTCAGAAAGCTCCTGTTGATAAACTATTAGAGTGAAATCCACATCCCATTTGCAGTTAACTATCGTCACCAGATCATCTTTTAGTAGTCCCAGCTTGCAACCCTGCTGGCAGTGACTATTTGTTTTTAAGAGAGCATCTCTTTTTAAAACTTACCTGACACTAAGATGCTCATTATGTTGGAAATCATAGGAAACAAGGACAACAGTTCTGGACCCAGGAAACACTGGCTGTCAGTGCTCTCCTGTTCCCCAGTGCCAGCTCTCATAAGGATGATTGCAGTGCAATCCTTAAAACAATTGTCTTCACCCCTCAAGCCTTGCAAGGAAGGATCTCAACAACACCCTAAAGCTTGCTAAGAGACAATAACTCATTCAAAGACAACTGCAGCAGCTTCCAGAGACGGATTTTCTTCACAAAAGTTACATGGATACTCCAAGTACTTTATTGCTGTTTGAAAACAAAATTCTCTTCACTGCTGCAGTTTCCAAACCCTGCTTTTAGAACTCTCTGGAGAATCAGTATTTTACTGCAAAACTCTTTGCCCTTTTCTAGCTCTGAGCAGCAATTTCAAATTATAGTATCTCAGAGGTTTGCCTGGAATGGCCTTGGGTTTGTTCCTTCCAGTCTGATTTAGAATTTGTACTGTAGAATTCCCCAGTAGGGAATGTGAAGAGTGGTACAGGTGCATAAGATACCAGTGACTGACAAACTATTCAGACACGTGACAACCTCATGACCCTGAAGAACAAATCTCGTAGTTCTAGGATGCCTATTTTCAAAACCTTTTAATTATTTAGAGGGATATTCTGGCTCACAAAGTGCTAATGCTTAGGGCCAAACAATTGGAAGTTACTGACTATTGCTGAATTCTCCACACTGTCAGTAGCTCTGACACACGTGTACCACAGAGCACGGTGTGAATACCAACACCCACAATCTGCTGTGCTTATTCATAGGGCATTAATTGCAACAGACCACACAGACCTCACATACTTCATCATCCTGATGAGTTCTTATCGCATGAATCATCTTATGGATTAGCTTTCACTGCTCGTTCTGATCTTTGATTCCTACAGAGGCACAACCACACTCTGCCACTCACTCACCAGCAGATTCCACATCCCGGTTCCCCATCTTTTCTATGTGCTTGTAGTTTCCAATAGCATGGGGTTTGCAGAGCAATCAGTGACTGCAATGATGCTGAAATGACTTCATCTACACCTGTCTCACTTTGCCTCCCACACCTGAGGAACTGCCAGACCCCTAGGAAAATGGCATTCTCCAAGAAGCCCGAAACCAGCAAGGCTTTCTGCTATTCCATTCTCCTGCTCCAGAAGCACAGAGAAACTAGAAAAAATTGTTAGTATACCTCAGCTTCCAAAAAAGCTTCAGAAAAAGTTCAGACTTCACTAAACTGCAGCTAGGTAAGTCTGCTAAATTTTTAATTGTGGATAACCAGAGAAACACTCTGAAAACAATACAGGAAACCCTAATACAATCTTCAAACACAACATCTGGATAAGTTGACTTGCTACTTTGAGGGAAATCTTGAGCTTACTGAAATGCAATATCTTATCTGAACCTCAATTTCAGGGTGTTTCTGCAAGGCTCTTCTCCACAGTAAGATGCTTTTGCTCAGCAACGAATTTGTACTACAAAAAGGTGAGCAGCAAGTACTCCACAATCCTATATAAGCTATAAGCACAGTGCAATCTCTGTGTCCAATGGCTGCAAATAAATAATTTTTCTCACTATTTTAGTGAAAATTTATTCTAATTGAATAAAGATATTGTACAAAGGACATAATGCAAGCATACACAAGCAATTAGGAATGTTGTTCCATTTCCTAAGTATATTGTAATTAAACAAATGTCAGCAGTTCACTCTTGTGCAGAGATGATTTGACAGTACTTGAGAATCTCAAATGTGCAGTTCAAGACAGTTCAGGGACCCTGTTATTGTTTGCAGTAAGATTTTTTTCCTCATGCATTTTTCTCTAACAACCTCTTAGCAAAATTGTATTAATCTTTAATAAACATCAGCTCTAATTAGGCATGAATGTATCATTACAAAGTCTAGCTCTCTATCACAAGTGAAAAAGGTAGGGTAATCCTGTTGACCACTTTCCAGATTTATAAACTCGGAAAGACCCTGTGTTTCTGTAGATATTTAGATCAAGGTTAAATCCTTCCCTGGCACTGGCCCTCAGGCAGCTCTGTCCCCAGGGGATAGCAGGCTTTGTTCAACTACTTTAAATTCTTTTTTCTGCTTGAAGCTGGCAGGAACTCCAACCACAAGCCACACTGCAGTGCTACCAGATATCAAATGATAAAAGATCATGGTACTTTTCCATAATTTGACTCCCAGATACACAGGAGGACAAGACTGTGCGAGTGTTAATGCAAGACTTCACACAGGCCCATCATCAGAACAACTGAAGACCACGCTCAAATGCCATTCCCAGCGGTGCAACCAACCAGCAAGATGTGCATATACACAGCTGCCTGGGAATTCTGGACTCTGGAGAGCAGAATGAAGAGCAGGGCAAGTCCAGAAAGCTCTAATCACATCCTGAGCTTTGTAGGCAGGACTTTCTCCCTCTTCCTCTCTCCTGTTCCTGTTCAGAAGTCCCTATCCAAAGATTGGAGATAGATGAGAAAGAAGAGACTATCAGCTCCATTCCTGTGCTCACTGGTTGCTAATTACAGGAAAATGCAAGTGATCCCTAAATATGCCTGAGAGAAAAACCCATGCCCAAAGCACTGTGTTTCCTCTATATCACAGTATTATGAAATCTTTAACAATAATAAGACATCCAGCATAGAAAAGAGTTAGTATGTAACAGCATCCATTTTTGTCCCAGGAACAAGAGAGTTAAATCATTTCAAGCACCTGGCAGCATTTTTTCTGAGCAATGGCTCAACATAACTATTACAGAGGCTGGATATACAGGTAGCAGCAGAGCTCTGAGTGCTGCTGTATGGTGCCCATCATATTTGTCTCCTCCTGTGCTCAACTTTCTTGTGCTGATAAATGAACAGTTAGAAGCTCTTTGTTATATAAATGTCAGCAGAGGCAAACAGAGTGGAAATTTGGTGGTCAGGTGTAGGTGGCCAAACACCAATAAAAAAAGATTAGGTAGTTGATAGGGAATGGTATTTACCAGCTGCATAAGGTGTCAGGTGTTGTGGGGAGATATTGTTCTCACAAAAATGGCTTGAAATAGGTTCCTTTTGTTTCCCCCAGGCTTTTGAGCTCACTGGGAAGGAACGCACTGATCTTCACAAGGCAAAGATGATCCTTGAAATACTCGAATGCGTGGCTGAAACCCCAGAACCCCTTCCACACTGTTGCTGCGTAGTGCCTTTGTGCTGAGATCAAAGTCACAGAAATACAGCTTTCTTACAAGAAGTGAAAACAGTCATCACCAATTCAAACATCTTATCAAGTTCCTCAGTTTCTCTGAAGGAGATTTATCAAGTGCTTGTAATTATAAGTTGCCTGTTCTGCCACTCGCTCCAGAGGACAGTGGAGTTGTGCTGATATGCATCATGGGAAGATCTGCTCCCTCACTGGGGACAAGTTTAAAGGGTGAAATACATTGTGTCTTGCTTGTTTCTCATCTTTGTCTTAAGTCTACAGTTAAAAATACATTTCTTGATGATGTCAAGATGAATTTTAAATTTGCGATTCTTTGGTCCTGCCCTGTCCTCTGACATGGGTGTGCAGTGATGGCAGACCCAGCTGCAGCACTGCTGCAGTGAGGGAGCAGGTAAGAAGTTGCTGAGCGCTTCTGTGTGTTGAGGTTTTGCTAAATATTGTTTGCTAAATACCTGTCTGGGGTTCAGGCCCAGAGCCCAGTTCTTTAATAATAATCAAGCAGGACATATACCCACCCAGGAAGTGTTTTGTAGCACCCCAATGACAGGCCCAGTGCAAGAACTGCAGTAACGTGTGTGTGCAGCTTATGTGTGTGTTGTACTCTGAACTTCTATGTATGGGGGCTTGAAAAGGCAAACAGTTCATTTTGGAAAGGCCACTCTGGGGACCTCCAGATGTAAGAGCATGAGCCGGTGTAACTTCAACTTAAAATCCAGGCTCTGTAGTTTAGACAACAACCAATCCCCAGCCAGGATAGACTGGTGGGGTAGCACATCCTGATCAATGGGTCACATTTCTTCTTTACATGACATTTAATTCCTTACTTTGGCTTGTGGCTGCTCGAAATTCAATATTGAAAGAATGCATGTACATAAACATGAATGCTCTAGTAAGTACCTCAGTGACATCAGGCACCAACTCCTCACCGTGGGGAGAGCTGGTAACTAATTAAAAGCCTGAATGAACAGACGTGAGATATAAACAAAGTTCCTATTTGGCTGCAGCGTGATGAGAAAACTCTGCTGAGCTGCCGCTGACAAAGCTGAAGGTCTGGTCCTACAACGAGCCCCAACTCCATGACGAGCATATTTTATCTGCTCTTTGTCACTGTTTTTATTTCAGTGTTTCTTAAAGATCATTGAAGTGTGACTCTTGCATTCAAATTCCTAGTTTGGCAGCAGAGGACACAGCACAGATTTTGGTGCATGCCTTATGAGCTTGCGCTTAGATACTGCAAGGCAGAAACCTGATCTGGTGCAGCTTCATCACTTATTATAATTAGCAATCTGTGGCCTGTCTACACATGCTAAGAATCACATTTCACAGCACAATGAAAATCTAACCTATCTTAGAGTCCACCCAGGGAGTTTGTACCAATTTTAATTAAATCAGTCTCCAGAACAATTTGACTACATTTCTTGTGTAGGCATGACCCAGAAGCAAATGGATTATAAAATTGCTCACTCTCATTTGTTATCGATTTCATGTTAACAATTGTTTTTTCTTAAGCCTTAACTTCTGGAATCATGTTATTTTCTGTGAAATATTTGTTTTAATCCTGTGTTTCAAAGGCTGACATGAAAAGATATCCTTGGGTCCCATAACTACTCAAAAATTTGCATGCAAATTATCCAAAATGCATTGTTCTTCCTTTTAAGTAGTAATTATTTATATGCCAGCCCCATGCTGTGCTGGAGCTGTACTGAGGATCTTTGAACCCATGAGTAAATAAAATGAAACTAGAATAAGAAGAAAAGGACTTCAGAGACACTTGACTGAGACAGCTGAGTTACTGGGCTCTATGATCTTCAAAACACCTGAGAAGATTCAGGAACCCAAAAAACTGGTCCTGATCTGGGCTGTGCTGGATCACCCCTTGCTGGTAACTCTCTCTCCAGAATCTTCCTGAGAAGCCCAGGAGTGCTCTGTTAAAGGTTGGCCATTAATCAGGACAAATCTGGCCTCTGTATATGCACAGGGGTGACCCTGCTCTAGTCCCCTCCGCTGAAGGGAGTAGCAATAGCAAGGCAGGGACTGCAGTGCCCATACACCCAGCATCCCTCATAAGAAGCCTGAAGTCCCTCCCCTATTAAATATGATGAACACAAACCATTCTGGGAAGATCTGTGTTGCAATCACAGCTGCAAGTACAGTCTCTCTGTGGCCCTGGGGACACCAGGAGTTAGCCTGTAAAAGGCCCATGTACTCCTGCAATTCCTCCTCCTGCCTACCAGCCTGCCTCTCGCCCCCGTGACACCAACTCTTGTACTGCACAGAGGGAAAAGCATTCTGCCAGACAGTGGTGAATCATCTGCCATCCCACTCCAAAACTGCCAGCAAAAAGGAGTTAACAAAATCTGTTTGAGCTGAGAGTATTTATGCTTCAGCAGTTCCATTAATAGGTATTAAATAACACTCCTTTAAGCTACAATGCTGCTGCATAGGGTTTCAGCCTCATCTTTATGGATGCCTTGTCATAATTTCTAGAATTATAGAACTTCCTGCTGCACACCTACATATATCTGCAAAGTTACAAAACAGTCAAAGCTTATTTTTTCTGCCCAGAACTAGCACAAATGACTTTTCATTAATCAGGATCAGACGAGATGAAATTAAATCAATTCTTCTCCCTAAAGTTTGAGACGCACAAAGAGGGAGAAAACAGCTCTTGCCAACCCTCAGCTCGGAAGCTGTAATGAAACCCCAGCTCTGGATACATTGTCTCTGGAAGGAAGTGCCGCGCCATGTGGGCACCAAGGAGTGGGAAAATGTGAGGGAAATGGCCTGCAGACACCAAGATCAGAAGGAGGCAGAGGAGATGCTACAGGTGCCAGGGCAGAGATTCTCCTGCAGCCCATGGAGAACACTGCGGTCTGAAACATGTTGTACCCCTGCAGCCCATGAAGGATCACAGGGGAGCCTAATCCCCCATTCCTTCAAGCAATTCCAAATTTACTCAGAGGAGATGGTGAGGCAGCCTCCTACATATGGCAAAAAATTTTGGAGAGTAACGAGAGGTACCAGGTGTGGGAATGTAATTGTACCTGAGGAGGAAGGCAGCATTCAGGAAAGCAGGGCTTCACTGCAACAATGCAAAATTCAGACTGTGACTGACTTCAGGACTTCCACTGACCCAGAATCTAAGCTCAGATCTCACATACATCACTTTTAGCATTTTTATGTGTGAATGCATCCATTGCATAGCAGGAGACTGGAGAAAAAACATGAGTCTGTTCATGCTGAAATCAATGGATGTTTTGTTTGAAACCTCTCTGAGAATCCCTAAGCACAGTGAGATGCTTGATGCTTCAGGACACATCAAGCCTTGCTGGGCACCTGTCCTCACACCCATTTATCTCTACATGACATTGGAGGAAGGCTTTTACTACTGACAGAGCCTATTCTGCCCAGCCCAGAAACATCCAACACAGTTCTCAGAACCTTCCACATGATAAACGGCAAACTTAAAAAAACATGGAGGAGGCACATTGAAGTGCAATAAAATGAGATGACATCCTCTGCTCTGCAGAGGCCAAGACAGATTTCTGACTGAACTGTAGCAGCAAACCAGCATGATAAAAGAGCTAAAGCAAGAGGTTATGATATGCTTGAATCACTCCAGAGAAAGCAAGTGCTGTGTGTAACTAGGGAGATAAATAATCAGGCAGACAGAGTAGCACTGCCCCCTCATTCACTTAAATCAAAGCAGCTTCTTTTGCCACCTCTCCACCCACTTGGAACTGGCATCAGGGAAGTTTAAAAGTTGTCCTTGGCAGGAACAAATAGAGAATTGCAATTCTGAGACTGAGATATAAACCCAGAGGCAACAGTGATGCCTCTGCAGTTGTGCTAACAGGGGTCCTGGGCCTGCTCCCCTCGACGCCGGCAGCACAGTCAAAGCTCACAGGCAGTTCCAGCAGGTTTCTCACGTGGCCACCCAATGCTTGAAAACATTAACTGTCCTGACAAAGAGCTTGGCTGTGGGAAGAAGCAGAGTTGGATTGCCGTACCCTCAGGATATATCGTGGCCAGCATATACAAGCCAAAAAACAGAAGCAAACTACACTCAGGCATGTTTGGCACAAGTCCTTTTTCCAAGATCCCACTGGCAGGATGTCTGATTAGTTGGCAGTATCTGGCCCCTGACTGACTGATGCTGCTACTCAGCAGCTTGGATTTGACCCTCAGCAGGATTTACATTCTGCCTGAAGAGCCATGCATTGAAATCAGAGGGCCATGTGAGTACGTCCAAGGTCAGGTTTTACCGTAAGTAATACCCTCCACCTCAAAAGCAGTGGCATGTTTCTGACAATTATTTGAGAAGGTAATTGAACTCAGCTGTTTCAAATGTGATTTCCATACAATGCGGCCGGTACTTTGATCCTGAGTTGAAAAAAAGGAATAAATAATCCCGTTTTAACCTTGACTTGACACGGCACTCACTATGCAAACACCCCGCCTGCAGATCACAGAGCCCAAGGAGGAAAGAACGCGATGTTCTAGCATGGGGGAAGAGCTACTATTTGATATCTCTGCCCTTTAGTTCATGGTGTCAAAAAGACATCTAAAAGCTCACAAAACAGGTAAAACCTTTAAAAGAAAAATCTACTTTGGCCTCCCACAGCATTCTTGAAAAGGGAAACTGAGCACTGCACATTTCACAAGGAGAAGGCTCTTAATGGTGGAACGAGGATCTTCAGCTCTCTTGCATTGTATCTTGGTGGTGGATGAAGCCAGAGTATTTGCTGCACCTCAGAATAAGAATTTTTTCCTTAATGTAGATAAAATCAAGTTTCCAAAATGCATCTTTCACATTACAGGCAAGGAGGAGCTGTGAGACAGAATTGTTTTCTTCACAGGCTCTGGGCAAGATCACAGCAAGAAAATCAAGGAGTGAGAAAGATGTTTCCATGCAGACAGGAAACAGCAATCTGCCTGTATGATGCTGTACTCACAAGGCTCTCCCCAGCACAGAATCACAAGTTTCAGTGGGTTTATTCTTATAACACACCTACGAGTTTGAGAAGGGAGCTTATTCTCCAGCTGTGAGCAAAGGCAGAGAGACTCCCAAAAAAGCTTGCGGTGGATCAGAGAGCTGAACCCAGCTCTAAGCTAGCTTAACTATCCAAGCATTGTAGAGGAAGTCTGGTAAGAGCAGAAAAAGAGAACAGGGTACCCCAACAAAGTTATACTTACCCACCAATCCACCCACTTGGTCCAAGGGATAATTTCACATCTAAATGACAGTGCAAAAGTACACCCCTCCCTGCGTGCAAAAAGTGAGGTCATGCCTAAGAAGATCTCAGTTTTGGGGTGTGGCGTGCAACTAAGAGTTTTCCTTCTATAAAAATATACAGATGTTCCAGAAACCACAAGATTTGGGAAGAAACAGAAAGAGGCAAAGAAATATACCTGAAAGGAGGGGGGGGGGGAGAAGCAACATTATAATTCCAAAAGTGTCGAGGAGGACCAGCAACAAACTGGGGGCACAGTTTCCCTAGCAATATCAAAGGAAAACATACATGCCATGATTGCAGAAAATGAGCTAAGGTACCAGTCTGCCTCAGCAGCATGGAAAATACCAACAAATGGCACAAAGGCAGTGATGGGACAATAACTCCCTGGTATTTGCATGAAGCTGTATTTAAATATCCAGCAAGCTTTGATGTGTTACTCTTGCTAAGAAGCTGTTCTTAAGAGTCTTTCTGATCTAATCCCTGTAAGCTGCTCTGTTTACCCTGCTGACACCTCTGTACAAAAACGTATCAAATAGTCATCCACATTTGGGTGCAGGTGTGTCCATGCATGCACAAACACTGGGTACACAAAAGAAAAAAACTGTATGTGCTTTTTATCTTTGCAACCAGAGCACTAACACACAGAGGAGAAACCATATGTCCTTTTCATCTTCCACTGTGCCTCTCTCTGACTTCAGCAGAACCATTGCAGAATTAAATGCTGCTCGTGGTGAGGGAGAACAGAAAACTCCATCTCTGAGTGTGTAACGATCCACTCAGAATACACCAAGGGATTCAGTGAGTTTCTACATATGCTTCCTCTCAGCATGCAGGTGTAAGATTTAAAAATCCATATTTTTCTCCAATAAACTTAAAAACAGCTATAATACCAAGTACCAAAAGCACCATCTGTGCTTCACATATAGTGATGATGTTTTTTTCGGAGTTGATGTCGTTTCTTAGTATAGCTTGATCTTATTTTGTCAACCGCATCATGAAAAGTGCAAAGAACCCCTGTGGATCCAAATGTCTCTGAACAAGCTGCTTTAACAAGAGCATACGACATCTTTCTGCTTCTTTAAGACGCTATATTGTTGACTTGCATACACAGCAACATTTAAACCGTAGAAATGTTCAACCCAGACACCAAAGTGCTCCACACACCTTGGCAATGGCTGACTGGAGATTGCTGTGGTCAGCGCAAAACAAGGGATTCTTGCTGAAGAAAAGACGCTGAAAAGCACTGAGAGAGGTTTATTTGTCTTGCTGTGCAGGTAGCACCTCCTAGCTGGCCATCTCCCCTTTACTACATATCCACCACTTACATCCCTTCAAGAAAGTATATCCCAAGCATTGCCCTCTTGTATCCTCACTAACTATCAAAGCTTCTCAAAGTCCACTGAGGACCTTGCTGTTCCAATGTGTCTGGAAGAGTCAGCGGTCAGAGGCCTCAGTGATGGACATGAATATCTAAGACAGAGCCCTGGCAAGGTAAATTTGACAAACTCCTGCCTAGCCTTCCCCTCCCTCACTTTTCCTCAGCTGTAATATGTAACTTACTCCTGGATCTGTTGTGTCTCCTCAGATCTGTGGTAATGCTGTTCCATCAAACTGCTCTGTTTAGGGCAATGTCAGCACCCATCATCTATCTCAGAGGTACTGCAGGTATTTTTCCACCATATTCAAATGTGGGCATGGGTACCTACTTTAGGTGTAGAGTTACCATTTTGATGTTTGCTATTTTATTTGACTCAGAATTATAGAATCATTAAGGTTGGAAAAGATTTCTAAGACCACAGAGTCCAGCCTTTGACCAAATATCATTGTGTCAACTAATCCGTAACACTAAGAGCCACATGCAGCCCAGAAGCCATCACGTGGTCAGAAAGCTCCTCTTACACAGTCACCAAGGCAGACCCTACTCCACCCTGTACCCGTTCCTTTTCCAAGGTCTTCTTTATTTTCCTTAATTCCTTCTTTTGTGTCTCGTAATGTCTGTAGGCAGAAACATTACCAAAGGATATTGTAAGAGAACATCTATGTCACATCCTGATATGGAGACAGCATTTCATCCAGAAGTTCCCCAAGAATGTATTCCTGGAAAGAAACAGCAACTTCAAGCAATTT
Organism: Empidonax traillii; assembly: GCF_003031625.1. Taxonomy (NCBI): domain Eukaryota; kingdom Metazoa; phylum Chordata; class Aves; order Passeriformes; family Tyrannidae; genus Empidonax; species Empidonax traillii. The sequence continues at coordinate 1,129,748 of NW_020955297.1, read as the reverse complement.
TCCTCAGTAATGCCAGCTTGATTTCCCTTGTCATCCTTTTGTTGGCTTCCTTTTGCTTCCTTACTTTTATCTTTCCAGTGGAGCACAGCTTCATGCCTGCCGCTTTCTCTCCAGAAATATCATATGTCAGCAAGGCCAGTGCCCTGCTCTGTGGCACCATCTCCTCCTTCAGCACCTGTAACATTTTAAATGAGGATGAACCAGATGGCTGCCATCACCTAACCCATCATCAGATAATGTACCAAGGGAGCACTTCTTAAGAATGTATCCTGACTTGCCTTCTCACTGTGCCTTCCTACCGAACTCAGCATGTTAAGTGAGCAAAAAATCACAGCATTTCATCCATCACCTAATACCATATATGTCCTCTGAATGTTCAGAACTTTTTTTTTTTTTACCTATACCCATTTGTACAAGTTTCCTTCTGCTGTGTTGCAGATGCATTCTCCTCCAGGAGACTCCTGATGCATTCCCCTCCAGGCAAGCAATGCAGTATCAAACAAAGATATAATGACAGACATCAAACTGCATCTCTGCTGGTGTTAATCAGCAAAGTTTCACTCAAGTCATTCTAGTTTTGCCAGTTTATAACAACACAAAACACGTCCCTGCATTTCTTTTCAGCCTGTCACTTGTTAATCAGTTTGAATGACAGTCATCCTATTCAGATTTGCTGGAGTTCATCGCCACTACGTTGCTTGAATGCTGATTTTTTGGTACCATTCTTAGTAATATATCTAATTCTTTCATAATTCTTCGCAAACATCAGAAAGAGAGAATAGCAATGATTTACTAGTGAGCATATTAACATTTAAAACCAATGACCAATTAGAGATTTGAAAACATCTGAATAGACCCACTATTCAAAATGCCATCTGGTCTCCTGATTATTCCTTCCTTGTACTTCCTCATGACAACAACACAAAAGAAGATTACGACAAAAAAGAAAGAAAAAAAAAAAGAATTCTTAAAAAAAAAATCACTTTTACTGTACTTAGCTGCTGTCAGTGTTGGGCAGGATAAACAATCAGTCTCCAAACAAAAATGCTTGAAGAGAGGTTACTGAAACAGACTTTTCCTCCACTACTTTCTTTTTGCACGGTTTCCAACCAACAGCTATTGACTTACAGTGCAAAGCGGCAAGCGTACCTAAAGCTGTACTCTAAATTCACCCCTATTATCTTTGTGTTGACACTTCATCCTAGAAGATATATGATGAGCTCCAGGTAGATCATTTGTAACCTTTATAATGATGATGGCAACAAATACAGCACAGTGCCCTCCAACTGACACGGAATGGATACTCAATGCTTTACTATTTTGCAATGAATAAATTGGGTGTCAACATATGTGCAGTAGCAGTTTTTCCCCCAATTTAACGATCATACAGCCATGACACAGCAAATATCCACATATTGTAATGACCAGGAAAGCTTGATTGAAAGATTTGGAGAACGAATTTCAAGCCAAAGTTGCAGTCACCCTGGAAAGCAGCAATATGAATTGATTTCTGGGTTGGAGAGATGCTCACAGCAGTTTCACCTTTCATAGGGGTGACCTTCATTAAAATACAGTTCCTTTCTCAGAACAATAAAAGCTCTCTCTTACAAAGCATATTGTCATGGATAGCAAGATGCAATACCAGTGTCTGTCCATAAATTGGGCATTTGTCCTGGCAGCTAGGTGACTGAACATATAACTGTGTAAATGGTCAATACATTGCAAACAGAGGAGACATGCACTGAAGTACCCAAAGCACATGCTGAGGCAAATATATTTATGTGAAAATTACAAGTCATTTTCCTTCTTCTATACAAGTTCTCTACAAGAAAACAATCTGTATAGGTCTGTAAAGGAACACAGACACCTCCTGCATTAAGGAGTAGAATTCTTTTATGACCACTGGAAAGTACAGAAACTCTTTGGAAGAATGAACATAACCTACATCCACATCCTCACAGGGTACCAGGACAGCTCCCACTCCAATGCTGAACTCCCTGCTATGACAGTGCTGCCTGTCTTGGGCACCACCCAGTGCCATGCTGCATTTCAGTACAGTTCAACAAGAAAGCTCAGTAGATATTTTTCAGAAAAAAAGTAGGAGGTTTTAACATTGAAATTCTCACTGATGGTTCCTGCTTCTTTAATGTTTTAATTTTTATTTTTCTCAGGTCTCCAATCCCAACTGAGCTTTTTGGGGTTTGTTTGTTTGGGTTTTTTTCCCCAGCTGATCTGAGAATGCTCAATCTTTTCAGACAAATAAATACAGATTTAGATGTCTATTTTCAGTTTTACTTTTTCAGCAAAACGTTAAATATTTGCTATTAAAAAAAAATAGAAATTTCAAAAGGAAAAACTAGACATCACTAATGAGTTCCATTTCCCAGCATGTACAGATCCATCTGGCACACAGCAGCAAATTACTCATGACCCTCTGGCAACGCCTTCAACATTAGGGGACTCTTTCATCCCAGCCTGCTTCTAACTGGAATTAGCAGAACAGAGAGGTAAGTGGTCCCTTATTGATGTTAACAATGTTCATTACGAATTTATAAGACTCCTTTAAAAATTCACAGAAAGCATTGTATTTTAAACAATGAAGACAAAAAATTACATTGTGATAGATTGATAATTATAAATTATGTGTTAAATTCAAGTCTAATCCCTGTGCAAAAGACAATTGTTTGAATTTAAAGATTTTGCCCGTAGAAATATTTGTTATGACAATTAGTAACTGAATTATTATCCTGTCCCATTCACTTTATCAGCTACTAAAGGGGAGAAAGTGCTTTAAAACCGAAGACATTTTTAATGCCTTCCTGCTCCCCAGATTATGCCTACATACACTTTTAGCACTGAAAAGCAGCATTTTCTTTTGCTACTTTCTTCACCTTTTTCTATGTTACGTTATTCAAAGTGTGACTTTCGCTTCTGAGGTTGTCATTGCTTTGTCTTTCTTAATTCTTTCCAGGTAGGAAGAAGTCAAGCAAATGAGGATAAGTCATTCTCACCTTTCCTTAGTTCCACCAGTGGGAAAAAACCCAAGGACTCTAGATGTGCTCTGGAGTATAACAATTAGCATAGCAATTAATTACGGTACCTAGTACCAATGAAAATTTGGTTCAGTGCAACAGCAACACCATGCGACACCATCTCATATTCTGCATACATTTATTTCTTCCCAAATTACACATGGAGGGCTAGAAATGTCTCATTTTTTAATTAGTATCATACCAGATGGGATGACTAAGAGTGTGAGTTTAAAATTTATATGCAAAACTTTTCTTCTGTGGAAATCTATGATGTTATCTCGTGACACGTGCCCCTCTCCGATCATGGGACAGCAGGTTTGTCTGTTTGGGGACACAAGAGGTCATTAGAGAAACAACTCGTGAGCACCAGGCAATGTTCAGGACCTTCATAAGATCATCGTAAAATCATAGAATGGGTTGGCTTGGAAAGGATTTTTAAAATCATCTAGTTCCAAATACCCCTTGCCATGGGCAAGGAACCTTCAAAGCCCCATCCAACGCAGCCTTGAACATTTTCACTGATGGGTCACCCATAGTTGTATTGGGAAACCTCTTTCAGTGCCTCATCACCCTCACAATAAATAATTTCTTCCTAATACCTGATCTAAATTCACTTGCTTTCGGTTTAAAGCCATTGCCCCTTGTGCTGTCACTACACACCCTTGTAACAAGTCCCTCTCCAGGTCTCTTGGAGCCTCTTTAGATACTGGAAGCCTTCTAGAAGGTCTCCCTGAAGCTTTCTCTTATCCATGCTGAAAAATCCCAATTCTCTCAGACTGTCTTCATGGGAGAGGGGGCTCCAGCCCTGGGTTCATCTACATGGCCCTCACCTTCCAGCAGTGGAGCCTTCACCTGGATTCTGCATTCAATGTACAACTTAAATTCATGCACAGCTTGAAAAGAACAACTTCTGGTTTCAGACCAACTCCTTTGCACATCCCAGCATCAAACCTCAGCTCTTCAGGCCTGAGGCAATAGCAATGATAAAGGCAGATAAAGACAAGGCAAGACAAGCCATTTGCAAATATCAGGCCAGGGTGTGAATTGGCATAGGAAGTTACAGTTGAGCTCTTTTCTCCCCTCACCAGTGTTCTAACGGGCAGCTCAGCAGCTATTCTGCAGATTCCTCTTCTGCCTTAGTTGTGGCAGCCAGTCTTTGAAACTGCTTGGAGCTCATATTATATTTCTGCACTTTTTCAAGTTACACACTTCCCTTCAAACACAATATTTGCTTTAAATATTTGGAGAATGCAAATTTCTTTATTTACACATGCCTGAAAAAACTCTGACTGCTGTGTTCCCTGGGTAATTCAGAAATTCTCACCAGCCTCCTTTCAGTTAATTACTCTGCAAGACTGTCTGGTGAAAAATGAATTCTGCCTAATTCCTCTCCTGAAAAACATGCAGCATGTGGCAAGTCAGACTAATTCTTGCTGCACGAGAGCTGTGCACAGAACAAACACAGCATGTGAAACAAATCAATACTGTAATCACCAATGCAGCCTATCAAACGGAACTGCAGGGTCAATCAATACTGTATCTTCCCAGATGACAACTGTGGAACAGAAGCTTTTAATACCTTTCCAAGATAAATCTCTTCCTTCACAATGTGAGACACAATTTTCCAGTAATTTCTGTAGTAAGAGGAGGATTTCCTAGACATTAGCCAGATCACAGATTAAAGCAGCCAAACCTTTCCACATTCAGGAGACCTTCCAGACACCTCTCTGTTCAGGGACCCCATTTATTTTTGACAGTAGCCCTTCTTGTTCTTGTATTACACACCAAGCAATGCAAACCCTCCACTTTTGTCACTTCAGGAGAGCAGATCATTTCATGACTGAATTGTATCTGCCAAATTAAACACCTAATAGCCCAGAAACTCTTCTATAGCACCATCCAACTGTGGTTTCAGGGACTAGCTTATGTAAATCACAGATACCAATGTGTTAATGTTAGCTCAAGATGATCATGGTCTATATATGTACTTCTTCTGGGAATTAAACCCATCTGTCTCAGCACTGTGCAATGATTAATAGGTTTTTATCCCATACTACCTCCATGATGCAGTGGGCTATTAGACCCCTTTGACAGAACCGAGACACAGGGAGATTAAGGGTACAGCGTACATGGATAGGCAGGCACATACTCCTCTACCTGTGCTGCCTGGGTGTGTTTCTGTTTGTGCCTGGAAGCTGAGGACATACTGCTGTGCTTGGACTATGCCCAGCTGCTCAGCAGGGCCCTTCTCCCTGGCACAGCACCATTCCAGTGGCTCCCAGACAGGAGCCATCTCATGAGCAGCCAGTCAGCATGCAGGGGGCACAGGTCTATCTGTAGCCAGCTGTGGGGACGTGTTTGCAGGGACATGGACTGATCCAGGGCATCAAGCAAGTTAGCAATGGCAGGGTGAACTAGAACCTGAGAGCCAGTGCACCAGATCATTGTTCCTATCCCTCATCAGATAAGCTACAAATTAGGCACAGTAACTGCAAGCCAGTAACTCAGGAAAGAGAAGGAAGAAAACAGAACATTTAAAGGGTGTTCCTTACATCCCAGAGTTGGGAACAGCAGCCAGGAAATCAAGGGGGATCAGCCATTTGTATTCAACAAATTATAGGCATGTTTGCAGCAGGGATTCTTCCATTTCGCCGCTTTTCATTTTAGTAGAAAAGCCCCTCTGGCAGCTTCAGGAGCACAGCATAGCCATGAAAAACTGCTGTCATTGCCCACTTTAAAAACACACTAAGAAAAAATAAACAACAACATAGTTATGTGTTGGAGGTGAAAAAGACCACGAGGAAATGGAGACAGCATATGCTCTGTGGAAGAATCAAGGGAAAGAAGAGATTTCGTTTGAAGACTGGAAGAACAACCCTGTCAACACCACTGCCTGTGACAATACCAACATTTGAGGACTTTGTCATGGTAGCTTTGTTAAAATCATAAAACCTATTAGGAGGTTGTCTCTCCCATTTTTCCCTCATGGACTTGAAGCCTAGCAGGCACGAGACAGTGTTCCATTGGGCAGTGTACCGGGTGGTACTGACCAATCATGTTTTCCCCGGTTATCTCCTCCCTTGCCCCTGCCTCCTAATGTTTATTCATTTACCCTCATCCAACCGATGTTAGCAGATTTGCATGCTCCGCCCCATCTCCACCCACTTTCCAGACCCTTCTCTACCTAACCCTATAAAACCCACCATTTCGTGTTAATAAAGTCGGATCAGCCCTTGGCTGTGAAGGTGTTCAGAAGTGTGTTGTGTGTCTCTTCTTGGGCTGCGTCACAGCTTGAACCTAACTCTCCAGCTTCCACCGCTAGCTTCTGCTAACATCTACAAGCTAGCCACAAGAACCCCTGATGCTGGTCTGCTCCTTTCCCTTTTTCAAAACTGTGACAGTTATGTCTATTTAAAATAGCTCAGGTTGAGATAAATTTGGTATACCTACTTAAAATATACCTGCAGATGTCCAGCCATGATTCTGGCACTCACTCAATGCACCAAAGCTCATACCTTGCAGAGGTCTCCCTTTACAGCAACAAGGGGCACACGGAGAGCATCAGCATGAACTACATATTGGATAAGAGCCTGGTTATAGCAGCTCTCATTAGGAAAGAAGAAAGGAGTACCCTTGGAAAGAAACAACTGAAATATTAGTTCTTTGATTAATTGATTTTCAGGTCGTTAAGGACTATTCTGGTCCTCTCACTCATTCTCCTGTGTGAGAATTCAGGGGATTTTCCCAGAGACTGCCAGGGCTCTGCTGGAAATGATGAGGTGTCTGTGGGGACAACCATCTGCCCAAATGCTGCCAGTCTCCAGATCATTGCCTCAGTCTAGCAAGGGCCAAATTTCACAGCCTGCAGACATTTCATTTTCCGTTTGGCATCCTGCTGATTCCATCAGAAGGGCTAAGTGAGAAAAGACTGCACGTGGACCCTGAACCAGGGTCTGGAACAGACAGCAATTCTTTTTTAAAGCATTTCCCTCAGCCTGTTAAACAGCATGTCAAGTGCTGTGGTTCCCCCTGCCCCTGAGACATTGTACCAAAACTCCTTTTCCTTTGGAAGCCTTTCCAAGCCTCTGATGTGCATATTTTATAGAGAGAATCCTAAAATGAAGATGACAGTCCTGTGAACTACTCTATTTCTTAGCATTTTTTTTTCTCTTCTTTAACTTTCCACTCCAGCAAGCGAAGTTTAACAGAATCAATTTCTTTATGTGCTCAGTAAAATCCTCAGCGGGAGCCACTGCTCCATAGGTTTCTTTCAGTTATTTATTGCCTGCCTCCTGCATACTGCATACATTAAAAGATGTGCTACCAGCTTAGAAAACAATTAATCCTATTATTGCTTAGAACATGAATGCTGCAAAAGCAGTAACAGCACCAAGGTTAACTATGCAGAAGGACTCAAATAAAAAGGTTGATTCCAGGATGTAGAAATACTTCACCTCGTGCACAGCACTGTTGCAGATACTTTGACTTCCCAAAGTTTGAGTGTTTATCCAAAACATGACATATTTAGGTTGCACTCTCCTGCCAGACCATCAGCTGTGAGCAGGAGCTCAAACATCCTCTCCCTGGAGAAGCCCTCACTGAATCGAGCACATTCCTGCTATCCATTCTCATTCTAACACATCTGCAGTTGCAAAAAAACCAATATTTTTTCCTAAACTCAGTTGTTTTGAATCCAAGTGTCTCTCACTTGCACTGACCTGTTAACAGAAAAAGGTTGTTGTGTATGTGGAGATGAAGTCAGGTCTCAGTGTGACAATCTGGATGACACAGGTCTGCCTGAGATCACCGTGACCAAGCACATTGGTGCTGCCACAGCTACCGCCTTTCAGAGGACATAAACAAGATCTCAACCTCTGTGGCCAGGAGAGATCCCCAAACACTTTGCACACATTAGCAGCGTGCCCTGGCCAAGCTCCACACTGCTGTCAGAAAGCTGGCCACTCAGCAGCCACACAGCACAGGGGGCACCTGCAACTTGAAAGACAGCTTGCTTTGAAAGATAAAGCCTGTGTGCAAAGCACAAAAACTATCAGACTGTGAGGGGGGGAGGTTGTTGTACAGCAATATCCGGTACAAGCTGCTGCAGATTCAGGGCAGAGCTATGAGAGACACCTGCGTGTGTTACCAACAGGGTCAGCCAGTGACTGCCTGCCTCAGATAAAGACAAACATCTCAATGTATTTGGTGGACATGTTAGGCAAAGACCTGGCTCTTGCTTATCTGGTGTATTGTGCTTTCAAATTTGCAGAGATGATTGAACTGTGACCATTTTTAGCTCAGTCTCACTAAATAAATTGGTTGAATCGATTCATCTCTCTTTGCCATTATTTCTACATCTACAAAAGGGGGGATGGAGTCAGCAGCCTCTCTCTTTAACAAAGTATTTTGGGATCATGAAGACCACAATACAAGAACTCAAGTTTATCATAGCTACTCTTTGCAGTTACATTAGGCCACCTCTCTAACTCCAAATGAAGGCAGGGGTGCTGTGAAAAACTTCAGAATTTGCAGTCCTGTACTAAATTAGGTCAAAAAACCTATCAAATGTAGGAATCCCCTTCCTTCTTGGTCTCACAGCACTAATGCTACCTGTGGGCTCCCCTAACAGCAGCAAGTCCCTCAGGCAGTCACAGGAGCCATCAATCTATCTGGGCAAAGAGACATCCATAGGGCTCCATCTCTGTAACCCTGTGATAGCCCATGGTGTGATCACCACAAAAAACCAAAAGGTTTTCATCAAATTTACCCAACTTGAAGCCAATTCACAATGAACTTTCATAGCAGAAAACTTGATATTTTCCTTCTGACCACTTCCAGTGAGGAACTGGTGTACAGAATACTTTTCATCTGGCTCTAGTCCAGGCTGCCACAGCCCCTGTACACTTCTGGGCATCCAAATCTCATGGATTTGTCCTATTTTAACTCTCTGCCTTTCTCTAACCTTCAAGTCCAGGACATCTTTTTTTCTTTCCCCTGCTTTTTGGGGTAGCAATTGCTTCTATTACAATTTCATGGCATGAGGCAGGTGATGACACTGTTCAGTCCAGGTTCTTATCAAGCTGACAGAGGCCTTACACAGATCACCTATCACAGATCTGCCCCTCTTGCAGGTCAGCTACTCCTCATGTTCATCTGTCAGATACCGGTTCTGTGTGGTGGGCAAGGCTATGGCTCCAGACATGGCTGAGCCAGCTAAGGTTGATATGCTGCTGTAAATACCTTTGTTCTCAGGTAGCAAGTTTGCTACTGCCGGTACTTCTACATCAGGAACAGGAGAAACTGAAAACCCATTTGCACTCCAGATCCTCTCATTTTTGCAAGAGAAGTGAGTCATTCCTGCTGAGTCCAACATATTTCTAGTAGAGACTGCTGTACTGTGGTTTCGTGGCTAAAAGCACTGCTCCAGCTTCTGATTGTTGCTCTCACATTTGAGTTACTTAAAAGTTTTCTGAACAGACAGTACCCCTTTCCCAGATTTCACACCCATCCTGCTCTGGGCAGAATCCTCACAAGTATTCCCTTTGACATCCTTTTCGACCTCTCTCTCTCTCCCCACAACCTTCCTCCTGCTATTTTCCCCATGTTCCTAAAAACAACTTTTTTCCTAGACCCAGCTCTCAGTCTCTTGGGAACAGGGAACTTAGCAGCCCTTCAGTTGTCAGAGACAACTCCCTGCCCATGGATAAGAGGCAGGTGGCTTCTCCTTTGCAGCTCAGGCTCCAGGGGAAATGTTTTCAGTACTAAAAGCCAATTCTATCTAAACATCAGAAGCCAGAAAGCAGTGAAACAGAAATTTAAAAATAATGAAACATCTTGGTAACACAATTCTCCACCCTGAAGTCCTCCAAAACAGCAATTCACTGCTTGAATTATGGACAGAGATGATTGCTGAGCAAATCAGACCACTGTCAACAGAAAGGGAAATAAAGCCTCTCTCTCTAGTTTTAGCTTCAGTTCCAGTCAGTACCAGAAAATGCAGGTAAACAAGGGGAAAAAGCAATACAGGAGGTCGAAGGGAAGGTCCTCCAGCTGGAAGCATCACTGCCCAATTCAATCTCAGTTTCAAGCTTCAGTTCTGGTCAGTTGTGACTTCATTTGACTCACTTTAATTATGGCTAATATTCCCAAGTCTCCTGCCAGTTCTGTTTATTTACAAGCAAATTCTATACATTTCACTAAATGATACTCTACAGTAAACCCCACAAGTCATCAACTGATATAGGCAGTCAACACCATCAAAGCTGACAGACTTGCTCTCGCTGCTTTGGGGGTCTGAATTTGGCCAGGCATTATCACATCCACCAAACAGAGCAGTCTGTCCTCCCTGCTGCTCCCTGCAATGCTGATTCTCCACCCACAGTCATGTACGTCACATTCTGGGGAATTTCTCCCATTTATAAATGAAGTTTTATTAGCTATTTTACAGGGATTTCTGCCACCCTGTGAAACATGCCTTAGTCTGGCTCCAAACTCCCACTGATGATTTTCTGGGTGGGTTACTGCAGTCAGAAACATACTGCCAATACTTCATGCAACATTCAAAGCATTATTAAAGCAATATTTTTTATATTATTACCTAGGTCTGATACTGTTTTGAATTTGCAGTTTTGGAGTTCATTTTAAAGCACTTGATTATACTTTGAGAAGAAATAGTCTTACAGTACAAGTCATTTTCTCAAGTACACTTGAAGAAAGGATAGTCTATGGCTCAGTAAATACAACAGTCTGAAAAGTTATGAGCTATCAGACTAAGCTGAATTGACTTACTGATATTACCTGCAATGAATGAGTTTTAGATAGCCTCTCATAAATAGGCAGCTACAGAGCCTACGATTTTATGGATGTCTTGTACTTATCAATATATATGAGAAATGATGCTGTCAGGCTTTCGGGGGGATACCAGGTGAACCACACCACTGTCAATTTAATTTTTATGATTAAATATTTGGTGCCGTTAAAGGTTATTTAACATTTAATATAACTGCTCTTCTACATAGCTGATAACTGTCATCTTTACATAATACTGAAGCTGAAAATGGATGGGGAAGGCATATTTTTAAGAAGGTTCCTATTTTTTTTTCCAATTTACTGTTAGATTTGTTCCAGTAATAGAATAATATTAGGTGAATTTAAAAGGTTTTCAATATTCAGATGAGCAAAAATTTACTCTTAATGACAGCCACAGCTGAGCTCAACACTTTGCTACAGAAGCTGCTGAATTTTCCTCTGTGGTAGAAGATCACAACTATACTGTGGCTCTACTCAGTCCTTAGTAAGACAACTGATGTGTGTAAAGGTGGGCACCCAGGCATTTGTTTCCAAAGCTTTTGCACACAACAGCATATTAAAAAAAAAAAAAAAAAAAGTGCACAACAAGCAAAATATGCCAATTCTTAAAACCAAAGAAATTTATCAGTAACCTGCACAAACTTGATAGACAGATTTGGTGCTTATATCACTCTCCACTGTTTTGTTTTCTTTTGACAGCTGAGCATGTGAGCTGTGTTTCCTAAGCAGAGTCCAAAGGTATTACTTGTTTTTTTTCTGCACTCACATATCAAAAAGATGCAATTTTGAAAACACCTAGAGGCAGAAAATGTTTCTATAATTAAAAACAAACCAAAAATGTATAAACAAAACCAACCACACAACTAGAGTGTAGAATCAGGTCAGTTCAGGTTTTGATCCCAATTACATTTTCTGTCAAGTGGATCCCTTTGTGGAATTGAGACTTTGTATTTTCTTCAGTAGCATTTACTGTGGTACATTTACAAGGAAATCTCTATTGCTTTTCAGTGATGAAATTATATTTTTCTTTAATAAAACCCATTACGTGGACTTCCCTTACTGAACTACTAAAGCAAAAATGCAATGCTTCCTAATCTCTAAAAGGTATCACTCGATTTTGATACAGTTTAGGGTCTTTGAATGTACTGCCATATCCTGGTTCAGGTCCCACCAGCTGGTGTCGGGCCTTCATCAAGGCATCCCAAACACAGACACAAATCATTATTTTGTAGACTGGAATGGCTTTCCTGTAACAACACTCGTTAATTGTGATGACAGCCGCTAAACAACAGAGAAACCAGGGCAAAGTATCACTCATCAGCAACATCAAAACCGTGCACAGGGCTGTTATTGTAGGAAAACACACGGACAACAAAGCACCAAGGCACTGAGGGTCCAGTGCAGAGAGCCCTGGGCATCAGTTACTCCTGCAGCAACAGGGACAGTCCCACCGTTTTGCTGCCTAGACAGGCCCATCTTGCCTGGTTGCAATGCAACAAGGGTGGCTGTGCTTGGCAGGAGCTGCTGCACAATCCCTCCTGCCCAGGCAGTGGCCACCGGGGTGCGACTGGATAAAGGTTGAGGTTGGGACGTGCTGCTCAGTCTTGTGCACACTGATTAGGCTGGTCTCATGCACACCACACTTTCAAGCTATATTCCACAGCTATGAGAATTAACAACATAAGCTATCAAGCCAACGAGGTGGTGCAAGCACATGCGCACAAGTTTGGCCCAAACACCAGCTTTGAATAGTGCCATCTCACAGATCACAGAGCACTCATCACTTACATCCCCATTGATAAAGAAAGACTTAAGCAGAGGTGAAATTTTAACCCCTCTGAACTGCAATGATCATATGTAACTGCTTCACGTATGACTTTAGAGTCAAGAAGTCTCTGAATCTGTGGGTCATTGAATTAAGAATTTATGGGGGGGTTTTTGTATTTTTAAAATGAAAGTTCTAATATGCCTAGTGCTCCCATTCAGTGCAGCAGAGCAAATTCAGATATTAAACAGGCATGTTTTCAGATATTCAAATTAAGTTTCTACATCCCCCAATAAAGTATATTTCATATGTCAGGTCAAACTTGCAAAATAAATAGGGCAGAAATACAGATTTCCATATTAAAAAAAAAAAAAAAAAAAAAAAAAAAAAAAAAAAAAAAAAAAAAAAAAGAAAAGAGAAATTCTTAGCAGAAATTCTCAAACACTTGAAAGGCCTCTTCTATCTCTTTGCAGCAGAGGTAGGAAGGGCAGAAAATTATGACACAGTAATTATTATGATGGATGTTGAGCCAGTCCTTTATATTAGATACACTGCTTGTGCAGGAACCAGCACTACAGATTGCATACTTCACTAAGCAGGACACTCGAGATTATAATGGGCAATATGGATTAACAACATTAGGTTAAAGCAGGATAATTCTTCTTCTTTCTCATCCCTTTCCCATGGAACAGCTTGTGCTTCACATTTCTGTGCTCCTTGCTCCCAAGCCTTAATCTACACATCAAGCAGGCATTTTCCCATTTTAGCAGGTACAAATCTTCAGTAACTGGATGGAAATTTATAAAGTTGCACCAGTGTAAAACTCAACTATGACTAAACCTGTCTGTTCTAAATTAAAGGTGATGATGTGTTTGCATTTACAGCCTCATGCAAACAGCAGGAAAGATTCATCTTACTCAAAAATAGGATGAGAATTTAAGAGAAAGACTTGTCTGGGCACAATGTAAATAACCAGTACGGTGTTATAAAAGGGATGATTTATAATTGTAGCAATTATTCCAGTGTCAGTGTGAGACCAGAGCAGCATAACACATGGCATGTAGTGTGACTCAGATCTTTGTCCCAGCATCACTGGCACCAGGTCAGCCTGAGTCCCTCAGCCTGCTGCCAGCCAGGTAGTCCTGCAGAGCTGCAGCAGTCCAGAACCAAGCAGGGGCTAACAGCACACAGCACCTACCCATCTCCTCTTCTCCTTGGCTCTGTGTCAGTAGAGCTGCACTGTATTTCCCAAGCTGGTTAACAAGCTTAAAGATAAATTGGCCTGCAGACTCATGGTGACACCAGGGACAGCAAAGCAGATGTGACTTTCACTCCTTTAGTCCAAATTAATTCCCTTTTAAGGTGACTCAGCATTCTGGTGCAAAATTTTACCCAAGAAAGGTCTAAGCTGTCATAGGTGATGGACAAGTACAGCTTCTATCCAGTTCCTCTTTCCATGAGATAATACAACACATACGCTTTGCTTTTAAGCCTTCTGTTGTGGACACTCTCTGTCATGACCAGACACATGTCCAACACATAAAAAAGGATATATACGTCCTCAGCACATCACGAATTCATACTTAATCACAAAAGAGGAGAGCATAAGACAGTTCACACAATGGCAGGCTGCTTGTGGGGCTAAGCAATTTCACGTGCCTCCCTCCACAGGTCATTCCAGGCAGAGAGTATGGAGGAAGACAGAACATGGCTTGGGTTTTCAGATCTGCAGGCAGGGATGATGAATTTTCTTGGTCCTGGCAGCAGCAGGACAGCCAGGTGCACTCCACGCTGCCCTGATTCTTGTGCATCCTCAGGAAGCCCTGTCTGTGGGATGCCAAGGCTCCCTTGCTCAGCAGGCTGCTGCTCCTGGCAGGGCTTCCAGCCAGTTGCATTCCCCACTGCTTGATCTACACTGATTCCTAAAGGACCACTTTGGCTTGTGTCACTGACCCCTCCCAGCATGCTGTAGGCCTGGATTCCAGTCTGGCTCATGAGGAGTGCTGTTAAATGTTTAATGTTAGCTGCAGTGGAAAAATGCTGTAAACATTCTTGTAACTGGTCTGCTTTAAAAAATTGATTTCATGTGAAAGAGCAAAGGAAGTACCTCACAGCACTTTGTGGCTTTGGGATCCTGGCAAAGGCCTGAGATGTAAAATCAGAGGAAAGGCATTGTCTTTGCAGCACTTGCCTTTCAGTATGGTCCAGAGGGCAAATGTGCCTGTCCCCCAGCTGTGTGGATACTGCTGCCCTCAGCCAGTATTTTAGGGCAAGGAAAGAGGGGCTGGGGCTGCACCAAGCTGCAAGAGCAGCTTGCAGGTCTTTCCTGCTCCTCCTGTGCTCAGCTCAGTGCCTCAACCCATGGACAGAAACACAGGAACAGTCATCAATTGTCTGTAGAAGGGGAAGAGCGAAGCACAAGCATAAAGAAGGGAACCCTGCAACTCAGGTGACAGAGACTGAAAGGACTGGAGATTACTTGTGCTGTGCGTTATCAGTCCCTAGGACTGGAGATAACAGAGATAATGCAAAAGCAAGCTTACTGTGAATTTATGAATTGGTAAGTCACTTTGTTATAACAGCCCTCAGTAAATCACTGTTTGTTCCTGCATTTCTGAAATACATTCCATTATGCATTCCCTACCTGCTCTCCGACTTTATCTCAGTTTGCTTCTTATTTGTCAGACAAAGAATTCCAAGATTTCTCCTAAATCAACCTAGCAAAACCGACATTTTCAGTCCTCTTGGTTCTTAGAAAGGGGAGGGAAAAGTGGTTCATTTTTTCAAGTCCTCAATTCATCTAGTTGCAATTTCTGCAGTGTTGTTAGTCATTTTCTTACATAAAAAACAGGTTGGCATCACTGGATCTCTGGGTCAGAGGTGGGGAATGGCTCAGTGAGTATGGTCTTAACATACAGGACAGCATTGCTCAGCTCCTGGCTCTGCTGTTCAGTTTTTTAGTAAAGGCAGAGAGCCTCTCTCCCCTCAGCTCACAGCTGTTGAGCAGAGAAGGTATTTCTTTAGCCACTCAGTATTTCAGTCCCTGTCCATCCAGGGAGATCATTAGCTCTTTACAGTAGGGCTTTCTACTACTGTGAATATATATACTGTGTCTTTGATCCCATTAAACTTCGAGCCTCTCGGTGTTATCAGCAAGAGACTTTAATGTCCCTTTGCTTCCCAGCATCTCCCAGCCTAGAGTGGGTATTAACTGATTGTTCTGTTCATTTTGATTTGCAGGATTTCCCCTTGGTATTATCACCATGACATGGAAGAGTTTTCTTGCTTCGATGGGCTTATGTTATATCCCTTTTCTATCTTTTGAGCATTGGCAATATCACCTATATCTCTGTAGAAAAAATATCCACAAAACCTACCTATCCTTTTCACTAAAGAGTTTGTTATTGTGCTGTGTTCCCATTCACTCCCTATGTGTGCCTGTTGCTTTCTTTTATTACTTACGTACAAAAATAATTTGTCCTGTCTAAAGTTCTGTTGCCACTTTAATAAGGAGTAATTAGGTATGGAAATAAACAATCTCTCTATTTCACTCCAGACACATAGATTGATTGGCTTATCCTTCAGCTGTATGTACTAGACTGTTGTCTGCATGTGTGCAAATGAGCAGGTGTGTGTGCAAGAGCAAGAAGGAAATTAATGAGGGAAACACAGCTTAAAGAAATAAGACTTGCATTTAGATTGATTTTTGTCCTGAAGCCAGGTTAGTGTAACCTGAGTGAGACCAAGGTTGCTAGAAGCCACTTACGAGGTTGGGCACACAATCTGAGACAATCCCAAGGCTTTCACAACCACTACCAAAAACAAACAAACAAACAAAACCACCACAACAAACACCAAACACACCTATAGAAAATACCACCTTTTTGGCATTACAACCCAAAACACTCTGCTCAAAAGTCATCACTCAAACGCGTCACTACCCGAGTTTATGAAGTGTGCAAAGAACAGCATTATAAACACTAGAACACAAATCCACACCTTGCAAACAAAGCATTTCCTTGAAAGAACCATTCGTGTTGATCAGGCATTTCTAGACAGTCTTAGGAATTTTTTTTCCAAAATTTAATCAGTTGTGACATCTCACAGAGAAATTAAATAATTAAACCTTCCTACTTAAAAGGAGTAGGATATTTTGTAAGATATTATACATGCCATAGTATGATCTATTACTGACACATCAGAAAAGAAATAAAAAATTTCAACATCCCTTCAGTTTCTAAAATGATATTTTAACTTACACTTCCAAGAAAGTTTCAGAAAGCTTTTTTTTGTTCCAAAGAGGAAGGAAAACACTCACTGAAATGAAAACATTTTTAGAAAAATAAATTCACAAGATCAATTCATTGCAACTTCATATACAGAAGTAATTCAATAACAGCCATAGTCCAGTCTTGCCTGGTGTAATATGTCAAAGCAAATGCTCTGGCTTGTAACGATCATTGTCTTCAAGCTGGTTTTCCCCTCAGAGGTTTTTAAAGCCTTCAGGCACTATTAAGTCTCTTACAATGACCCTTTTGCTGTCAGAGGATGGGGCATTCCACAAGGAAATGTAACACTGAGGATGAGTAGTCATATTCTTCCACTACAGGTCAAGAATATTCAAGAGATTTTGTAATTTAAGCTGCTGAAGAAAGGAATAATTAACTGGCCTGAGGATTCTTGTGCTGCAGAAGAAAAAGGCCTTTTCTTATTGGATTTCTTGGTTTTCATCACCACTTGCTGCAGGGATTAGGGTAAGCTCTTTTCATTTACAAGTAGAGTTGCTCAGGAAAAGAGGAGCTTTCTTTCCTTTTCTTAGATAAAAGCCCTAGCTTTGTGTGCTTTTAAACAGAATTCTAAAGAAAACATTATTCTCCCAACACCTCCCAGATTTCTCAGTGCAAGCAGCAGTTAGTACACCTTTGGCTCCCCTCTCCAAGGCGTATTTCAAACATTCCTTAACTCTTTGGTAAAAGATAAATTATATAAGCACGCTATACCTTACACATCTATACGTAAGAGATAAATGGTAACAAATACATCTGACAAATGTACATGGGAACATCAGCAGACTCTCGGAGAAGAGTTTGTAATGATGGCTAGCTGGGGTATCAGCAAGACCAAGAGAGGCAGGAGGGAAGTCCAGGAGGCAAAACTAAACCTACAAGCAGACAGGAATGCTGGAGGCTGCAGAAAAGCTGCTTGTTCCGTATGCGAGATCAGAGAGAAGAAACAGCCAGCATCTAGTGAAGAAAATACTTGTGATGAAAGCATTTATTCTAGAAGATTCCTACGAGCTGAAATGACAAACGTGCATAGGAAGAACAGCAGCAGTTTTCTTTACAGTGTAACTGAGAAAGAGTAGATCTACAGCAATGCTTAACTCTAAAACAAGGGCTGCCTAAAAAATGACTATTACTCAGAAACTAAGAAATTGCAGATAAAAGGGCAAGACATTTATGGGTGGCATGGGAACTATTTAGTAAACCTTCAGAGATGTTCAGAAGAAACATTTGCTATCTATTCTTTCCAGAAGATCAAACAACGGTTGATGTGGTCAAACAGAAAGAAAAAAAAAAAAAAAAAAAAAAAAAAAAAAAAAAAAAAAAAAAAAAAAAAAAAAAAAAAAAAAAAAAAAAAAAAAAAAAAAAAAAAAAAAAAAAAAAAAAAAAAAAAAAAAAAAAAAAAAAAAAAAAAAAAAAAAAAAAAAAAAAAAAAAAAAAAAAAAAAAAAGCAAAAGGGCCAGTAAGAGGTCCTTGTTTAAAAGTTCAACTAAGACACATCAGATAGGAAGTTTAAGAAAGTAGGAAAAAACCCCACCTAAACAAATAAAAACAACATGCCAAAGATACAAAGAGTAAACTGCAAAAACTTTTTCAATCCACAACTCAAAAAGAAATCCTACCAAAGAGTCTGCAGGGCTGATAAGAAATTGAGCTATTAAAGAAAGATTGAAGGAAGATAAAACCATTGCAAAAAAAAATAAAAATAAAAGAGGATGAAAAAATCTAGCCATAACTGCTTTCTATACAACAGCTCTCTTGATGGAAGAGATTAAGGATGTTGAAATATCAGAGTGGGGTTTTGTGGGTTTCTGTCAGGTGGGTTTTTTTTTTTCCTTTTCTGCACGGGAAATATGTCTGGGGAATTGTGTCAAAGTGAAATGTCAGTAGGAGAAGTTTCAGAATAAATGAATAAAATTACTAGCAACAAGTTACCCGCGCCAACATAGTACTGGATATGAAATTGCTGAAGTACTTACTGTGGCCTGTACCCTATCACTTATGTTCAGCTCAGTGTTAAAGACAGGAAGAAATGAAAAAAATGACAGCAATTTTTAACGGGCTTTCCAGAAGATGGAAACAGCTGAGTCCATTAAATCTGACCGCACTGCATTGGCTAAAACTACAATAAAGAAAAGAATTAGCAGACACTTAAATAAATGCAATACTGTCAGAATGCACAGTAATGTTGAAAGAAATCTTGCCTCACAAATAAACTGGGGGAATGATCTAGGTGAAATACTGTACTTCTATTTCAGGAAAGCTTTGGGTCATATTCCTCATGAAAAGCTCTTAAAGAGTTTCAGGTGTCCCAGGATAAGATAGGTTGGTATTCCTGAGCCCACTAACGAGGTCAGAGGCATCAAACCCAGCACAGAAAAGAACCATCTGTTCCATGGTATCTGCTCACTGCATTCACAGGTTACAAGAAAATCGATGTGAATCCTCAAGCAACAAAGTTCACTGAATATACAAAACTGTTTCAGATACTCAAAACCTAAATTGTCTGTAAGGCATCTCTCACACAAAACAGTGGGGTGACAGAATGGTAGATGAAAATGTCAAGAAGTATAAGCTGTGAACAGGAAACGTGCATATCTACACACACTTACTGATTATCTCCAAATCACCCTTCTGGAATGTCTTATCTTTGCCATTCAGTTTGGAAAAATGGCAGAATGAGAAATAAAATTCTTCTGAATAGTGTATAAATAACACAGAACAAGTCCACTGCACTCCTAAGGACTGATGCTGATGGAGGAACAGAGGTACAGTGCATCTCTGGTGGAAAAGCTCCTAATCTGGATGATCTCTAAAGACAATGACCAAATTGCATAGCAAATCCAAAAAGCATAACTCAGTCCTGAGATTCACATCACAGCCTTTCCAACAGCACTGGAATTAAGGTGTTGTTTTGGATGCCCTAGCTCAATTCACTAAAGGGAACTACATCAGAACTAGCATTTCAAAAGCTCCTATGCATGGGTAAATTTTGCAATGGTCTGCAATCCATAGCAAAACCAAGATATATTACTTGAAAAACATCCTCTTGAATAATTTTCCAGAAATTAGAAAAGATGAAGAGCAGTCCAGGCAAACTGTTTTCTTTTGCTCTCTTCTAGAAGCAAAAACCTTTCTTATTTGCATTTTCATGGTTTTCAAGCTACGCAAGCTGCTTACACAAACTTGCTGAAATGCTCCTAACCTGACTGTCAAGTAATACTGAATGTTTGCTGAAGTTTTCACTCAGTTTGGATTAAATCTCTCTTCATCTTTTGATAATGTTTATCACTTACTGTCAGAAATCTGCTCCTTTCAGTGAATGAGGCTAACTTGTTTGATTCCTTCCATCCTAGGACTGCAAAGGTCCATCTCTTGACCCCGGTCTTGACTTTCACCCTGTGCTGTTTGTGTGGAAGTGATCAATGAAAAACATGTTAAGGAGATGGAAGGGACTTGTCTTGTTCAAGCTGAAATACTTGTTGTGGGATTTCTGCAAAATTCATTTTGCATTGATCCAAAACATTTTATTTGACCAAAAGAAAATAATCTTGGCTTCACTATATGGATTATTTAATTTGTTTGTTTGTTTGTTTAACCTTGAAATTCAGGTCACACTTTTCCATGAAAAATGCTTCTTTGAAAACAAAAGGTTGGAAAGTTTTTCTTGATGCAGTGTGTCTGAGACTCTCCAAGATGAAGCGTTTTGTTTGAGTAACGGGGGGATCCTGCACTGGGGTGAAGCTGCTACCACATCACTGGTCTGAGACCCATTGTGAGCTGTGGGGAAAACCATCCCTTCCTCCAGCCAAGACACCACCCTAATTCTTCCAACGTAAAGCCACATTCTGTGGCAACAATCTGAATTTAAATATCTCGTTTATACCCAAGCAACTGTGAATCAAGGAGTTAGTGCCCACTTATTCCTTCCATCTCCAAGTGTTTTTGATAAGCAATTTCAGCCAAGACAAGAATCTGGGTTTTCATGTCTACATTTTTGCTACTCTCAGTTCTGACCCCTCTTTTGAATCTGATTTACAAATGACAGCCCTGCAGAAAGTGCTTTTAAACAATGTACTTATAAATTATGAAAAAATAGGTTTACAATCTAATCTCTTCATGTGCAGTGATGTGTATTAAAGAAATTGTTAGCATGAGAAACCAAGATAAATTTGGTGTATGCCTAAGAAACTATAGTCCATATTATCATCAGCAAAAATTGTGTGTTTTTCCCTCAGTCCTGATACTTAGATAAACTAGGGGCAGTCTTATTGTAAGAAAATATAATTTTCCTAGCATGCTCTTCATTAGTTCAAAGCAGCAACAGTCCACTCAAAAAAAAATGAGTTAATGGGTTTTTTTGACTAGTGTCTACTCTTTCGTCATTAGCTAGCAAAATGTTTACTCCTACAAAAATCTGTTTCCTAGGGATTATTAATTACAGTTTATTGAAAAACAATCAGTTATTTAGTTGAGTTACCTGCCCCTTTAGAAAATTAAAATGCTGAGTTACTCATTTTTTAATGAATATCTATCCAGTAATTACCATATTTACTTTTCATTTATGGGGGAATAATCTGTTTTAATTAAGCCTAACTGAAGAACTTTTATCAGATGTAATTATCCCTTTCGATAAATATGTCTCTACTAATTACAGTTAACCATGGGATTTATAGCTCTTAAGTCATTTGGTGGGAAACATAATAAATCTTTAGTAATACATGCTAAATTACTATAAATTAATTCAGATCATTAACATAATAAACAAATTAGGATAATTTCACTTAATTAGTTTGGGTGGTTAACTCAAAATCCCTTGTAAACCTTCATGGTAATCAAAATTTTACCAGTATTTTTAGAGATAATTTTTTGTAACAAACCTGTTTGAATATTTACACAGAAAATTAGATCACTTCAGGAACACAGCAAGCACATATTCCTTTTAGATCATGCAGCCTTTTAGGAATTGATGCTGGGTAACTTTTTAAATGCAGATAATTGTGCCTCACAGGTTTTCAGGTTTGTACCACTGCATAGTGGAGAACCTGCATGGTGGTATCAGAAGGTTTCAGAAGTAAACTCCTTCCTCTCTCCTCCCCTGTTCTTGTTTTTGCTTGTCCTCAAAAGGCAGGTACAGGGGAAGGTAACAACTGAGTGCACGGTGATCAGGAAGAGGGGGATTCCACATGTAAAATGTGGAAAAAAAGGCAGAGGTAGATGGCCAGTCTGGATTAACCCCACTGCCTGCTCTCCCTGTTTCAGGGGGGAAGCACTGGGGGGACAAAACTGAACTGACAATCTCTAAGGACAATGCTGCAGCCTCTTGCCAAGGCAGACCCCAACGTGCCCTGTCAAACCAGTAAGTGCAGGTGTCTCCTCACAAATAACTAACTGCTTATGCCCTGTTCCATGTTGGGACAATGCAAGAACTGACCAGGGAACTGACATAACCTATGTAATACAATACTATCAGAAGTCCCTTTGCCATGTTCTTCTCAAACACAGTGATTTTCCTGCCATGAATCCTGTCACACCAGCACTGCCCTCCTCCTCTGCACAGACTATGGAGACAAATGTTGCAGAACATCATTGAGCTGTCACACAGTTTATAACTCCTGCTGACAAACACACCATCCCAGCAGTGCTTCCACCTCCTGCTAGTTGGAGATAAGTCTTGAGCTTAGTTCAGCCAAGTCAAAACTCATCTGTATATTTATACTGAAATCACTCATCAGATTACGTGTTCAAGGTGAGGAATAAAGATGAACACAGATGAGCTTTTTACTCATGAACTTTTGGAGTTTAATCTTCTTAGATGAACTCAGACAAGCAAAGAGCTTTCCTGCAGGCAAAATATCCCTCATAAATAGAGAAGAAAGCAATCAACAAAACTTATTATTAAAAGAACATTTTAAATCCTTTTTTCCCCCCAAAGCATTATCAGATCTTTTGGGTGGGAGTGTCCCCTTTATTCCATGCTCTCCTACTTTGCTGTGGTAATCTGAGAGGGGCAGGGGGTGTTTGGTTTACTGGCCCATGCTGATTGCTTTTTTCTGCTCTTTAAGTTGCAGCCTGTGTAGGTGAGGGACATGAGAGAGACAAATTTTCCATGTTTTGGTTTCAGGTCTCCCACAATTCTTTGCACATGAAGAAAAATGAGAAAAGCAATTTGGTGGATCTTGACTAGATCTTTATAAGCCAGTTTTGGTCTTAGCATTTTCTCTACTCCCTCCCTGACCAGCGCCAGTCTTCTGTGCCCCTGTAAGGACCTTTTTTCTGGGCTCCAAAGCTGGTTCTGCCCATAGCGATCCAGTAGCCATAGAAATCTCTTAGCCAGCAAATGTCACCTTCTGCCTCTCCTTCCTCCAATCCCAGGAGGGAGGCAGGCAGAAGGTGCAGTGATCACATGCTGTACCACCAGGCATGCAGGGCAGTAGAAGGGAAAAAAAAAAGAAAAGCAAAGTCATAACTTTGTTTCAACCAGGAGCCATGGCATGAATGTCTCCATTTCAGCCTGAGGGCTGAAGAAATGTTCATTTGATGGCCAGTTCTGTTTAAATTGTCCCAAGACAGAGGAGTCCATGACAGACACAATCAGGGGAGGCAGAGTCGATCCCCCCTTTCCTGAAAGCTTTAAGGGCTCAAACTCATTGGGAAAAATCCACTCTCACATGCTACATAATACCCAGAATTAGAACAATACAAAGGATGCATCATGCACAGAGCTGGAGCTGTCCTTTTGCAGAGGAATGAATTTCACCCTTAACTGAACCTTTTAATACATCAGAAGTTGTCTATCTTCCTGTTTTATTTTCTAAAGATGGATGGCACAGATGTTTTATTTGACTTAGTGCTGGGAAACTCAAAATCCTATTTGTATTTCCAAACTGCCATGTTAACTTTCCCCCCATTTTACTTAACTCATTTTTTACCTTAGTCATATTAATGGTTATGTAATAATATTAGACAATGCTCACTAACCATTAACTCCAAAAATAATGGTTGTGCTAAATCAGAGCTAATTAGTATGTCACAAACTCCAGTCCTAGCACAGGGGATGACTGAATGAAAAGAATGTAATGTCACTTCACCAAGAATTACATATACAATTTTAAGAGGTATTTTAAATATTTTTCTTAATAGCTGTCAGCAGAAACGATGGGATGTGATTCTTTAGAGAGCATTGCTCTTTACTAAGTACAGGCAAGTGACCCATCACCAGCCTTACACTGGCAGCAAAAAACAGATTTAATATTAATTTATGAATAGCTGAACTTTTTCTCTTTAATGTTTAACAGTGAATTATGCTCTAAACCCTTTATATTTCACTGCACATCAGCAAGGTTGTCAGGAGCAAAAGATCAGGATAACATAATTCTTATGGCTTGTTCTCACACACCCCTCATTTACTCCTGAAACAGCCAGAATCCTCCCGAAAGTAAGATGCATGGGGTGGCAGAATTTAAATGTGAAAGGAGTTGCTCTTTAAGGGCCATCAAGTTTTTAAAAGCGTAACTTCCAGCTGAAACCATGCAAGCGGGATTTGTTCTCTCAGACAGACACTGAGTCATACCCGTTCATTTCCAGAGCCCGTGAGCACAGGAAGGTCAGTGCCTGTGAACTCGCATCCCAACACGCATCTCAGGCCGGAAGAAAATACAGACGGCAAAGGCTCCCAAGGCTCAGAATTTTCCCATTTTCAAACCTTCTCTCTAATTCACTTAATGGCATGAAGAAATATGCAGCTACACCACTTCCTCGGTGCCTCATGAGTCACGAAGCGGTCTGCCAAAACAGTGACTTCTGCCATTGTAACCAGCAGATCACAGCATTTTATGGATTCCATGTGTTTTAACTCTCCCATGTCTTTGCAACGTGGAGCTGATACATCAGGTCTCTGCTTACAGTGGAAAACTACGTAACAGCTTTGGTAGCCTCCAATACCAGACTGCTAAAAACTGATTTTACAATTGTGAAGGCAAAGACACTTAAAACATGTTCTTGGCACACTGCAAAATCACAGTATTGACGCTGGTTCTCCCTCAACTTTCTCTTGCTTTCCACATTTATGAAACATCTATAAACATATGTAAGATCACGTATCTCTTACTGCCAGTGAGGAGATTTAGAATAAAAAATAAAAAAAAAAATCAGGCCTAAATGATCTATTTATAGAAGATGTCTTGGCAGACTTTTTCATTTGTAATTAAAAAAGAAGAAAAAAGTTACAGCCAAGGGCTTTATAAGACCGGCAGAAACTGTGATTCTGCCACCATACAATGCAGTATCTCGGCAAAGCCGTCCCCAGCTTCCTGTGCAACATGGGATGAGCAGCAACACCCCAGAAAAAACCCCACATAATTCACTGGTGTCACATCAGGTTGGGCTTTTTATATTGAGAGATGCCAGCTCCCTCCCCCTTCCTTCCCTTTCTTGATACTTCACTTCTGATCTCCATAGATGCCAGCTCCTACCCTGCCTTAGGGTTCCCAGAAAGCACTGGGACAATTAGTCTTTAGCCCTTCAGTGCAAATGGTTACAAAAAGCCTCAAGAATACACAGACACAAAGTGCTCTACTGTCACCCATGTCATGATATTCCTGGGCACAAACACAAGAACTTTGCTGTGAGTCATAATTTTTTCTATTGTTCAAAGTAAGACATTAAAATGCAAGAATTCATTATCATTTATTTAGATCTAAAATGAAGGAAAAAAAAAAAGATGTTAATTTCAGCATCTTGGGACTCTGGACATCTTTTCAGTATTGACAGCAAGTATGGAGAGCAGATGCTTGAAGTTCTGGGGAACAGTTCAGTTGCAATCAAAAAGCTAACTGAGACCGAGGTGTAAAAACATCAAATACCTGGTACAATATTAAAAAATTCGGGCAACTGCAGTATAACTTTCACTGCTGAGCTTTGGCAGATGAACTGCATTTCTCTATCACTTCAGAAACCCAAGATCCTTCGATTAGACCCCGCAAGAGTGACTCTCTAACACCTGATGGAGGAGAAGGCTTCAGTTAAAGACCTGACCTCTGGTATTATGATGATTTAGGAGGACAGCAAGTCCTCCATAGGAACATCCACAGGACGCTTAATAGAAGAGTACTCCCTCACCAAGCAGACAATGGAAGAAAGAAGGGGAAAGGCTTTTGTGTAAGACTCTTTATTGTTACCACTACCACCTGGGTGTTCTGTCTACTCAAAATATCTCTGTGATCTCTCAGGTGTGGTGAAACACTGACTGATACTGGACATGATATTGGTTAGCCTCGATGAGCTCAGTAACTTGGATCATTTCCAGAGTAGTTGAAAACTCAACAGGCTTCTGCTCTCTCTCCCCACGCTATTTTCTCCATGACAGTAAATACATCCAAAGCTGCTGCTGTATCACCCCTTCAGGTGCTGCTGGTACAAACCATCGATTATGATTTTATAGTGCCATAGAGGCTGGTTGTTATGTTTGGTGATCATGGGACAGTTACAGAACTATGCAAGGAAAGGGGAGCCTCAGGCTGTTACAGTAGCTAACAAACCTGCCATTAATTACTGAGCAAAAGCTTTCTGCCTTCTAAATAATTTATATAGCTGGATCTACAGTAGTAAAAGATTAAACATAATTAAAACGGAATCTCTAAATTCTGAGGGGCAGGCTGACCTTAGGACTCAGCCAGCACCAGCAGAGCACAGATAAGGACCACGGCTAAGGACGCTCCTGCCCTCAGGCTGGCACACAGCACTTCCAACACTCACTCTGGACTGGAATTCCCTTTATGAAATAATTTCAGACAAAGATAAAGACCGGCTAATCTCAAGCTTGCACATTGGATTCCTTTCTTAAGCACTTTATCCTATGACCAGCATATCTCCAGAAGGGTTTCTTTGTTTTAGTCTTTGAGGTTTAGTGAAGGGTAATGTAATCATCCAACACGGTTACTGACCTCCTAGGTTTCAATTTAATTGGGCTGTGCTGTAGTTCAAGTCCTATGGACATTCAAAAAAATCTTTGGGTGAATTCAATCCATATAAATAATATAGTCCCCTAATATGCAAAGAGGTGTGCTAATGCACTCCAAACTCATTTGCATTCTCCTTTCACAGGGAGCAGCTTTTATTATACTGCATTTTAAAATGAAGTAAAGTGTGGCAAAATATTAATCTCATCATTATGCTTCCTTATAGCAGTCCTGGCTGTATCTCCTGTTATGTTTGAAAACAGAGCAGTACTGCTCCAGTTTTCTGAACTCCAAAGCTTACTGAGAAATTTTTTTTCCTACACTGGTGATCCAGGTATCAGGCACCAAAAAGTTCTCAGACCAAGTACCTTCAAAACTCTTGGACACTGTGGCTGTCCAAGGTAATTTCAGAGTTCTAAAGATCTATCCTTCTAGCAACATGGAAAAAAAAAATCTGCATTTATATGTATTTTTATATATACATATATACACATCACAGTAATGGAACATGACTATGCTAATCCTCAGCCTTTCCAGTTCCTCAGACAGATATCCTGATCAGTAAAAATAATTTCCAGCTACACTGGCGCTTTAGGATTTTTTTATTATTTAATTTTAATGCTACTTCAAAGCATTCTGCTCTATTATCTCTGTCTCAAAGGTAAGAGATCTTTTCTTCAGTGCAGATTTAGGTCTTTTTGGATATATATCCAATATCTTATTTTCAAATTAAAATAGTTACAGTAAGAATACCACTTTCTCTGTTTGTCTGCAGCCTCTGGTCAATACATGTATTGCTTTATCTCTCTGCACAGAGGGACCATGTCATGCAGTATATATTTCACAGTACAGTTACAGTGTTCTTCCTTAAAACTACCTACCAGTTAAACTTTATTATTACTTTTCAGTGTTCAGGTTACCTGAGAAATGTTACTTGACATAAGTATCCCCCCATTCTACTGAGTATTCCCCTAACACCACAATGGTTAACCTACATTAACCTCGACATAGTTAAATTAGCCTTTCATGTCTAATTATGGCCTGTGATGGGATATATTAGTTCCAATGCTCACAGTCACAAGGGACTTGTAGTTTCAAGTGACCTCTATACTTGGACAATAATCCAAATAAAAAGAGACATGAAAGCAGGATTAAGCCATAGAAATGTAGGATTTTGTACCACTTTGCAAGGTCAGTTTAAAGATTTGAAGGTTCTGAGAATTGTTCTAGCTGGGAGCTCCTGGAAAATTAACCTGTTACAAAACTGACAGCAGGGAAATAGTAAATAGTCTGTCTGTGCACAGATTAACTTTCTATCACAAGCTTGTATCCTGACAGATTCATCTCCTGTTCTCAGCCCCTTGTGCTAGCAATTCACTTACTGTTTTAGAACTATACAGAAGCACTTTTTTTACCCGAATGATAAAGTGATAACTAATTTATAACTAATTGTTATAAAACAAAGTGGTTTTTGATGCTCTGTTAATCTATTATTTTGCAGGTGATGAACTTTTCATCAATTTACTGTTCTCATTCACGTGGCCTAATTCTGATGTAATTTGGTTGCTTGGTAATTTTGCTAAAGCGTTCAATTTGCATTTAAAACCCAGTCAATGTAAGCTAATAAAATTGTGTCAGCTAATCACTAAGGAAATGTTAAATTGGTACAAAATAAACCTTGCTTAAAGCAGATCTTAAGAAAAGGCAATTGCTTTGCATACTAGACAAAGCTGTTCAGACTGAGAAGTTCATGGAGCCAAAGGGAAGAGCTATGTGAAACTGAGTCTTAAGTCGTCGCTGTGAACAATTTTCCATTCAAAAATTTAAATATATGAAAACAATGTGGGTCTTAGTGGTACATTTTTCCCCTCACACAGCAAATGTCCCTCACTGCATTCTTCTTAAGGCTGTATTTCAGTTGTGCAACTGGGCATGAGCAGGATGGAACAGAGTGCTAGGAACGCTCAGCCAAAAATCAAGACAGCTTGTGTTCTTATGTTCCACATCACCAGCCCAAAACTGCCTGAACTTCACACAGCACCTCAAGCAGCTTCCCTCTAGAAGGCTCTAAGGGCACATGAGGTGGAAGAAGAAAATATCAGTGCCAGATCTTCAGCACAACAGCACAAACTAACCTGTGGCTCCAGCAGAGAACCAATGCCTGAAGTTCTCTTCTCTGTTTGTCATCTGGAGACACACTGTGAGAGTTTTTCCACTACCTTCACTAAGGTAAGAACATTCCCTTTCAGACATGTCATTGTGAACCTCCAGTGAAGCCCAAAGAGAGCATTTGTTCAAGCAGGTCAGCAATTTTCCCCACTTCACACATTGCTCATGCTGAACTGGCCCTGCAGTAACTGCCCTGAAGGGCTGCACATCAACTCAGCAACAAATACATCTACTGGTTTTACGTAATCTGTATCTCATCCAAGTATTTTTGGCCCTTGTAATATGCTTTGATACTGTTTAGCACAACGTGGGGGTTTATATTCATCTCCTCACTCTCTTTTTACATCTAAATTCAACTGTCATATAAAGTAACAGGACATTTGTTTATCAGTTTTGTCTCCTGAATAATACTCTGAGCAGCACTGCAGCATTGCCCTCATAGGTCACTCCCTTTCACAGCTGGCAGTCGCTGTGTTTACACACCCCACCATTCACTCAGTCTCCTCTCTTGCAGCACAATTTCTTCTCCCACACAGCTGAGAGTCCCTTCCTCACTCCACAGATAAATAAGAGTTCAAAACCCGTCTCTTGCTGGATGGTCACCTGGCTAGGAAAAGCAGAGGTGCCTGTGCCAGTATGGAAGGAAGGCTGTTACCTGCCCCGTAAGGACATGATCCAACAAAAAATTACAGCTAAGACAGGAAACAGAGTAGGCCTGAGCAACCCCAGTCTGTCACGTTGACTTACATCAAGGAACACCTTCCCCCAGGCAGCCCTCTGGGCTACCTCCTGCTATCTCCAGCTCAGGAATGGAAATGCAAAATGACAAACCCTTGCCCTGTGGTGCCTTCCCCAGAGGGTTTGCATTTCCCATGCAGTCACTTCTACTTCATAAAAATGACAAAACCCACTAAGTTCAATATTTTTTCCAAGCCCGGTTCAATGGTGAGTCTTATGTTCTGGCAGCTACTAAGTGGGTGCAAAGCAACACAGTCCTGTAGGATGGGAAAGGTGCTGAAAATCCATGAAGTTGTACCAGTTGTCACCAGTGGGGGATCTAGATCACTGTACTTCGCAAGACTTGGCTAAGGATCAAAGCACTACTAATATTTAGGGTCTCTAAAGAGCTAAAACTAATAAAACATTCAAACCAGGCAGGAAAAAAAATATCCAAAAGGAGAGAAGATGTAATTATGTTCTATAATTTCCTAAAGTACTTTCAGCGCCCACATCTCAGTGTATGACTTTTATTATTAATGACTTAAATGCGTAAGTAACAAAGGACTGTGCTACCATTTGCAGTTCATAATTATGCTACACTTGTCTGCCACCGCTGATTCACTAATACTAATTTTGTTTAACATACACTGTGTTGAGAACTGTACAATAAATCTCATGATATAAAGCAATAACATCTCCCAGTCTTGTCTATGTGATTTCTCTCATCTCACTTAGAATACAGTTCATCTTTTTCATATTTGCTATACACCATTTTAGGAATTAATAGCAATAAATGCATGTTTGTATTGCATAAAATGTGAATTCTAGCAGAATCGTATTTGCTGAAAGGTCAGTACTGAAAGCATCTCACTGAACATAGTATATCAGTTGGGAATCAAAGGTCTAGAAAGTATAAAATGTATTACCAGTGGAGTCAGAACACAATCTAATTTGGCATTCTTTTCAAATACACACGGCCATGAAAATATTTTTCTTGTCAGTGCCTTTCTCCATTTGACACAGATATCCTTTTTTAATGTTATATTAGTACACTCCAGGACAAATTTTACCATTTGTTCTCTTAGCCCTTTAATGAGATCCTTCACTGCTGTATATCTGAATAACTGGACTAGACTTTATGTTCATTTTCACAATGGTCCACCATATTATTCCATTACAGGTCTTTGTAGTGAAAATCAATATTCAAAGTTAATTCTATATTCTGCATGAAGTTTCTATACTTCTATTCTGTAAATAGAGTGTACATAGTTTGTATTATTCAAAGCTCCTACAGCAACTCCATGAATATTATAGTATTATTCTAAAATTAACTTCTATGTGCACTTTGGTGCAAGATAGTAGAGCAAAGAATATAAATACAGTTAAGTCCAGACTTAGTAACCTCTTCTGAACATGTTTTGGAGACAGCCAATATGTTATACAACTGAGGAGAAAAATAATAAAATAAAAATATTGTTTTTCAAAGCACTTGGCTTACAGAAAGCTTTAATGAATATTCTCAGTAGAGAATTAAAATCCAGTACTTATTCATTGCAAGACAATGGCATTTCTTACTGAATTCTCCTTATTTTTGCAAGAAATTGAGGACCAAAAACAATTCACAGTTTGTGAACCACAGCATCCATTACTGTGCAAATGCTACGGACATAGTAATTTTTGCTGCACTTCTATCCACTGCGATTGATTTTGATCTGACTAGGCTTACTCTTTACAGAAGACAGGAGTTCTCCTGAACAGTTCTGTGGTTGCAAAACATCGGTCTCCAGATATCACAAAAATATCAAATAATCTACACTGGAGCATCATACTGAGCCAGTAGGCAAACCAGTTATAGGATATAAGAATTCTCTTACACTGCTTTGGTTTTTTCTTCCTTACCATCCTATCAGTACAATTGTATCTATAAAGCAGTACAGCATGGACAAGTAGGATTAATGATCCACTAAAAACTCAGTAGTGGAAGTATGGCTGACACTTCATCTGCTGTTTATTTACTCAAGCTCAAAGCCAGGAGAGCGGTGTAGCAGCACTCAGCTCTGCCTTTGTTCACACTAATATCATAAGCACGTGCTTAACTTTAATCACGGCATTGCTCTCATCCTGGATTTAATTGTTGCCTGGTTAAAGATGCTTTCCAGAATAACATCTTTATGTCAGTCATTAAGATTTATATGCACAGATTTAATGGACCAGCTCCAGACTTCTTTCTTACTAATGGCAATGGAGGGAAACGGTCACCTGAGACATCTGCACAGTGGCAGGACAGTGCCTGTACTTGTGACAGCTTCACAGCCTGATGCTACCAACTCCAACTACACTGACATGCTCCTTCTCCTTGTAAAAGCACCCCTTCCCACACAAGCAGCAGCACGGGCAACAGCACTGGAAAAGGCAGTTACAACCAAAAGCTTCACTGCACACTCGAAAATAAAGATCAAGCAAGATCATATTACTCAGTCCAAGCTACATCGCTTCTTCTAAATATATCTTTATCTGCTGTTTTGAAATATTATCTTATTCCTTTTATGAAATAAGAAACATACAGTAAAATGAGGGCTTATCACCTACCTAAAAGATCTGGGTGGCAATCAGCTCTTTGATCAAGGTGTGTAACTTCCATGGCCTTTCAGAAAAAGAGTTCAAAAATAAAACCTTATTATACAAGTGATCTGTGATCTCTCTGATGCCAAAAGTCCATCCTCAAAAGATCTCCTCCTATCTCTCAAAAGGAGCAAAAACTATCTGTCCTTACTCAAGATACAGTATTTGATCCATGTTGTGGAGAGGCACAACAGCATATTTAGATTGTATCACACAGATGATACAAAGCTCAACTTAAAAAGTACTTTGCACAGAAATCTCTGCTGTCACTGTTCACTATCCTTTACAAGATACCAAAGAGGCACTCTGTGCTCTAGAAAACATAGAATATGATTTAATTTGTGTATCAAGGCATATAAACCCAAATAAGGAACCACATCCTGCACTGATTTCCAGCCACACTGGGACACTATGATATAACGTGTTCTATCTGGAATCTGCTTCCTTATATACTCAGAAATTTTCAGCTAAATAATGACATTCTTAATTCTTAGGGGGGGGGGGGAAGTATTTGCAGTTATGCATTAATTAATTTTCCAATGTTAAATGGGAAATGAAAGTCTTTACCCTTTACAAAACCAGAAGGGCCTTGTCAGATGGACTTCTGAACACTGAACATAATTCAAAGTTGAAAAAACAGCAAATGGAGGATAATCCCTTCTTTAGCATATTTTTGTACATCAAAAGTACAGAGATGGCAGAGAAACCCCTTTTACTCGCAAGTCACCGAAACAAACCCGGCACATGTCAGAGCCACGACAAAGCCACTGCTTGGGCAGCCACGGGGGACACAAAGAGAAAGTCTGCACTCTGCTCCCAGCAAATGAGTTACTGGACTCTGAAAACTATGGCCATCACATGAGTCCTTTCCCTTCTAGTGACAAGCTCCAGAATGCAACAAATGCCTGTATCTAGTTTCTTGTTCAGCTGTCAGGCTTTTGGCCCCAGAGACCCTTAGATTTTTTGCCTTATACGTGTTCA
Source organism: Empidonax traillii (assembly GCF_003031625.1). NCBI lineage: Eukaryota > Metazoa > Chordata > Aves > Passeriformes > Tyrannidae > Empidonax > Empidonax traillii. The sequence continues at coordinate 1,096,408 of NW_020955297.1, read as the reverse complement.
CTGCCCAGGAATAGGTGGCTGCACTCTGCTGTACGTGGATTTCCATTGCAAGACCTGTCATCCTGGCACTGCTCACAAAGAACCAATGCTTTTCTACCCTGCTGACTGCTTCATTGCTGTGACTCTGATGATGAATGAGCAGTAAACGTGCCACAAGATTAATTCAACCCTATGGCAGATTAGCATGAGAAGCTGAAAATTACAAAAATAGACTCATTCTTATTACAGCTTTAAGACTGATAGGTAAATCTCATTCACAAAAGGAAACTATAATGACACGAACATAAATGTTAATGTGAGGTTCAAATGCAATTTTAAATATTTATCTTGCAGAGGTAAACAGCCACAGTGAATATCTGAAGAGTAAACACACATTAAATCAATTCAAGTGCTTGCAAACTAATCTATTCTCAAATGCATTTACTTAAAGGCAAAGAGTCTACATTGCCAAGAGCCCAGACATTCACTGTTGTCAACATACTTGAAAAGCATCAGCCTCTTGTGAGCAGCCATTTCAACAGGTCAGCTCTCTGCCCAGAAATCACATTTCCTGAACGGTCTCATCACAAATTCTCTGGACGGTTTTGCTCTCTTTAAAGCTGAGATTGAACATTTTTCCAAAAAGTGCACGTAGGTATCAAAAAAAGCCTCCAAAATAACTCTCAGCATCTCCCTGCACCTTTGGGATGGAAGACAGTTTAAAAAGACAAAACATGGATCCACATGATTACACCATTTTTGTTTTCGTTATCAAAATCCTGGACTAGTACCCAATTGCAGCAGTGGATCTAAAGCCCAGGAAGCCCCCATGAGCTCAGCAAGCACTGTGTGAAATTGTTGACTTTTAAATGGTTTTGAATGAGTTTATTTTGATGGTTAATATCCTAACATTCCACAACTTGCAGATTTGGAAATGTATTTTTTTCGCCATTTCCATATAATAAAGCCAACGAGGTAAGATTGTATCAAGAAAATAGAGAAGCAGTTAGGAACTGTCAGACTGCCCCCTCCACGTTATCCATAACATGGCTTCTGTATCAGTACTTAAAACTACAGAATAGAAAAGTGAAGTCTTAATAACTCTCTATTCTAAATGAATACTTTATTTTCACTTTTTAGCACAGGCGTCTTTTAAGCTTTCAGAATCTCTCAGGACAGTAATTTTGCACATTGCCATAGCTGGACATTACCTAACAAAGAGTAATTATGATATTCAATGAAGAACAGTTAGGCAGAGCTCTTTTAGTTTGATGAGACTATACTGACAAGGAGCTGGAAACAAGGATATCTAATTTTTGTCTACATAATGTAACTAATTATGCAACAATCCACAGATTGTATAAACATAATGCATTCATTTGTAGGCATTCTCTCAGTTTAGTTAAGCAATTGCTTTTCTAATTCTTAAGGTATCATTAAAACCTTCCTAATTTGAACACACACAGATGTGTATCATAATACCATTTCCAAATGTAACCCTTGATACTTCAATAAATAAGAAAAGGAAAAATCACATTTTTCTCATGTACTATCTAATTACCAGATATAAGAGGAAATAGCAATTGCTAATGGCAAAATTAAGGGGTTTAAGATGTAATTTTATTAGGTTTTGGCACACAGCAACATTTCACAAGGTGATTTCCCATTCACATGGGACACGAGATACTTTTAAAGGAGAAGAATCTAAACCTCTAGGACATTATTTGAACTTGGTCACTTCTATGAAACAGCAGGAAATTCCTTGGCTATAATACTAAATGATGCCCAGATATGGAGACCATTGGCAGTTTAAGACAAAGATGAAGGCAGTTAATGGACCAACATCAGACGTTCTTAGATTATTAAGATGCTTGTTTTACAGGATGTTATTATGCTAACATGTTGTAAAAGAGCTTACAAGTACCTGTCTTTAATGTGTTTACCCTTGAAGACCATCCAAAATCTGTTTTGTAGGCAATGCTCATGAATTATTACAGACCTAAAAACAATTACTGTGGTATCATCTGTTTTAGCATTCAGGCTGTACACGCTGAAAAAAGTGAGCATTCTAGTAGAAAATAGATCACTTACAAACAGAGAAGACAATAACGTAAGATTGATTGGATAAAGTCAGGTAAATCTAAAACCAGATAAATTAAATAAACAGACACTTTTACATTTAAAAAAAAAAAAATCCAGGAACTGTGGAGTACTTCATAAGCACTGGGTTGAAGATTAGTCACCAAAGTTCACATCCAATTCAGTAAGCTACTTTTTCCCCATTACTGCCAACATCTCATGGCCAGGTGCTCAGTACCTGTGAGCCTCAAGCCACGCTACCTCCCTTTTTTCCTTCCCAGCTGTTTTTCTTGCATGTGAGAAAAGGAAAACAGAGTAAGATAGACAGATCAGCCCAGCTTGGCAGCCATCTCTGGAGAAACCAATCCAAATCAAAGTCTCTTTGCATCTGTTTGCCAGGTCCCCTGGGGCAATGAATCTCACTTGAAGACACCTGCCTGAGGACAGGTAGTCCTCACACTGTGACAAGTCCTGGGCCTGCTCAGGCAGACATATGCTTCCCATTCTCCTGCCACATTACTCTTAATTTAGGAGGTACAGGTCTTGTCAGGCACTGAAATGTGGTACACACCAGACTTAGCAGGTAACTGTGCTGGTTGCAAACGGGGCATTTTATCCAAAAACAAGTCCATGGGTGTCTCACGAGCAGCACTGCTGCAGCAAGAACTGGGTCTGAAAGGCTGCTCTTGGCAGTAGTGCAGGTCTTGATATAGCAGTGGTTAGGCACAATTTATGGCTATAATTTAAAAATTAAAGTAAGACAAAGCACTGAACTGAAAAGAGCTCAATTAACATGCAGGAGGCCAAGCTTCCTGCTGATACAATTTTTCCAACTTCAATGGAACCAGAACAGAAGTGAATCTGGTTCATTATTTCCTATTCTTCTGAAGACATACAGATGATACTATCTGTTAAACTGTTATCACAGCACGGAAAGAGTTCTGTAATAGTGACCACTAATGCCAAATGCTGGGGAGAAGATAAATGCTACTTCTTTCTTCCAAACAATGAACAGAGATACTATCTGGTCTCACATAAGCCAATATTCAGTGTAAGCCCTTATACTATGCCATGGTAGCTGCCATACTCTGGTTAAATATAAAGGAAGTCATGGATGCAGACTTCTGAACAAGCAAATCAAAGATTTTTAAATACAGCTCTCTGGTCAAAGTAAGGAAATTTAGGACCTAGTCCAAATCCCACTGCAGAGGGGGGTGATCTCACTGCTAGGAACAGATTTTTCTTCCTCAGTTCAGGCTCTACCCAGCTACGTGGTGATGTCCCAGACATACTTCTATCTTTTTTGCTTCTAAGTTCAAAACTGTAGCCTATTTTTGCCTATCCTGGGGTTGGCATTTAACACACTCTGATCTTGGTTTGCTGATATTTGCTATCCTGCATGGTGGGCTTTCAAAACAGAGACTAACTTTGGCTCTTTTTATGCACAGGCTTCCAGTCTGCACATATATTCCCTATACCTGCCCTACAAACTAAGGGTCACAGTTAAAGAACCACTTCCTGTGGAATGGGACACCAGAAAATCACAAAAGCATATTACTCTGTGCTTTTATCTTCAACTGTTTTCATTTTTTAAACATGCAAACGTGGTCACATAGGGCTAATCTGTGAACAAACACAGTATTTAGCCAGGCTTAATGTCCTTCCTTCTAGCACTTAGTCCTTTTCAGCAGGAGCAACCCAAAAGATTTCATTAGTCTCATTCTACTCTAGTCAAACATTTCCACTGAGGAACAGCAACTAATTAACCACATCAAGATTAATGAAAAATATAAGAAGCAAAGATACCGCAGTTGTTAAATCTAAAATAGCTCCTGTGCCGCCACTTAAAAAATTATATATCAAATTTCATTACAGCCTCATTTGAAGAAACGGTAAGAATTAATATTAACAGCAAATCTTCATTTCTTAGAGTCACTAGCAGTTAGAAGGCTGAATACCAGCAGTGTGATACCTTCCTTTACTTCTATGAAAAATTAAACACAGTTGCAATGCTAGACCAGAAAGATAAAAGCATATCTCAAGACATTCCCTGAGAAAACAGGCACTGTTAGAAGATCCCTGTGGGTCAGATTTCACAGGTAGGTCACATTCTGCCATCTGCTAATAGTATCACAGAGTATTATCAATTGAGACAGTGTGCACAGTTGCCTGGTGAGATACTGGATAGCTATACAGCTGCTTTAGGAGAATTAGCCAGGACACATCAATTTGGTAACCTTACTGTAATGAAATGATAGATGACCAACTGGTGAGAAAGGCCACAGATTCCTGGATTCATGCAGTATTACCTTCTGAATCAAAGCTGACACTAAGTAAGACAGGGACATCTCTCCTCAGGTGGAACAAATCTTCAAGGAAGCTCAGGCTCTTGAAAGAAAAGTATAAATTCAAGCTCAAGTGAAACTGAACTGCAAAGAAAAGCATTGTGTTTAAGGAATCTCAGCATGTCCTGAAATTGGTCTTTCTACAGCTTTTTGACAGCCAAAGAAAAGCAAAGGAGATTTGCTCATGATAAAATGCACCACTGCTCCACCCCAAGAATTTCAGCATTTACATAAATAAGTTGCAATTATTGGTGCTCTTCTGTCTTGGAGATGAGTCCAAGGTATATTTCCATGTGTACACATGTACAGATTTAAGACATTTTTTATGTGGCCAAGGTGCTACCTAAATGTTGCACTTCATGATTCATCATCTCATCAGCTTCTAATTCCCTCATGCTGCCCTTTTGGTGGAAAACTGAAGGCCAGGTTTTTGTAAATATTTCAGGCCTTCAGATTCCAACTTTCTTGAATCCAAAAGAAGTCTGGCATTGAATTTTGGATCAGGCCATGATTTTGCCATAAGATCCAAAAACCAGCTATAGATTCCACCACATTTTGCTTGAGTCTTTACCAGCTTTTGGCTTCTAGTGTGGCTTATTACACATCAGTGACAATTCTCTGCTATTCGCTATCCCCACCAGATGTATCATATCCCAATGAATTAAGCTGCAATTACTTTTCTCACACCTTTGGAACATGCTATGACCAATACATGAACAGCTTGTTTTCTTGCTTTATATCTCAGCCCAAATATGTTCTCATTAAAAACCCTATTTGCTCACTATTATGAAGGGGCAACATCTGACCCTAATTCTCTTGGGAGACAGTCAGCTGCCTTGGCACATGCAGCCAGATAGAAATGCCACAGACACTGCTGTCACAGAATTTTCAAGACTGCTACTAAGACTTTTTTGTAGTAAGCCCTTAAAATTGACCACAGTTTTTCTGGCTAAATGGGTAGGAAAAAAGGATGCTTCCTGCATGAGCTAAAACCAAGAAGGGCTAATTAAATCAACTCTGAAATAGTACCGAAACAACACAGTAAATGTTCCTCTCTCCCACTTTAATGCAGAAAGTTCAGGCTGATCTGACCCAATTACTACAGCACAGGATGACAAAAGAATTGACCCAATGAAGAAATCCCTCTGGGCACTTGCTGGCATGTGGTTCTGAACAATAGGAAAATGCTGATATGCTGGTGATGCATCAGGATGTCTGTGTGGTAGGTGCCACATACCCATGAGTCACATCCTGTTTGAGGCACAGGTGCTCTGAAACCTGTTACGAACAGTTTCCTTTAGGAGTTGACTACTGGGTAACACTGAGATCCCTGCTCAAAGTTGGCCTGAAAGAAGAGAACGGCCAAATGCAGATGTTTTGGGTTTTTTTATGGCAGGAAGAAAGTCAGACTCCTAAAGCCATTCATGTGCAGCCACGGGGAACACTGAGCTGCTGTAGGGTTCAAACAGTTCTCCGTGCTTCCGTTGAGCTTTGCCTCTGCTCAGGAGAATGACAGTAAAAATAGCAGTCTACCTGTTTTGGAACATTTTTTACTCTGAGCTCACTGGGGTCAGTATCAAACCTGTCCCTTCAGGAAACTTTATTTGGCTTTTTGTCATCTCCAGCTTACAGCATAAAGGAGCTTGAATTGTTGCTCTTGGTTCTCAGTTTCCTTCTGATAAACCAACAGTACAGGAGAGTCACCTGACATTCCAGGATTCCAGCTGGCCCTGCCAATCTTGGACTAACAGCATTTACAAGTGCTGCTGCCAAAGCCAGGACAGAGCAGGCATAACCCAAACAAAAATATGTTAATCTTTGTAAGCTATTTTCCAAATTAAAAGTTTAATTATACAGGTGCTATGTCTGTGGTGCAGAGAGTATGTTATTTCAGGCAGGAAGATTTTTCTTTTCTCCCACCAAAGTAGATCCAAAACAACCATAAGAATCAGAGACATGCAAAGGGATACCGCTCCTTGTGTTGTAGAAGACATCAAAATATTAGCTACAGCAGCATTGGTATGTTCTGGAATAGACACATCTCTCTTAGACACCAAGTTTAGATGATCTAGAGTAATAGACTTGACCCTCCAACTCACTTTTATATTAAAAATACCTAAAATATTTTCTGTTGCACAGAAAATTGCTTCTGGAAGAAGGAACTTCCTGGGCAATGCTTGCAGAAAATCAAGTAGACTCTTTCAGCCTTAGAAACCAGGAAACACTAAGTTTTTGGCTCTACGATAAGAGGAGGAGAAAAAAAAAAAAGGAAACAACAACAAAACCACAAAATAAACAGAACCCACACCTCCCTCACTATTTTCTCAGCTACACAAGAATTACACTGTATTTTTTATCTCTAGCTTGTTCAGGTCTAACCTCCCTGCCCACATTCATACAAACATGCTGCTTACTGATGCTGTTGTTTGTATACAGTCTCATATTACTTTCTTATGGAGCAGAAAAATTGCCAACAAACATGCACTCAAGCAGACAGCGTATTGCACATGCTCGTTAGCAAGGTATCTTCATTACAGCAAAGCAGTTACATATTGACCATGAAGCTGAGCAAGGGCACAAATGCTTTATCTAAATTCCCTTGAGGTTTGAGGAGGTTGCTGAAGATAAAGTAGTCTACGGGGCTTACAAGAAATCAGCCCACACACTCGTCTGCTCTGGAACTATCAGCAAAAGTGTTCTGAGACAGATTGCAGTCTTATGGCCCAGGACTTACGTACCATGTAACTGCTCTATCAAAATACACGTGGAGATATATCACCAAGGAATACTGCCAATGGACCATTATTTACACAGAAAAAGGGATGTAGCCACTTTACCTTCCTTAATTCTCTAAGGCCACTAGAAAGAGCACAGGAGTGGACATGGGATCCTGAAGTCAGGTCACAGCAGGAATTCAGTTTTTCCCATATTGAGGGGAAATGAAGTGCAGTGCAGAGAGACTCCTTCTTTGTGTCCTATTTGTGTCTCAAGTGTATTGCACAAGCCCAGTGGGTATCCATACCAGGAGATTTCCAGACCCCAAATAAAACAGTATCACCATTCAATAGACCTAAAAACTAAATAAATCAATTTGATTACATTTTTTCCAAATCTGATCTTTCCCTACCCACGTCTGCAAATTCTCTCCCACACAGTCATGAAGTCCAGACCAGCAAGCAAGGAAGAGCAGAGGAAAAGAGGTCTGAGGAGGTTTCATCTACTACAACTACAAGCATCTCACTTCTAATCCATGCAGTCAGCACCGAGTTTACACACCAGCCTGTTTGCAGATGTGAGATTTAAAAAGAGGGAGCAAGACAGAGCAGAGCAGATCTGCTTTCAGTGGGCACACTGAGCTGTGCTGAAAGACCAGACCCCACCCAACACCTTCCCTGGAGGAGATGAGCACCAGACTGGGCTGGATACTGCTCTGCACCAACCCCACAGCTCCGGTGAAATGATGGGGGAAGCAGAGAGCTCCAGTTACCATGGCATCCCTGACAGCAGCCCTCCAAGTCTTACACTAATGAGTCTGGAGCCTGATGTTTACATGCTTAGTTTAAAAGTATAATGATTTAGTAGTCGTCAGAATTACATCAGAGTAAGAGAAGCATTTTGCCTCGAGGCTTTCTTTAGAAATTAGACACATCACTTTTAAATATGCCCACTAGCATTTTAGGGTACCTTTGAGATGTTTCTGCTCTTGTATGGCATCTCAAAAGCACAGGAAGAAGAAAATGCAGTTCTTCAACATCTAGACTGTAGGAGGAGAGGGGGAGGTTGGTGTCCCCAAGGAAATGGTTCAGGGCTAATGTATGGAATCACTTTGTACTTCAAACTTTCTAATAAGACTCTCACAATAAAGGCTCCTAAATCTTCATGCTTTCTGATTGATCAAATAGGGGCATCCCTGGGCAGAATGAGCACAGCAGCAAACATGCTTTAAATTAAAGCATGAGCAAGATGTGACCCAAATATCCGTGTGGCAGTGTACAGGCAGCATTTCTTGTCCAAGCCTCAGGGAATTCACCAGGCACTGTTCAAACACTGCTGCTCCAGCACTATCCAGAGGTCTCAGAACAAAAAGACACATAGTGATCAAAGTCACATTTTCATGTATTTTTTGCTCAGTACCTCTCATTGTATTGCTGAGCCAGACAGACAAAATGGACCAAGCAGAAGCAGCTAACATTGCAGTTACAGCTGATGGTGCTTAAATGTGTGTCACCATTATATGGTTTCAACTTTTTAAAAATAAGTTTCCCATAATTATTTCAAGATTTTGGCTTAATTCCATTTGTGGCTTTAATGGGACTCATTCTGACAAGATATAGGATATTGTCCCAATAGAGTCTCATTTGGATATGGGCCACCTGCAATTACCAATGAGTAGAGTTGTGCAAGATTAAAAGCACAGGCAGTATAATTTCTACCTTGTGTCCCAGGCTCTGTGGATTTGTTACTCATCCAGCTTGTCCATCTGGGGAGCAAACAGCATGTACTCCTTGATGAGAAACTCTGGCCAACCGACCAGCTGTGAAAAAAATAGATTACTCTTGTCATTTTTTTCTCCTAGGTAATTTGCTGGGAGTAAAAATATAATTTTTTGAAAGTCTGCAGTTAAAGATCCAAAGGATGGGTCTTATTTATATTTAAAGTCCACCACACTTTTATTTGCTAAATGCAATTTTGAAGATATATTGCTGATGAAACAGTTTTTCCTGTCATTTGGGACACTGGAAAAGTGAATTTCTATTATTCAGAGTACTGCCAAAAACACAATTGCTGTTAAAGGGAAAAGTTCCTTATAAATGCACTACTGCACTCCATGAGAGAAAGAAGACATTATTAAAAAGGTATTAAGAAAAGGATAGAAAAAACAACCACGATCATACGTTCCTGCTGCACCCAGGAAACTGAGCAGGCAGATCTTTTCTTGTTCAAGAGTGTTTTGTGCAAAAAGCCATGGTCGTTCTGAAACTGTAAGTTAAGAACAAATTGGTGACCTAGAACTGCTCTTAAAAGGCAGATTGCAAGTGACAGACTAAATGGCATCATAATATGAAAATTATACTTTTTCACTTAAACTCCATTGTAGTCACAGGTCTATCAGACAGCAGCTCACACATCATGCTCAATAACAGATTTACTGCTTGAGCTTAAGAAGCAGAGGGTTTTGCTATAGCTTCTACAATTTTCTCTAGAAAACATCATAAGAGGGTGCAAGAAAACTCACCTTTCCTGCAATAGAGTGAGAAGTCAAGCAGGTCCAGAGAACACTTTGGCTTTTAAATCTATTGAAGCAATTCCTGCTCTGTGCTTCTCAGACCTTACATCTGATAAGCCAAGAGTACTTAGATATGCATGTAAGACCACTGGTCTTAAAATCTTTTTCACGTATTTTCCTGACTACCAACTGATTTGAGGAAGTTATTGGTGATTAGCACAACAGCAGGAGTTACTACTCAGCACCTGCCCTAAACTATACCAACCAGTTGTAGATTTAGGTGTATCAGTGCAGCAATCACCCTTTCAGGGACACCAGTTCCGTGGGAGTAAATCATGCCAGAGTTTCAAGAGCACTGAGCATAGTATGACCCCAAATAAATCATGAGAAGCAAAATGCTTTATATCATCCTGTCTTTCCCCACCACCTGCCAGTTCTAAAATTAAAAAAGTAAATCTTATTACTTTTTTTTATACCTAAGAGAATATAAAAATTGCAGAAAAGTACTCTGCAATAAGGAAAATACTGTTCTTCTTTATGATTCCCCCATTATCTTTGTTCCTCATGATATAAATACCTTTCCTTTCCATGCATACCTGCGCTTTCAGTCCTAGGTAACAGGAAGAGATGGATCTCAGTAATTACGAAGAAGGAAAAGTCACAACAGGAGAATCAGTGCTTGCTGTGTGTAATGCAGCAATTGCTAACCTGACCTGACTGGCAGAGGTCATGCACAAGGTATGACTCCAATGCTGTCTGATGCCTCTGACTGTAAGCACCAAACTCCCCCAGATAACAGAGCTGGTGAGAACATCATCTTCAATGTTAAAAGGAGAGAGAAGAACAGATGTGTTCCCCCAGTTGCAAAAATTCTCTGCTAACAGCTGAGCTGTCAAAAGGAGATGATGGCAGGGAACCTGCACTACAAGCAACTGTACAGACTACTTACTCCTATGATGTCAAAGACAGAATATCTCAGTGGACAGCACTTATCCAGCACATGCAGCACTACAACAGGCACGTGCTTTAGCAGAGATGACCTCCAGAAATTAAACTGCTTCCCAATTCTCATTTTCAAAATTTGATCTAAGGAAATAAGAAAAACATGCCAAAAAAGCAAAAATTCATATCTTTCCTTAATCATTTGTATATTTCAATATATCATAAAGGAAAACAATACCAACTAAATTCTAGGTGGGTTATGAGTAGAGTGAGACAGATGAACCTGTTCCCATTGTAAGACTCACCCAGTCTTGACTCAAGTAACCTTTCAATAGAGATACTGATGAAAAACAATGACCAATTGTCTTAGCATAAATGACTCAGCATAAATCAGGAGTAAAAATTCTACCATTTTCAAACACTTTTCACCCCAAACACTTGCCACATGCTTCTAATTTTCCATGTAAGTATGCAGCATGGATGCACACAAAGATATGTGTATATCGAAGTAGTCAAGTTCAACATTTGGTCTTTCTTTCTTACATATTAATGTCACTCCAGTGGAAGTCAACCCAAATAACAGTTTATGACAATTTTATTAAAAAGACCATATATATATCAAAAAAGATACTTTTTTGTATCCTGAAGCACCAAAATTCACAAGTCTGGTCATTTAATGATAGAGAAATATATTCCACAATACATACAGAGGGATAAATATTTGAAATATATATGCATAGATGATTTATATTTATTTCCAACCCAATATTTCAAGTGTATCCTAAACAATGATTTACCATAAATAGATGACAGACCATTTCCCATTCACGATACAGGCAGCTGTGGTGATCACTATAAAATACTGAATTAATACACTTTTGTTTTCTTTTGACTGCACTGAAATCTATCTAGTAGTGAATATCTCCACTGCAAAGAGGGTCTGACACTGACTTAGGAGCCATTTAAGCCTGAAGAATTAGTCTTTATCAGACCTGCTCACTGAACTAAGTTTCACATAATGAAGGCAACACGATTCAACTGCGCAAGACTGTGTTTTAAGTAAAATGGACAGAAGGCAACATGCCCAAAACCTGCAGTGTTCTACTGCTACATGAAATGAAGAGATATTTAGCCAAATATTCTGCTGGCATATGCCCATTGACTTGGAGTCAAAGCAGTCAGACCAGTACAGAAGCTGCCAACAATTAACCATACTCATACACACAGAAGTGCATTGACACAAATCCACACACATACACGAGCTTATTCCTCATGCAGTTTCCAGATTAGTCATCTTGTGGGTACAAAAAGATACATGCTCATATTTTATACAGTACATTTGAAGTTTGAGCTACAAAAAGATTTCTGCATGTAAGCGTACAGGTACATTTCCTCCGAGTGGAGAGGTATGTCAGGAGAATATGATTTCACAGTCAGATCTGTAGCAACCACCCCTGAGATAACCCCAGAGGCAGTTCCATGGCCAGCTGTTCGGAGTTCACAAAGAATTCAGGCAGTAAGCCAGAGCCAAGCCCAGATGCTGCTATTGGGAACTTTCCAAAGCTTAACATCTGTATCCTGCTTCTGCCAAATGCCCCATCTGCCTGCGAGGTGATAAATTCCACCTCTCAGAGGACAAGTAGCAAGAGAACACAGCAAGAGAAGGGACCACCAAAGGCACCAAATTGATACAGGAGACAGGTAACACTTGGAATTTAAGAAGGCTCAAAGTACTGCTTTTCCATGGTTTTCAGCTACTGAATCATTACATACCCTGGACACCTAAAGCAGCAAGGCATGTGCCAAGTTTGCAAGGGCAATACAAATGGTTTGTGGGTTCTGGTCCCCCATCCTCCCCCTGCCCAAGATAGCAAGAGATTGCTCAGGTAAGTTTGAAGAGTGTAAGGATTTAGAAACAGTCGCAACATAGAAGCACCAGTATATGAATCTGCCCAGAGGCAGGACTGTCCTTGAGAAGGGTTGTAGGTTTTGAAAAGGAAGAGGATTAATTATGTTCAGAGGACATAATTAGTACTGCTAGAGAAAAAACATATTCCTTTATGCTCATGAACAGCAGGGAGGAAGAGAAAACTGCACAAGAACAAAGTATGCATCTACTAATGGGGCAACATGTCATATTTTTGCAACTGAGGACAGTGTCAAAGCAGTCAAAGGGGAAGAATTCAGTTCATGAGAAGTCACAAAGGACATTCTGTATCCGGAACTGTAAAGCAAGGAGAGATTAAAAGAAACCCCAAACACTACGGAAGTGGTTTTGTGTGCTTCTGGGTTTCTATTGCACCCCTTTTTGGCACCTTCTCTTTCAAAACCAGCAGTAGGCTCAAAACTCTCTGAATTTCACAGAACTGTGAGCTCTTCTCTCATACTGAACTGCAGAAAGCTCAGCTTGGGGTGGGACCCTCAGTGAAAAGAACTTCTCTGAAAAAAATCCATAGCATTATACAGCTCAAAGCCTTTGTAACATCACTGTTCTTAACAGCACTGGTTTGTACACCGCCCTAGAAAAATGCAATTATTTTTCAATAGGGCTAAGCATTTGAGGAAAGCTTACATGCCATCCACGCTTAAAACAGAATTAAGGGCCAAACTAGAAAACTACAGAGCTGTAGCACAGGCAAAGATACGAAGCTCAGTGATAAGGCAAAGAACAGAAGAGTATTCGGACAGGCTGCACAGCAAATAGTCCAAGAGGATTTCTAAAGGGGAGGTCATGCTCAGCAAAGCTTTTGTGAGCACAACAATGAAAAACTGTTGGGACTGAAGGTAGAAATACAAGGCACTTGTCTCCAGGAATGCTTTTTAGACAGCATTATATAACACTAGTATATAAAAATTAATAAGTATGGCAACAACGGGACAATTCACAGAGAGGAAACAAGCTCAGTGCTACACCTAAGGTCAGTGATTAGCTATAGATGGGTTCAATTTGGAAAGAAGAGGGAAAAGTGATTTGTATTGCAGTCTGGCTTTGTGCAGGACCCAATTAATAAATAGGGCACAACAGCACTGTGGAGGAAGCAACTGAACTTCCTGCCTGTACATTCATTGTTGGCAGAAGCCTTTATCAATCCCAGAAAAGCAACACAAAAACCTCTCTATATTTAAAAAAAAAAAAAATTTAAAAAAAAGTAACTTGCAAGTCAGTGACTTACACATAATGATAATATTAAATATCACAGAGAACATAATACTACTTAGAGACCAATCAAGTTGTTAACCCTTTGTATAAGGTACCTTTGTATAAGGTACCATATAAAGGGACTAAATATCACCCCCCTTCCAAGGGCCTTAAAACTGTGAGACAAGATAGAAAATACATGATACTACATGATACAGCAGGCACAACACTTCAGGAAGATAAAAGCCTAATAGTAAACATGCAAAAGCACCCACAGTGAAAATGGTCCCGAGAACAAAGGCAAACAAGAACTGAAAACCAAACAACAGGGGTCTGGCAGGGAGAAGTTATGGAAGCAATCAAGGTTGGCAACAAGCAAGCCAAGGAAACCTCCTCAGAAGGTCCTGCAAAAAGGGTAAAAAAGGCAGGATGTAGAACAACAAAAGGAAATACATACAGGTATTTATAGGCATGTTACACAAACACATAAGCACATGTATATTGACATATATGAACAGATACAAGGGATAAGACTTTCCTAGAGACTGAAGCAGAGCTGTGGGCTAGGACAGTGTGGGGAAGCAAGAATGTAACTGGACTTTCAGCACAGAATTGTGGCTTTTACTGTTGCTTTTTACTATTTAGGACAGCTAGATTCCCCCAAGTCCTTTTTGGTTAGGGGGACTACTATAGGAGATTTTCGGTCCTGCTAGAGTGACCTGCGCTATTTTCCAGCGTTGAAAGCTAAAGGCTTATGTACATTAGTAAAAAGTCAAAATCTTTTACAAGATGACAAGAGCGCAGCATCTTGCTAAAAAGCAGAGTTGCTTACTGGAATAGATGGAATGCAATTCTGCAAAGGACTGGGCACCATTTTGATTTAACAGAAGAGCAACACTGCGTTTCTGCCTATAAACCACTGTAAGATTAATGCCTTCTGATGTGAGACTACTGCACACCAGAGAGAAATGACTGACAGAAGCATTAACTAACATTTGTAACATGATGGTTTTACAATCAGTAGCCTCATACCTTTTTAACCAGAGACTCCTATAAAGCAGTAGGCAACACCACGTCACTTTAATAAACCTCTAAAAGCTAAGTTCCAAATCCAGCTGTTTGTGCACGCAGTTATACATCTGTGTGCACGTGTACATACATGTGCACATCTTTGAGTGCTCATAATTACTGGTACAGAATTGCACAAGCTGAGAACTGCCCCTTTCTAAAGGAAAGTAACAGCATTGTGGAAATAGGGGTTTTCCAAATTTTAGGGAGATTATTTGTGGCCCTAGAGGCACTCCTGAGAACTCCAGTTTATTTATGCCATTTTATATCAGGGCACATTAGGTTGGTACAAAAATCTTATCTCATTGCCAACCAGTAGTCATGTCCATTTACATCAAACTCCACTATGGCTTACAAAGGGGAAGCCCAAATTCCAGCTTTGATTTGTCCTTCACTACAACACTGAAATTGAGTAATTCTAGAGTTGGAGATGAAAGAACAATATGCTTGTAGACTCAGGCTCAATTCTAAACAAAAGCAAAATGAAGAACAAAATTAGTATTCTGAAGCCTGTGGTGAACTCTACTGAGCTGGAGACTTCTCATTTATCCATTTGCAAAATTTAAGACATGTCCCCAGCTTCAGCAAGACTAAAATCAAAACTATTTCTACTTTTCCTCATCACTAATGCAGATTAATTCATTAAGAACTAAGCAAAGACCATCAATCTAGCTTCCAGGTAATCAATAATAAAGTCCTATAGGTTCAGACTGACCCATCTCTATTTTCACTGGGAAACAATTAGCAGGTTGAGTGTTATTAGAATATATTGGACCAATTCCGATAGAGATGCAATGAATGGAATTAAACTGATTTAATTAACATGTGCATATTGAAAGACATACAGAACAGGGCTGGTGAGAAACCTACAAGAAATGTGATCCCAATCTGAATCTTCTCTTCAAGCTGCTCTGTGGAAAAAGACAACCATGCTCTCCTCACTAAGTCTGTGTTTCAGCCAGATAATTTTGTTTTGGAGTTAATTTCTCATTCACATCCAGTTGTCATCTTCTTTTGATTGCATATGAATAATAAAGCAAGGTTAAAAAAAATAAAAATAAAGAAGGATCATTTGACAGCAAAACATTTATTCTTCTTTAACTCAAGCAGCTATCCCTATCTCCAGGTTCCAGCAGACTACTGGAAGGATTGATAACCAGCCTGCAAATAATTTCTATGCCTTGTTAAATACAGGGTGTTTCTCACGTGTGCAAAAGAATCTCTGTATCATCATCCTGTTTCTCCTTAAGACTTTTCTACTGCTGCTTTTATGTTTCACTTAGGTTGGGGAGAAAATATTAACAGATCTCTGTTCATCTTTTCTCTACAGCCACAGTTTAGAAGTGGCAATAGAGCAGATAATGTGTTTGACCTTGTGGGAGTGGTGGGGGCCTCAGGGTACTATGCTCTCGTGCTCTCTTCCTTTCTTTGGGATCCTGCAAGTGATGGGCAGAGGCTTATGAGGAGATAAAAAGATTCCTTTTCAGTTGCTGTTGAAATTAACTGATCAGACTCTGTCGTCTGTAGGGTCCTGCTCTTTCTTTTCTTGTATTCTCCCTGCTGTGGGAATGAAACCGTAAAGAGAACAAAAGTGCCACTCAATTCAACTAAAAGGAGTTCTCTGAAATGGCAAGCTGTTAATGTACATACTAAAGATCATGTCCCATTGTGCTTGTCAACTAGTTTGCCAATCATTTGAGCTAACATCATCTTTTTGCTTTATCTTAAAAGTCTATGAGTTGCCACAACAAGTCTGAGAAAAAAAAAAACCTTAAGTGCTTCTTCATATCATTGATGACATGTTAAACTTGGGTCAGTAAAAGTTAAGTATGAATTCCTGTCCATTTCAAGCCAGCAAGATATGGATCTTTGGGAAAAGGGTTCTGCAGAATTCAGAAAAAAATCCACCTACAAAAGAACAGCTAAGGAAGTCTTTGGACATTTGCATCAGGCATAGTCCTATTGTGAGCAATACCTGTGATGCTACTGGAGTAGAAGAGAAATCTAAGGACAACATTCCAAATATCTCATTTTGATAGGTAGGACCAAAAAACAAATTTATGATGCATCCATTGCAGAACAAAGTTATACAAGAGGGACAGACTAGTTCTCCAATATGAAAAAGAAGTAGACAAATGCCACAAATCAAAATACTATCAGTGTTGTGTGAGGGTTGTCATCTTTACACAAAACTCCTAAAAGAACAAAGTCCTGACCTTGTGTTAGTGTATGTAGGCAAGACTCAACACTTCACTGCCCATCATGGATAACTTTTTGCATTGGAAATCTTTTAGATAAGCCAGTAGTGACTCAAGGAGATTCTTATGATGGAGTAGGGTAGAAAAATCTGTGGGAAAAGGGCAGGAGGTAAGAGGGAGCAAGAGAAAAAGTAGCTGATGAGCTAGATCTCGGGGGGGGGGCGGAAATTACTATTATTTTTTCCCCCTTTTTTTTTAAATCTCAAGATCATCATTAGAAATTCATGCTTCCCATGCAAAGGTGCAATCCAGTATAAATTTAGTGAAGACTATGGTCAGATCAATATTCATTTAGATTGTAAAAAGGTGTCATGGGCTAAAAAGCTCTAAAATTACACCTGCTATCAACAGAGCAAAGAACATCTGAAGACTCTTAGATTACATTATCTAGTACCTGATATCAAAGATGTTTGTAAGAGCAAACCTCCAATGTCTGGGAATTTGTGCTATCTTTATATTAAATTTGGCAGATGAGCTACAATGCTTGAACATGAGTGCACGTTGTTTGCGCAAACAGCTTTCAAACCAAGGGAATTTTAGGACACAAAATTCTCTTTTTCCTTCTTCCTATGTGCATGCACTGCATTACCTGGAAAAGCAGACATCCCAAAGCTTTGAAAATGCTGGGACTCCTTTGTAGCTAAGGCAGAAATTTTCTACTCAGAGTTGCTTTGAGCTCTTTAGAGAACACCTTAATTTAAATTATCTCTTCTTCCTTTCATCAAGATCATTAATTGCACGTGTATTTGCAGTGCTATCTGCGACAGGTGTCACATATCTTTGGCCAGCTCATTTGATTAATTGCCTCCAAAGCCTGTCTCTGGCTAGGGGGCATGCCACCTTTTACTACAATCCCTGCCAGTCACCAGCAATTTATTTGTCACATGTACATACACAGCCCTAGCTAAGAACAGCAAGGATCCATGTTACCATGCCCATCTCATTCAATTAATTGCTTCAATGGCAAGCCCCTGGCCAGGACAAATTTGGGTAACTGCAGTGTTAAATCACCCATACAAACATTTTCTACATGTATACTAAATCCATTTACTGGATTTACCACTCACCCATTGTCTGTCACCATATACCCCAGTCCTTGCCACTCATTTGAAGGTTAAATATCACATGCACAAGCTTGGCTCCAGCTGCTGTCTCAGACTCTGCCTGCCCTTTGCTCCTATGCTAGGTGAGATGCTGTTCTTCCCAGAGCCAAATGTATTTTATTAGGTAGCAAGTGTCAGCATTAAGAAGCCAGATGATGTAAGAGTCACATAACATCAAATTTATATTTTGTGGAACTCACCTATATCCCTAGTTGTTTCACAAATGCCCAAAGAGCTGCAGTTTACACCAGGCATGCAGTGACCAGGAACTTACACTTGCACACTCTGAAGAGGATACAACAGTCAGGAAGGGGAGCTCCAGAATCCCCAGTTCAATAAATGACAGGTGTCAATCGGGCCAACAAAAGTATTAGGCTGTGGTTTTGATGAAGAAGATTGACCTTATAATTGCAGTTGTGACCAATGTCCATGCAATGTGAACAGGCACAGGTATGAGGACAGGGAGAGAACAAACAGCTGCAAGTTCACAAATACAGAAAATACTGATCCCTTCAGCAGGGCCCAAACTTCACAAAATCAATGGAAGATCTGAAACTGTCATTACCCACAGCAGGGCTCCATCTTAGTCTGGCACTCATAACTGATTTCTCAAACTCAGAATTGCAACTGGTACACAACACTTCTAATTTCTTCATAATAATGATTAATCACTAAACTCTCCCTCCCTCCAAAGTTTCCCAGTAATGAAAAAAACCTCATGAAAACAGGATTATAAATGTGTCTGATAAACAATTCAGCTTGACTGCCAGTGATTATGGGCTCATAATTGTCATGGTTTAACCCCAGCCAGCAACCAAGCACCACACAGCCACTCGCTCACTCTCCCACCAGTGGGACTGGGGGGAGAATAGGAAGAGTAAAAGCTGGCAAACTTTTGGATTGAGATAAAGACAGTTTAATAGGGAAAGCACAAGCTGTGCACACAAACAAAACAAGGAATTAATTCACTGTTTCCCATGGGCAGGCAGGTGTCCAGCCACCTCCAGGAGAGCAGGGCCCTGTCGTGTAATGGATACTTGGGAAGACAAATGCCATCACTCCAAGTGTCCCCCTCTTCAATCTCTACAATAAAAGTGAGTCAAAACCATCTTAAGTATTAGTGGAAGTAACTTATGGGGCAGGAAGTAAGAATTCAGAAAAGAAACAATGCTGGGAAAATCCTGCTGGTCTGGCATGGGTCAGTTGGTGCTGTAACATGAATAGAGGCAGCTGCTACCTCTGAATCCTTCATATGTGACAGTTACACTCTGCATCTCATCAGTCACGAAAGCACACATGCTACCCTCAGACTGAATCAGAAGCTACGTGGTGAGCAGTTATCCTCTAGGTTCACAAAATTACACGAAAGGTCAAACATACCCTGGCCATTCTTCATGGAAGAGTCACCCACACAGCCATGCGTTCACAGCAGATTTATACACCAGTTAAGCACTGCTGTTCATTCTGGATGCAGGACCACGCTCAGAGTAACTACAGCAGTACAGCTGTATGCATTGGGAATGATACTATGATTTCTCTGGATATTGGCCACATTTATGGAGCCTTATTTATTGATCTAGCAAAGGTTTCTGATACAGTTGACCGCACATTTTTGTTACAGCAATTTAAGCGTGACACAGATTTTACTGTAGCTTGGTTTAGCAGCAATATAATTGGTCACTGGGTATTATGAGGAAGCTGGCATTGCAACAGCTCTGCTGTGTCCGTGCTTCAAAGAAAGGACATCCTATCCCCCCGGATTGTTGGTCAGGCATCTTTTTTGAGTATGGCATATTAACTCACTATAACCTGCATGATTCCACTGAGAAGTCAGTGGCAAACAGTCACTTGTATTCTTCAATGGAACTTGTCCACAGCTTGCAGCTTGGGCAGATGAATAATTTTAAATACTCTTGCTCCTCAAATTCTGAAATACCTCAGGACTTGGAAGTCCCCAGCATTATCTTCCAAGCTTTCCCCAAATGCTGCAAGATTGCCCAGTGTTTACTATCACTGTCTCTAACCCTCATCCTAGAATATACCTAATTCTCTTGCTCACAGAAGGATATGTAAAATCCCTTACAATCTCCAGTAAGTGTTTTTACTTCAGCTGACAGCAGTTTATGTTGTTTTTTAAAAAGTACAAATACAAAGAGTTAATTCTATGAAAAGAAGCACTTCCTGCTTTATTTACCATGCTTCTCATCTACTTCCAAAGCAGGATAATACACAGGGGAATCTCTGCTACAGAAAATCTGCATAGCATGACACGAGTTCCTAGGTAACATGGCAGTTCTGGTCTCAGAAGGCTGGCAAGATGCATACAGAGGGGACAAGCCATGGCAGGACCAGTACAACTCCAGTATCCAGGAAAGCAATGCAGTCACTACCTCTGGAATCATAAAACACCAGAGGTCTTAACAAAGAACAGAGTTTGAACCCACTACTTAGCATGGAAATAGAACAGAAGAAGCAAATCTGGGAATGTCCCTGGGTAGGCCCTTTATCCACAAAGCACAACAAGCAAAGGCAGTGCCCAGCTCAAGATTTGAAAAATTATTGTAAACAGCTCTTTCATTTCAGGGGCTGATCATCTCCCAGAGTTAATGAAGTTAAGCAGATGTACTTGAGTTCTTTAGATTTCTCCACCTCCAGCCCCAAAGCATCAGAGACCAGCTCTAATCCATAGGACAGCATGAAGAGAATTTTCTTCCTCAGGCACACGTGTTCCTGGGTGCTGCAGGCACAAGTGGGAGGGATACCCCTCCTTCTCTGCCTCTGACACACATCTGCCTTTTCCAAAGTTTAAATACTTCAGTCTGACTAAAAGCACTGGGCTGACAGTGCAGACACATCAGTGAAAGGTAATGATCTCTGTTATACAAAATTAACTTAATATGTAAGATCATACAGTGCCCTCATAGCACCTTTAACTCTATGATGACAGTATCTTAATAAGTATGCATAGCAGATTAAACTTGAGGTGCAGCAAGAAATACCATGTCATCTCTAAACTGAGCAGTTAACTCACTTTTTCCTGCTGAATAAAAAATAAATTGAACTTTGAATACTGTATGGCACTCCAAGATTATGGCTCCCTCAGAATTCCATAGCAGAAGCAAAAAAAAACGTCCAAAGAGCCCCTCATTGGAAGGAGAAAGGCAGAAGACATTCCTCCACAAAGCCAAGCATACAGGTAGATGGTCTCTCTTATCCCAACAGATCCTGGAATCCACAGCACAGTTTCTTGATAGAACTTCTGCCATGGTCATATGTGTTACAGCACGAACACATGTGGCCAGGAGCTCCTACAACCTTATATGTGTTTTTTTCCCCAGGGAAACGGGTGCTTAAATGATCCCATACCTCCAAGAAAATTGTTGCATTTTTCCAGTCTATAGCATGTTTTGTTTCTATTCCAGCTCATCCAGGATGGTATTTCCATACTTTATGCGAAACAGCGGAGCTGATCTCCCTTTGACATTCTGATTAAAGGTATTGGAATGCATTCCCTGTACACTTACACACAAAATGGCTTCAGTCCCATTCCAAATTATATGCACTTACTGAAATGGGATCCAAAAATGGATAGAACTTGAGATCACACATTTATATTAATTTTAATGTTCACAAGATTAGTCAGAATTTTTTAAGCAAATGATTCATTTACTTGAATCTCTGTTTCACATTAGAGAGGATGGTTGTACTGAGATTTTAAATCAATTTTGGAGTCCTTTCCTACTGAGGATTAAGCTTGATGATTAAAGGGACTTCATGTTAATTTCAATAAAATATTGCTTCCCCTTTCATTTACTATTTTATCAATTCAGTGGGAGAATTTTGCCGTCTCAGAGCTCAGCTCTAGAGGTCTAACACAACAGTTTCTTGGTAGGCTGTTCTTCCTCTCTTTTGCACTGACTATGATAGAGGACTTTAGCAATGGTCTCTCTCCCCTTTCACACTGACCTGCTGGAAGACTTCTAACGTCCTCCTTACACCCCACTGTTCTCACTAAATATACTCTGACAAAAGATCAGAAAGGTGAATGACCAGCACCTCCCTGTCACTACTGTGGGTTACCCCCATGGCTGCTAAAAAGAACAAATACAAATCGCGGTCTGGGAGCAAAAAGCCAAGAATATCCCACAGGCAGCACTGTGGTGCCTTTAGAAAGCTTCCCTCACAATTATGAAAACCCCAGAAACTGCTAAACAACATAGAGAACAACAAACCAACAGTGAATTTCAGCCCCAAGCTACAGTCTGTGTTGTGAGTCCTGGAAGCCCCACCCTGAAAATCACACACAAAAGGGCAGGAAAAGGCTCCAGGATCATCAAATCCATTCCCTATCCCAAGGCAACTGCAACAGGCCTGGCTGTTCCTTTGAAATATTTGTCTTGCCCGTTCAGTAACTCTGCCCCTCTCACTCTGGGACTGGACATCTGAAAAAGACCCATGCTGGTGTCATCAGGAGTTCCTCCAGGAAGGAACAGTCTCTCAGTACACACATCCCCAGAACTCCATCCCAGGGTGTCATGGGCTCAGCTGGGACCTCTGTTTCCTATTCTCATGCAATGAATCTGAACAAAAGCAAAATGAGCAGTGATTGCTTTTGACAGAATAGAGGATTTTTCTCTGCATTGTGGTAGTAGTAATTTTCCACTTATTTTCTCAGCAATTTGCTTAAAGATTAGATTTTGCTAATTGTAAGAGAAATATTCACAATCACCCAAATATTCATTTGATTTTCCCAGTCAAAAAAAAAATCCTATCAATGAAAACTGATGGATTTGCAAATAGTCTTTGTCACCCTAAGTTACATTTTCACCAAGTAAACCTACAAGCTGAATAAAATATTGTCCAATTCCAAAGCTGATACCAGTTTTGCAGACAAAGTACTCAAAGTCAAGCTGGAGGTCAAATAGCTCAACAAATGGTGAGAGTTGAAAACACATTCTTAGCCTTATGATCACCTCCATAGCACCTTATTCCTGTGCCACCTCATCCCTCTTGGCTCTGTACTTGTATTAAGAAAAGCTACATCCTGACATCACCTACATCCTGTCCATGGCTATTTTAAACACTTCAAATCTGTTGCAAGTCTCTTCCTCATCCCTTTTTAAAGTAAATCTATCAAAGAAATAAGTCCTTTTCTCCATGTAGAACATGGAATTCTTCCCCTTAGGAGACAAGGTAAATTTAAGACCCAACACTTAATGATTGAGCAGAGCCAGAAGAAGGAAATGTTCAGTGGCAAAAAGGGAAGCATTTCAACTTTTTATCTGAAAAGCATAGCATTTGCTTCTTCTGTAAGTGTTCCCAAGAAAAGTGTGCCTAGAAAAGAGATTTGAAATCATTTTTAAGGGGTTTTATTCTCCCACTGAGTCCTGTGCATTTGGAGTCGTGCCAGCACTACTGACGGATTCCAGCAGATTCCAGTCATTCAGTCTTCACCACACACATTTCAAATTCATCAAACAGGAGTGGTTTGCTCTTCCTGCTTCCAACGGACATTACCAAGCAACACAAGAAATGCTCTTGCTCATACGATGAGGGCAGGTTTTATAATTGTAAATAGTTTCTTAGGCTTTGCTACTTCAGGTCATGGTTCTCTTAAACATCTGTGCTCACCTCTCTTCCCAGAGTTTGGTTTTATTTGTGTCTCAGAAACAAGAGGACCTGAGCCTCAGCCTTTGGTTTCCCAGGCTTTACCCAAGGTCTTCTCAACACTCGTTTCTCCTGCCAAGGGACCAGCTCTCTCCAAGGCACTGAAACAGGTTGCCCAGAGAAGCTGCGGCTGCCCCATCCCTGGCAGTGTTCAGTGCCAGGTTGGATGGAACTTTGAGCAAGCTCATCTAGTGGAAGGTGTCCCTGCTTGTTGCAGAGGCTTGGAACTGAAAGATCTTTAAGGCACCTCCAACTCAAACCATTCCATGATTCCTAACCCTCACCTACAGCAAATAGGCAGAAGCTGCCAAGTGTTAACAACCTCACGTACCCTTAGAAAATTCTCCTTGCAATTAAATCTGGAGGATGTCATGCTATAATCTACTACTCAGTTCTACTCTCCAATTCTCACTCAGGCTGCAAAAAGGGTACAGAAACTGTGTTGCCCTATTCTTTAGGTAAGCAATGACTCTTGTATTGCTGTCAGCAGTTTGATTAACATCGTTACTGCTCAGTACAGATTCCAGAACTCTTTATGAGAGAGATTTAGACAAAAGGTTTGTCTGAAGAACTCACTGGAATGAGTTCAGGTTTAAAAGAAAATATTTTAATGTGCCAATGTGACTATTAAATGCACTGAAGCTTATGGCTTCCTTGCAGTTCTGAATGCAGAGCTGCTAGAGACCATTTTTATTATAACCAATATACAGAAATCCTTTGTGTTCATTTAGGGTTTTGAGCTGAGCCCAAGCTGAAGCCAACAGTATCTGTTTCATGGTACACTGTTCTTAAGATGCCTCTGAAGCTTTTATCAGATATTTCAGCACACAGGTATTCAGCACAGGTGACAAAATACAAGAGTGCTTCCATCTCTGTCTGCGTTCCTTGATGGAAGAAAACAGGTTCTCTGTTCTGTGCCACTGCTGCCATCCAGAGCCAGTATGAATGGCTGTTTTTTGGAAGCCTGACTCCAGCAGGAGGATATCTGCTAGAAATTCATGCCGCAGTATTGCTAGGTTTTATTTGCTGCATTTGCAATCCATCCTTTTTCCCCTTTAAACAAATTGACTGTTAGAGAACATCACAGAGTGAAAACAGCTCCAGGAATGCTGGCACTTTGAATGTTATGCTGGAGGATGGGAAATTTGTATCTTTTGATGGAACAAAGTCACTGGCTTTACTTTGCTGTCGCATTTTGTTAAGCATGTGTCCAGTTTCATTTACATGGCTATTAACATCCCTTTTTTCCTTGCTTAGAAACACTGAGGCCAATACCACAGAACTCACACTGGAAACAGAAACACAAGAATGCATTGCTCTATATCTATACACTCACAACCCAAATGTCAGTGCCAGAGACAGCAAGAAGAAAAATACTGGTGCATTTTACCTATGATAGCCACTTAGGGTCTCACATTTCTGAATTTGATGCCCAAAATATTTGTTTCCTAATTAAACAAAACTGTATTTGTCATGTGCTGGGAGCTTTTTTTTTTTTTTTTGGTGGTACTGTTCTTCAGGTGGATGTAGGGGCATGGAAAAGAAGATGTATGCATCCTGCATTTTACTGCTGGATGTTTTCCATGAGTCCTGTCCACTACATTCTGTTCTCTTCTTCTTTCCCAATTAAGACAGCTTCACAGCAAACTCTTCACCATAACATTTTCTGCCAACTCATGTCAGAAGCACACAGTATGTTGCAGTTTTACATGTTGCATTTAGTTCCCAAAGATGTCAGAGCTCTACTTGTGACCAGAGTGGACACCGGTCTTGGCCTTTGCCAAACTGAGCATGTGGTAGGGGATGGTCACCTGAGCAAGATGGTCATCAAGCAAACCAGTCCCTGCAGGGTAATACTGCACCAGGTAGTAAAGGGTTAAGGCAAGGGCATGTATAAGATTTAAACGCAACAGAAAGGTTTTGCATATGTGATATGACGCAAAAAAACAGCCTGGTAACGTGAAAGTGGTGCAGGACTGCATATACAAGTCCAACCCAGGTGATGTCATTGAGGTTGCTCAAACTCACCAGTATCTGACATCACACAGGGGTTTTCTTCAGAGCAGTTACTCCTTTCAACTACACTGACTCTCAACAGCATTGTCCTGCATCTGCATTCCATTAAAATGAACAGAAACATTTAAAGACATCCTAAATATTAATAAGGTGGGCAGAATTCAGCTCATAATGCCTTTGAAAAAAGTTAAGTGTTCTTAGGCAGTATGGGGGCTGCTGTATCAAACTGCTGAATGCAGTGAAGGCATTTGCTCACTTCCACAAAATGACTGCCTGTTTCTGTCAGTTGAGACTCATTTGACAGTGTTCTTGGTAGAATCAAATATTTCTAAATTTAGAAATTCAGCAGGGAATCTCTCTTTGTTTGCAACTTGAGAGCATTGGCACTTTCTAGACAAGTTACTACCAGAAGAGCAGTTCAAATTTTTGTTTTTATTTTTTTTGTTTTTACAGCTCGGTACTAATAATAGTGAAAAATGCATCAGGCCATTTTAACAGCAAACAGACTCATTTTTGGCATAATTTCCAAGGGCTATATTTTGCCTTTTTATTATGATAAAACTGATACCAATCTTATACTCCAACGGTGAATATTTAATTTAGTATTTTACACCATGTTGTATCCTTTGTTCTATGTGAGAAACAGACAAGGTCTGTGCCTTAATCAAAACTAACTCCATTTCATTAATAATCACATCCCCTTCGAGAAGGTGTTAGGCTGGGATTCAGCAGGTGGCACTGTTACACATAATTTAACACTTTTTTCAGGATAGGTATACTTTTTGATTTGGAGATGGATTATGCCTTTGTTAGGTTTTCCAGTGAAGTTTCTTTTTGGAGAGCAGGAAAGAGAAAAAAGACAGCTCTTCTATAGTGTAGGAGGCTCTCTCTTCACTTTATTCTCTCTCACAGAAGTCAGCAGTTGAAGCAGGAGTCAAGGTGTACATTGGAAACACAGAGACTTGATACATTTAACTTTAGGACCATTTCTGTTTCAGGAGCAAGTTGTACATTTAAATAAATCTCACATCACTTTGAATACAGCAATCGTCCATATTATTCAGTTTTCAACAGGGAGTCAACTCACAGAAATTCCCAAAGGGCAAAACCTTCACATCAGTAATGCTCACAATATTTAGTAGTAGTTATAAAAATTTAAAAAAAATAATAAATTACTAAGTTGTGAGTACCTAATGCTGTTTCCTATGCTTAATGTTACTTTATTGGAATGAAATTGGTACGCTCCTCTGTGTGAGCACCAGTCGGTCTACTGGGGTCAAAAACGTCAGAAATCTGGGTATAATACTTGAACTATACTCTCTTCTGCTGCCCTTGTAATTTTCTGGGATAACTGCAGTCCAGGCCTTTGGCTTGGTGCCTTCTATCATAACTATTTCCACCAGTAGAAGCCCCAAGATGAGATGCACTGACTTGTAGTTCCTCACCAAGGAAGAGTAAAGCATTAGGACGTGGCTTCTAGCAGCAAGGAAAACAAATTGTCTATTGTTCTGGCATATCCATCCCTCTCTAGCCTACTCTGAGATCACCAAGCACCTCCAGCAATGTGCACTGCACTATATGAATTTCTCTTGAAGGCAAAAAGGTAATCTCTAAGCTCCGGCCTTTTTTTCATGTATCTCACTCCCTCACCCACTTTCATTGTCAGTCATGACACAGTTATCGGCTGATCTCACTCAACATCCCACAACATAGCTGGGTCCATCTGTAACTATCCATCAGCTCCTCACAATAAGTTCTAAAATACGACTTCAGTTTCAAAGAATTGATTCTTTATCACCTTTGCTAGTATTGCAAGGAATGAGATTTTTTTGAATCCATGAAGTTTTGCTATGGTAGCCAACACTTTTGAATCAGATCTAGGTTTTGGTGTTGTGTTGTTTGTTTTCTTATCTACTTGCACGGAATTCACCAAACATGAAACAATGTACCTTTTTCTTTTTTTTTTTTTAAATTTAAATTATACCGTTCAAACTTAACTGTGTCAACATCAAAAGCTTTGAACTTCTATCTAAGAAGGCTGAGCTGAGCAAATAACAGATATTGCTGCCTAAGCTTTTGGGGAAAGGTAAGGATGTGGAAGCATCAGGAAAGATTTATGAGAGAGGAGTTTTTTCTATTTTGAGGCAAATCTATACTGAGATTACAACAGCTTTTAAAACAGATGTTTTAACCAGGAAACCACAGGTGGGAAGAGTCAGATGGCATCATCCCTTGAAGTCTAAAGGAAATCAGGAGAGCAGGTCTATAAAAGGCAGACTTGAAGCAAGGGGCCTTACTGGTAGATGCCATGTGGGGAAAAAAATTGAGGAAGTTGTCAAAGAAAAAGTGAATTGTTGAATTTTTCCATTTTACTTTTGATCATGCTCATTTCTTTACCCAGAGGTGGTCAAAGACCAGAAGAGGCTTCCAGGAGAGTGGCTGATGCCCCAACCCTGTTAGTGTTTAAGAGGCATTTGGACAAAGGCCTTAAGATTACGCTTTAACTTTTGGTCAGACAAGTTATCAACCCACAGTGGATTTAAATATCATTTGTTCCTGGATACTGGACAAGGAGACTGTACTTCCAAAGACATGCTGCTGCTTTGAATTAGCATTTGCCTTTGAGCTCCCATCCATTTGTAAAGCTAAGGCTCTGGCACCAAGAAGAGCATCGATGCTATACAGAAGCTGTCTATTTGGGAATGAATTTTCCATCACCAAGACCCCAGTGACCTTCACAGGACATGGCTGATTTCCATGCCTGCAAG
Source organism: Empidonax traillii (assembly GCF_003031625.1). Taxonomy (NCBI): domain Eukaryota; kingdom Metazoa; phylum Chordata; class Aves; order Passeriformes; family Tyrannidae; genus Empidonax; species Empidonax traillii. The sequence continues at coordinate 1,067,817 of NW_020955297.1, read as the reverse complement.
TTACTCTGATAGGAAACTAATATATGCAATTTGAAGGCGATGTGTAAGCTAAGGAAACCAGCAGAGAAAAAACTCAGAGACCAGTATCCGATGGGCTCAAAGAGACTTTTAGTATGGCAAGACATGCTGGGCTACTCTCTCTGTAAAACAATACCATCTGCCTTCTCCCTTTAAAAATTAAAATTCAAATGAAAGCATAATTCTGACTGTTTCAGCCTTTATCAAACTCAACTGTTCAGCACAGCATTAAATAGTATGAAATAAGGACTCTTGGAGGACTGTGCATACTGCATGAAAGCATTCATTAAGTCTAAGTTATGGTTACTTCTGCTGTCAAGTCAACAATGCACAATCAGTGGTGGCTAAAATTTTAGGCTGGTATGTTAGACTAACAAATAGCTTTTGAGTCTATATAAATTCTGTTTCCTGCTAATTAGGACAAATTATATGTCACCACAGAATTAATTTCTTTCTTTGCACTAAACAAAATAACAGGAAGAAACTTCTTGCAGATACAACTTTGTAAAAACTTGTGATTTTTGCTAGAAACAGCACTTCTGTTTTCAGCACTTTGGTTCAGCCTAAGTGTATACAAAGATGGGGCAAAGGCAAAGACCAGAAGATTTTAATTCAAATACATCCAGACTTTTGAGAGAAAGAACAAAAATAAATTGACAATTACACCTATACACGATTCTGCAAGTGTCCCATGTTGTTGCAAAGATATGGATTCACATGAAAGAGCAGCATCTTTGAAGCTCAAGCTGTAATTTAAACACAAATTTTATGAACAGGACCTTTGCTAGTTAGGAGAGTCATCCTGCAGCACCACAGACTACTGGATTTTATTGAACAGTCTTCCTAAAGTTCATAGGCTGCTCCTTGCTGGCTTGACAAATGCCAGCTCAGAGTCATTTAAATCAGCACTACAAAACAACATCCCTGTCTCATTTCTCTCTGACTGTATCATCACCACTTCCTGTAATCCACTTCACAGAAAGCACAAAACCTTGTCATAGAATTATCAAATGGTTTGGGTTGAAAGGGACCTTAGAGATCACCTAGTTTCAACCTCCCTACCATGAGCAGGAACACCTCCTGCTGGACCAGATTTCTCAAAGTCCCATCCTACCTGGCCTTGAACACTTCCAGGGATGCAGCATTGTCTCTCTCACTGGGCCTGTCACAGCCAGCCCCCACAATATCTCAGACAATGTTACTCATACCTGTACATCCAACACTGCTGGCTTCCATCACCTCAGAGCATTTTTTTATTTTCTGCCTCAGAGGCCCCATAAAGCTCAGAAAAACTCCCAGTGAACAACCCACCTTCCCTTCCCTGTGATGCACATAAAGCAGTACGAGCAGGCTGCTGGCACAGTCTGACACCTGTCTCTCACACTAACTAGGACAGTCTCAGCAGTCTCAGTTGTTCCCCATCTGCCCACAAGCTGCTCTCTTGCCTCCTCTCTCCTATTCCTATTACCTTTTGAACCAGTTCCTTTGCATTTCAGTACCTACCACAGCAGGACTCTGGCCCACTATAGAGGTACTTGGGTGCTACTAGAGCATAACAACACACTTTCTAAAGTTGTCAGCCAGGCAACCCCAGCAGCTTGATGCTATTAATGCCAGTAGCAGGTAGAGGAAACTCTATGCTTTGGTAAAAGAACAAATTTCACAATAGCCATATACCTGAAAAACCTGAAAGTAAACCCAAAGTAAAACAATTTAGCAAACCAGTAATAAGAGAGCCTGTATGCAAATTAAATACATAGCACGTATCCCAAGACTGCAGGATGCAGTTTTGAATTATTCTAAGTTTATATTATCATTTTAATACCAGCCATGTTACTAGTGTACCATATTTCTATTCCACTCAGTTCCTTCCAGGCAGGCTTGCTCATATGGAGAGCCTAATTTCCTCAGATTTTTAAAATTTATCTAGAAAAGGTGATGTCTATGGTATTTTGAGTAGGAATTGGGAATAGCACCACTGGCCACACCACCACAGATCACATTAAGACCATATAACTTCTCACCAAGGACAAACCTTATGCCTGGGGACAAAACAGGAACCACAGAAGCATCCTGCAGTTACTGTACTTCCTCAAGATCAATAAAACAAAAAATTACATGTTTTGCAGTCCAGCCTGAGCAGCTGAATCAAGACAAAATGGCCCATATCTCCATAGAGCTGTACTTCTCCAGCAGGCAAAGAACCCCAGAAAGCAAGATCTGTGTAGCAGCTACAAGCGCAACGCACGTAGGAAGAAAGAATTGAGTTTCCATGGAAAAGATGGCAAAGCTTGATATATAGATTGTTTGGAAGAAAACACAAATAAGAAAATAGACCTACCTTAACCTCGTGTTGCACTAGAACAAAGGCAAAAGTTTGCTCAGAGCAGCCCAACAGCAACAGCTTCAAATTTCACCCGGAGCCACAAACAAACCCCTCTCCTCTACAGGTCACAAAACACCTGAAGGCACTCATTATATCTGCCCTTCAGCCCAGGTGCTCCTGGGAAGCGCAGTTCAAGGTAGTTAAGTGATTAAGCCTATGCATCTGAGTGAATTACTGGATGTGATTTCACAGGATTGTTTATTTGTATGCAAGATAAGTCATTAATTACTTTATGGCTTGTGTTATAGAAGATTAAATCAAGTGTTTTCAGGTGAAAAGACCTAAATTATTGAGAGAGGTTAAGTTTCTTCTACAAAGCCAAATTAACGGCAGCTCAGGTAAGGGAGTTGAGATAAAGTTATCTTAGGAAATGGTTCCATAAACTTTGATGTGCTTATTGTTATATTTGATAGGAACTTCTAAAGAGTGAGCTGTGAAGGCTTAAATATTTTATATTAAGTCTGCTAATATTTTTAACTAAAAGAGATACTGTTAACCATTTTTTCCATTTCTCCAAGAGCAGGCCTGCCAGGCACAATTGATTCCCAGTATCTCACAAGGATGTCATCTCCTTCATTTCAAATCCTTTCTAGCATTTCAGAAGGCAGAAATAAAATCATCTACTCACTGTTTTAGCTATAATAGTTTTGAATAATTTATAGGCAGGAAGAGAAGGAGAAGAGATGTACAGAATATGACTGATCATATTAGCATAGAACAGCCAGACAAATGTTTTCCAGAGGAAAGGAAGTTTAGTTGCATCTTTGTAAATTATACACTGAAAACTGAACAAGAAGTTGCTTTCAAAATGTAAATATTTCTAATGAAAGCAAAGTGGATGAGATGGCTTCTATTATCTTATCGCATAATTATTTTTTTCCTGTAAAATCAGATAATTATTTGACTGCTTATCAAAATTCCCTTTAGACTAGGGGAAGGTGCACTGAGGTATAGCCTGAGAAGCATGAATTCAGGTCTCATCTCTCCAGCTCACGGGTCTTTCAGAGGAAGTGATGGATGGAGCATCATGCCAAAAGTCAGAAGGCAAGTTCTGTTCCCAATTTTGCCAAGTGACCCCAGTCGAGACACTTTTTCTCTTAAAATACTACAGTCTTCACAATATAACAATGGACTTCTATGGCTTTAAAATCTACAAGACATAAAAATCTGCCAAGTTTAGCGAGATCACAAAATAAAAGGAACCTGGCACTTGTTCTAGCATGAAAGAATTAGTGAATTGCCCAAATAATTACATATAATTACCTACTCCAATTAACAAAACACACAAACTCTCACAAACAAACCCTACAACTCTCAGTCCAAATTTGTCTACCTCCATGTGCCTTTGTACTCTGGCATCTACATTAGTAATAAAATTTTCCCAGTATATGCCTACTAAAGACCTTACTAGGAGGTGAGTGGGTCCCTGGGTATGGGAATAGTCTTTTGCTCTTCCAGTGCAGCAATACGGATTTAATGAAATGGAACATTTAAAGTTTAATAGGCTTGGCAGATGAGGCAAATTTCACCCTTTGTCTCTCTACAGTATTCCCTGATTGTATCATTAGTGGAATGGCTCCCAACAGGAAAGAAGGAAAAGTGGGTGTGAGTGAGAATGTACTATGCACACAGAGAAAACTACAAAGGAAAAAGTTGCTGTGAAAAAAATGAGTCAAATGACAGAAACAAGACAAGGAGAACACTACCATTCATAAGTTACTGTGTGCCCCTCTTCTCCCTAATGGCATCAATCATGATTGCCACTGGAGAATATGTGAGGGAAACATATTTACATATTAAGAAAACCCTTTCTAACATTGGGTCAGACACCTGAAAGAGGAAATAGCACAAGAGCCACTTGACGAATTCTTTGGGAAGGTTAAAGCACTGACTTTTAAATTTAGACCAAAGTGACTGCTCTTCCTTTTCTGTCTCCCTCTTCTTAAGCTCTTTGCTGGGAAGTGACAGCTTCCTCACCCTCATCCTGGGCTCCGTTTGCAGAGTGGATTCTGGCAGGGGGAAAAAAGGTGTTCTGCTCCTATTTGGACAAGACTGCTGTGCTACTAACCCAGTACAGCCACCAAAGCAAGCTGGATTGGAGTGTCACATCTTAGCCAGTCCCTCCTTAGCACACTGACATTGGGACACAGTCAGTGCAACATTCTGCCTTCTCTTGTAATGGAAAAAAAAAAAAAACAGAAGTCAAACTTAGTAAGTCACCAAGAAAAGTGCATCTAAAATTGATATTCAACCTTTCAGAGACATTTTACGTCCAAGGAGGTATTTTCTAATCACCTCTGATACTTCTTATTTTCCAGACATCCTAGACACTGCCATGAGGAAACGGGTAATTGATTGAGGCCTCAAGATTTAATGTATTCACTGAACCTTGGTCTACTAACAGCTCATATTCATCTCAATAAGAATTGAATCAGCAGGTCACACTATGCCACCAGGATAATTACAGACAGAATGTATGAGATTTTTAAAATCCACTATTTTTGTGTAGCTTTATTTTATATCAAGCTTGAATGACAAGGAAGGTCCAAAAGGTTATAGCAAATGCTTAGCACAAGAAATGGACAACAGAATACTGTGATATTCAGAACCAATCCTGCTATCTTTTGGGAGGTAAAACATAGTTATTTTCAGTTGATATATTGTTTCTTCAAAGGTTTGGGGTTTCTTCACATAACAATTGCAAGATCTGGCCCTATTCACATCCGAACCTAGAGGCACTTTATTACAATTTAAGGGAAATTCAGAGAGCAAATATGCATTTAAAAGTATTTATAAAAGCAATCACTTCTACAGTTCACAATTTCCACACTTCAATTTGGATGTTATTTCTTCACATTTTGTTATTTACTCAGTAATTTCTACTTATCCAAGAGTGTACTGCTCAGATGTAATATCTCGATTTCAGCAAGGCCCTGCTTCTTACCCAATTTTTCACAGCTAAGTTCACTGGAGTAGAAGAAGGTCAATAAGCAACCCTCTCTCGAGTCTTAATATATAATCCAATTATTTTATGCATTTTTTTTACTTGACAATATGAAGGGTTGATAAATTGAGAGTTAGAGAGACACACTGGAAACAGATGTTGGAGGCAAACCCTCCTGGCTCCCTGGCCTCTGGGTCCTGGCCATTAGCCAAATTAGAAGGCTCTTGCTCATCCATACCAAGAAAAATTCCTTTAGAAAGTGCTTACACCCACCAACTACATCTCAAGCCTAATGACTGAGAGTTCCTCTGAAACTTTTCATGGCTGTCATGTAACAGCTGAAAGGAACTTCCTGTGTTGCTCCACTATCATAAGAAACTCCAGTGAGAAACACAATCAGCAAGATTCTCCTCTGGTTTAACAATCAAAGCAAGAAGTTTTCTGCTAGCATTTAATTAAAAAATACATTAAATGCTGCTAAATTATTTTTAGACAGGGAAATTTCAGACCATTATGGTGCAGCTTGCTGTGTGAAAGATTGAGGATGCAAATATGGTTAACTTGGTATCAATAGCCTGGCACAGTTAATCACTGTCAAAGTAACTGAAGTGTTATTAAAATTATCATCATAACACTTAGGACTCACAGTTAGGCATTACAAGTCCTGGATATTAGACATCAGAAAGACAGAACAGAAAGGCAGTACCTACTGTGAAGGGCTTACAGACTGGTTTGTTATATGAGGCAGCAGAAGAATGGATACAAACAAGCAGGAGAAAACACACACTGACAACGTGTAAAGCTCATACAGCAGAATGCTCTGCAGAGACCCCTGGGTTTGTTGCTAAATTCAACCAGAAAATAGAAAAAAGTAAATGAGGTCCTACTGCTTGAGCGCCGGCATTAGTCTACATTTGTGCAGGCTGAGTGGATGCATTTTGGTCAGTAGAAGCCAAGGCTCCAGCAGAAACAAACCATTCCCATTCCCTGCAGGAAGAGAGGACCTCACTCGTAAACTGAAACTCATCTGAACTGCTGCCAGCAGTTCAAACTCAGCCCACCTTCCTTTGATACAAATGCTGCAATTGTTAGCACATGCCCTTGGCTGCCACCAGTAAGGCAGTCAAATTATTATGATTTGTTGCCATAATTTCTTCTTCTGAGGTATTTCAAACAGTTTTAATCCTTAAGCTCATGCATTCCCTCCTTATATTGCAATTTAGGAATGTCTACCCTAAAGCTGTCATGTGGTAGAGTACTACAGTGTGTGCTGGTGATTAAAGATAAACTCCATGTGTGGTTCAAAAGTTCAGCTACAATTTGAAGGCTTTGGAGTAGAAAGTGATAAAGAGCAGAGAAAAAGAAGGGAAAAATATAGGATGAAAAATGCAGTTGAGAAGAGAAAGGAGAAAGTTGTAAATGAACATAGAAGCAATTTAATTACCATATACAGCACACTTGTCAAATGCTACATTTTCCTGCTTTGGTGCCTGATCTACAGAGGAAAGCTGTTTGCTGGTCCTTCCAAGGCAGTTCAGGTTTGCTTTATTGATTCAGCAGATACCACTGGATCCTCTGCGCTTGAGTTCTGCCAAATGTAGCCCAAAGACTTTCACCAGTGGATTCCTGCACAGAGCTCAATAATGTCTTGTTGAACTGGGGCACGTTAAAAAAATGCACTTTATTTCCCATTTGAATTTGCCAACCTTTGTTCTGACAGTCACAAGTCTGCACCCTGATGACAGCTCATCTATCAGTTCAGTATTAGACAATTCATATGTGCCAACAATTCTGTCTTTGGAAAGACCTTCCTTTAGAGGGTGCAAGAAAAACAACCTTTAATAAAAACTTCTCAGCAAGAGAAACAGCCTTGAATGAACCAGAAACTACAGGGAGAAACCATACAGGGATCAATCAGTAATAGCTCTAGAATCTAGAGTGACAAGCTTGAATGTGTAAAGCCTGAAAGGCAGCTGCTGATGCAAAACTAGAACACCTTCTCAATGATTTTTTAATGACTCAGTGGTTCTGTGCTGGACTCTGCAAATCATCCCTAAAATGGAAAGAATGAGGTGCCCAAAAATTGTCTATCATCCAGACGAAGTCACTGTAGCAAAAAGTTACCATATTACTTCTTAAGACAAAAAATAAAAGGTAGTTTTAGAGTTGAGCACTTGCTATTTTTAACTCCTATCCAATATTTGCTGCTATTCCCAAATATCTGAATACCAGCTCATCAAGGTGCCCAGAGCAGAGTAGTGCCAGGAGCAGGGAAGGGCCAACTTCCCTGTAGCACCAGTGAGTGAAACTCAGATGTCTGAGGAAAACAGCAGTGTGATCTAGTAGAAAGGTTAACCTACGAATAGCAAAAGGGCTTGGCTGAGGAACACATCGTTGCTAAAGCTGGCTTTCAGAACACAGTTTTGACTGAAATGGACAATCTTCAGAGACACAGATGACTGTTTCATGCATATGCACCTTCTGCCAAATTCCAAAGAGGAAAGAGAATAGATCTATCCAGAAAAAAAAACTGTATACAGGGGCACAGTAATACTGGCAGAAGGAAGTTTATGCCAAAGCAACAGAATCTTGCCTATACCCTCAGTATCTCACCATCTTGGTTTTCCCAGTTCTCTGTTAACTTGTGCTATGTCCTTTTCTAAAACTCGAGCCAAAATCCAGGCATCCATCTATTTAACTCACTTGCAAGATCAACATAATCTTTCTCCTTCTTTTACAATATACAGACACAGACATATGCATATACATATCTATATACAGAATGCATGTGTGGATGTACAACTTTAATTGCAGTCAACACAGCACTTACATTTCATCACAAAAAATAATTGCTTGCATTCTGTGTCTTACACACACTCCTTTGTCTTCTCTCCACTTCAATTTAATTTCAAGTCCACTTTTTCTGGCTGCCATTGTTTTGTACTGCACAGGAGAATACATGAGGCAAACAGGACTAGTTTGTTGCTGGAATCATATCACAATCTGACCCAATGTCAAACAAAATTTCCTACATATTCCCCAATTCTGACATTCTTAATCTGAGAGATGTAAATGCACACATGAGATCGAACAACACTCTTTGACCTTGCATGGAGAGCAGACAAGTGATTTTCAGCCAAAATGGTTTGCTTTTTGCTCTGTGTATCAGGCATGAAATTAAAAATCATCAGAGCCATGTCTCAAGAACTAAGTTCAAGTTCTCTTGTATGCATCTACAACTTTTTCTATGAGAGACTGGCAGGTAGATTGCTGAGCGCTGGAAGGGCTTGAATCAATATACGCTTCTGACTGACAGAACCACAGTAGAGGAAACTTTCCTATCTGACCATCCAGGAGCCACTCTGGCAGCCACATTCACACCACCTAAGCTGGGACCAAGGCCCCCTTTGCAGCTACACACACCACACTCACACAGCCAGACAGCGTGGGTGAGCACCAAACTGGATGAATGACCATTATACAGCAATTCAGCTTCTGTTCAGAGCACTCATGAGGTTGTACAGGCCCATGCAGATTCCATCATGGACAAGCTGCCTTCCAGGGAGATTCACAGTGAACTCTGAATGGGTTGTGTCAGATGAAGGGGCAGTGGTGGAAAGCCAAGGCTGATGAATGGCAGGGAAATGCTGACAAGCACCATATGTGCTCATTTTATGATGAGCTATCAGATAATACAATGCTCAGCTGGTGGAGAACTGATGCTCAGTTCTTGCCACAGCAATCCTCTTTTTCACCATTCCTACATACAGCCCTAAACATCTGCCTGTGTGACTGTTCACTTTTCTTGTGAGAGTTTTGAACAACTGTGCCAATTCTGAAAGTCTGTTCCATCCAGAACAAGTTTTCCACTAGAATGAAGGTGTACAGATCTGTTTTGCCTACCACATTGTAAGTCATGATGTTGTTTTAGAGCCAAATTTATCAGCTGGAGAAATTCTACTCCAGCTCAATGAATATTCAGATACTTTTCCAAATGCAGTGGTAAGACTAAATGCTGGTTTCTTGCAACACGTTGTTCTATACTCACAAAAAACCTGATAATGAAGTCATGTAAATGCCTTACTACCTCTTTAATAGATCATATTTAGCACGGAAAGAGGAAACCTGTTTGACCAAGAAAATGCAGCAAATGCACACAAAAGGCTGGGGCAAGTGCCCTTACTGGCAACCTCTCTAAAATCTCAACTGCAAACAGGCAGCAAATCTTCCTCATGCTATGGATTAACAGTGTAATTAACATTAACACAGAGATTCTGCTTCCCTGCACAGTACATAGATATGTCTCAGACAAGTTTATTTATGATGTATTCATGAGAATGGTTCTTTGCAGCAACAAAGCACATGCCATCAACCTTACAATCGATTCTGTTCAGGTAACTCCTTCCTCCTCCTTTATAGGTAACACAGCAGCAAAGAATAAACCTGTGGGTCACTACCAGAACAATGGCATGTGCAATTGTTCCTTAGTTGCTACAGAGACCCTTTTTTGTGATGATGCTATTGACTTAATTCTTTGAACTTGCAAAATTAGTCATCAAAAAGGACATCACTTCTGTTTTCAACTGTGGCTGCAGTTCCTGGATCTGTACTTTGCTGTACAGAGTGGTCCATTTTCATTTCATAGGAAAAAATGAAGGAGATTTGGTTCTACCTGAGATCTGGTTGACATTTCCTTTACCCCCCTTGGTCCCCTGGTAAGCTGTGAAAGACAATGTTCAATCTCCTTTGTGAAGCACTTTGAGTTCAAGGGGTACTATGCAATATTAGCAGTAGTTTCATTACTATAAACTCATTGGCATTTATATTCACAAAAAATATTATTATGAAAAAAAATCAGTACTAGAACTTTTAATTGGGTGCAGCCTGTCCTGCTGCAAAGTCTCCTGATTACGGCTACCACAAGGTACGGAAATGCCCTAGAATTCTACCCCTGGTAATAAATTAGAGAAAATGTAACAAGATTTTTTTTTTTTGTCTCTGCATTGGAACCACAAAACTTGTGAGTAGAGAAAGACAGGAAGAAGTATCAGTGCAGTAGGTTGTCTTTGCTGCTTGAGAGTGCCAGCAGCTGCCTGGTGGAACAAGCACTGAGGTCTGGGTGGCAGATGGGCTCCTCGCACTGTGGTTTGGGCTCTGCAAGGAAAAACTATGCTCTTTTTGTAAGTCTTCAGCCATTTTCTTCCCCACAGCAGCTAAAAATGTGATCTTGTGTTACTGTCCTTTATTTTCAGATCTACACCCCATTATTACAACCCCGTCCATCCCTATTTCCATGGCTCGCACTTTAATAAGAATTAAACCTGCTCACACTTTTCTGATGTTAACTTTAATTTCAGTTTCTGCAGAAAAGGTGTCATGAGGAATTAGTACCATTGCATTTAGCAATTCAATTAATGAAAGTATATTAAAATTACAGTAGTAATGAGTAAAAAACTACTTAAACTTTTAGCAGTGTTAGAACCCCCAAATTTCAGTAAAAATATGCAACCCTAATGAATTAATGTTAACTCTGGAGCCTGAGAACAAAATTTTAATTCTCTGCCGTCCAATTACATCTCTGCTCTCAGCCTAACCAGTTATTAATAATTTCTATGCTGGTGATGAGGGTTATTTTGTAATTTTATTTCATCAGTTTCTAGCAGAGCGAAGAGGACATGTAGTTTTGTTCCATTTTTCATCTCTAAAGACACGTGTAAATTATCTGTGGAGGCAGAATTTGAGTTTCTGACATTTAAATAAATCATTTTCTCCTGTAGAAACGATAGTAAACAAAAGTCAAACTCTTATTGATCTTCACCTCGCATTCGTCACACTGGATCATAGAATTGGCATCCAGAATCTGAATGTATAATATGTATTTTTTAAGCATTATGATCGTAGAGCTAAGCCTGAGTTTTGACAGCAAAAAAACATATGTCACCACTACCTGTCAGCACATGTGGACAGTTTGAATAAAGCTCTAGAGGCATCAGCTGCTCTGCTCTTCTTCTCCGTGACAGCCAGGCAGACCCCACAGCTCTGCAGCTGTACCGTGTGTCAATTATCCAACATGCAAAACTTTTGCGATGAGAATTGCCCTGCCCCGGCAAGATGTGCTGTGACTTCCTACCACACCTCCTTGTACTCAGTTCAGCTTTCCATCTTTCAGAGAGAAAGGTTTGGAACATCTTGAGGATCAGCTGGGAGGCAATGGAGCAGGCAGGAAGACTGCTCCTAAAGCAATCTGCAAATGATCACATACCTAAGAAACTGGAGATTCTATGTTGAGTTGTTCAAAGAGCAAAACTTTAGGAGACAAATCATAAAGTTGTTCTGCGAACCACTGCAGGCAACCCAACCTGCAAGAATAATGACTGAAAGGAACAAACCTTTACATATTTTATGCCATCCGCTATTCTTAAATATGGGGCGGTGGGTGTGTGTGCTTTGGTGACAGGAAAAAGGAGTGAGAATGGAAAACATGCCCTGCTAAGAGGACAATTTAAGGGAGTAAAATATTTTAGAATTGCTAATTTCTAATGTATGATTGAATGTCTTGGCTTTTTTCTATTAAATTTTGATAGTGTAAAATAGATATTTTTGTCTCACGTAGTCTAAAGTAGTGTGAGGATGTAGAGGAATATTCCAAAACACACTTTCCACCACTTTCATTTACTAATATTAAGGCTTTAGTATGGGTTGCAATTTTTTACTCAATAAATTATAAAAATACTTCTCATTAAATATCAGCATTTCCAGAGTACAGGAATCATCTAGATTCCTTTCAGTAGGAAATTTCCCATTGATAGCCATGGAAGAAAGACTTGATCCTGAATTATACAAAGCATTTGCATTCTTCATTTTCATAATTGCTCGAAGTTCTGTTTGGCTAAGTGACATCAAACAGCCATGAGAACTTGGTGACCAAACAGAGGCGATGCCAGGGAAGGCTGGCACAGACACACTGATTACCATTACTATAATACACAGCCAGCAGAGCTGCCAGTTATGTCAGACTTCCTCCTCTTCCCCTCAAAAGCTCAAAATCTCCTTAAATAGTCAGGAAGGAAAAATAGGCTGGCAAGCCAAACCGGTTGAATAAAAGATCTCTGGAACTAGATTTTTAGCTTCATAAAACAGCTGTCACGTATCAAAGTCAAGATGTGTTGAGGCAAGAAGCACCCAGAGGACAGCGCTTTAAGCACAGAAGAATGGAAGGCCCACAGAGAAGTGCACGTGCACTGTGTGCAGTAACATTGCTGAGCTGGGGGAATGCTAAAACGTGAACCTAAAATGTGAGCGAGGCTTTGCCCACCATAAGGGGCACTGTCCTTTCACAGGGCTTGTCTTCTCTAAATACTTTGGACCTTCAATGAGATTTCCAGGACACTGTTTTCCTCAAAACTGTTCATAGTTTCACCTCTGTATCACCCGGCAATTAGTTTTCTTAAGCAGCTTTATGATGCAAGTGCCATGACCCAACTCAAATGAAATTAATTCTATAGCCCTTTTTAACTTAATCCAACAAAAACCTACTCATCCCGACATGGACTCATGAATCACTGTAATATATACATTTATGCAAGTAAAATAAGTGTTTTAAATATAAATTAAATGAAAACCCTAACATTTATTTTACACAGAATAGTGATAGAATAATTGATGTCAGTGAATATTAGAACTGTTCAAAATAGTTTTGAGTATTAAATCCGCTGTAAGTCATGGGTGTTTTAAAAGTATCTGATCAGAGAAAATTTGATGTTAAAAAAATTTACTTTCTTTTTGTTTCATTTCATATAAGTGATTTTTTTATTTACACAAGCTTGAACATATATTGTTTACAAAATATCCCATTGTGTAATGGGAAGTTTAAGAAGTATGATTTCCTTAAACCAAAAAGCAAGTGAAAATATCTGAGATATATCATAAGTACGTGAAAAGAATGAAGGTTTCCTTGTCAAGTACTGTAGAAAATGATATCTGTGTTTATATCAGGGACAGATACATCAGCAAAAAAAAAAAAGGAGCATTTGATTACATGAGTAGGAAACATTCATCTGACAGATTAATTATTTTTGAAGCAACAGCAGCAATGAACTGATTAATACATGGAGCTCTCTATCTCCATGCTCCTATAACCATCACATTAAGTAAATTCCATTTCCCTGAAAAGATTCTGACTTACTGAAAGGTCTTTATGTACTTATAAATGTGTCAACAAGCGACAAGGAGGTAATAGTTTCTAGGAGGTATTACTGAAATGTATACTTGATAATGAAATTTGCTGGGTAAATTAGCCAAAGAGAAAGTATAAAGGTCTAATGGGCTTAGTCTACCACTCAAAGAAGCACACACTGCCTGCTGTAGCAGAGATATGATGGATGCTTTCTGCACCAGAGGATCACAACCAGTAAGGACAGAGATGAATTCACCTGTTTGCAAGTGAGATATTTTTACCAATAATTTTGGCCATGAGCATGAACTCTTCTCTTTCAAAAAATAATCCTGATTACTATAGTCACCAGTTTACCAAAAAAACAAACAAACAAACAAACAAAAAATCAATCTCTTGTCTTGATCATTGCAAATTGCCTACTTTAGGAATCCTTTACTGAATATTCACAGAGGGTCACTGATCACTTAAATCACAAGGTATCACTGCTGTTCTGGTCCCTAAAGGGATTGTTGAAACTAGAAAGTGATAAATAGCAAACAAACATGTCCTTTCTGAACATTTAGATACTTTCAATTTGTACTGAAATGAATAATATTTTAAGATTTGCAATTAAGGTGGGGATTCACAGACTTCTGGGAGCTGTTCAGAGAGAACACACTGGGAATTTTATGTCCCACAAAATTAATATAAATCAAACTCAAAGCTTTTAGTTACCAAAATAGCTTAAAATCACTCTTGTTAATAGTTGATTAGCCACACTAACTAAACAGGGCAGTGCAGTGCTACTTATTACACAGGAGAGCAGAATTGCCTAAAAACAGAAATCAAAATCTAGAGGATTTAAAGATGCAGAGCACTGGGGAAGCCATTTGACCAGCACTCAGTCATACACTCAGATCATATGATGAGTGGCTTATAAGGGATGATTCAAGTGTCAGAAACTCGTCATATGTTATCATGAGATGCTATTTAATATGTGCATCACTTTTGTCACCTCAGCTCATCTTTTAAGAAAAGGAAAAACCTAGTGGGGTGCAGTAAAATGGTGATGATATCCTTATGTAAATGCATCCTTCTCATGAAACTTCTCATCAAACAAGATGAATTACAGTTCATCCTCAACTTGAGACAAATGATAAAATATCAGAATTTACAGTTACGCAATTATTTTCACTTGGAAGAACCCAGTTGAAAGGGATGATGAGAAGCAGTGGAGAGGTCTGGGATACGGTTTCTTTAAATAAATACATCCCATGTTTCTGTAGAGAAAAACCTCACATTGCAGAGTTCTATATTAATATATAAAATCATGAAAAAAATTGTAAAACTTTACTGGTATGTTAATGGATCACATCTTCAAAATAGGTGCCAGATTTATATTTCTTCTTATGAAAAGCAACAAGTCCTTTCAGATTCTTTCGGAGGTGAAAAGAATTAATGTTTACTTCTGGAAGTGTGAGAAATTATGCTTTATCTGTAAATTTAATATCTTTACAGATTCTAGTGTGAAATTAATACATCACCACTACATAAAATGTATAATTCATGGACTGATACCCAGTCAGATGTAGCAGCCGTGAAAACTGAGGCGTCTGTAAATCATCAGCATACATCTGCAAAACAAGTGATATCAACAATCCTAGAAAGGTGGACTATGTAGGGGTATTTTTAGTACAAAATTTTCACTGAATCTGCCTGTCACCTTTACAAGGTAAAATTCAAATACAGAAATAATTCTTAGAAAATAAGATTATTTTTTTCTTTTTTTTTTTAAGAACAGCCAACAAAATTATCATGTATGAGTGGGAAGCAGGTTTGCTTCAGACTCTCTAAGACAAGCAGGTATATACAGTGAATTTAATTGTGGCACTAGCTCTTGGGGAATAGTGGGGGCATACAGTGAAACAATGATGTAGCTTATAAGTTTTGCTGAGAGCAGAATTTGGGAAATACGGTGAGGAAATCAGGACCTTGTGAGAAATAACATAGTCAGACCCTCACAAATTGCCATTTACTTCGAGCCCTTCTTTGTTGTGGTCCAGAGCGTGAAGGACGAAGGATCCTCCTCCTGCACATCCAGGAGGTTATGGATCTACCATGGAGTTATCAAGGGCAGATTGCAGGGGTGGGAGGAGAGGGCTCTCTTGGACAGAGATAGAGCTGCAGCAGGAGCAGCAATACCCACATTACACTCTTCTCAAGTTTCACAGACTTCACCGACATTGACAATTTCAAGGGTGTTTGCTGCCAGCTTAGATTCTTGGCTTCTTTTCCAGAAGTAGTGCAGTGTGCTTTCTTTAGTGTCACATAGGCTGGGGAGTATGGGGTTTTTGCGCCCCTGGCAGAAAGAAATTTGAGTAACATTGATACCACATGCCAAACATATTTTTTTGAATCAGTCCCATGCATTTGCAACACATCATTGTAGGAACTTCCATCCAATTATCTGTTATTTTAATGATTGCTCTGTATCTGAAATGCTTAATTTTGCATTGTGAAGTATTATGTGTTTAAAAAATTAAATTTTAAACATAAAAAAGAAACTGATTACATATCCTAGAGACTGCTGTTGTAAGGAATGCTACTGTTCCATAAAAAGTGTCAAAAAATAAGATCCTTGCTGAATTCTACTTGTTGACTATGGTTATTCAGTATTACAACCTTTCCTTTTCAGCTTTTACAGACCTTCATCTCAGATATTCAAATACTTCTTCTGGCAGATTAGTCAACTCTCATATATCTATAAGTCATTTGCTGCCACCTCCACATCGCCCCAACCCCTCCAAGTCTTTCTAAACTATTTAGTTAGATCTGTATAACTACCCTAGTCCTCACAATGCCATTAAGATCACCTCAAGATCTTGGTATTATTGTCAGGTCCCTCCCTCTGACAATGGGAGTGAATGATCAGCATCCAAACCCTAGGAGCTGTGAAGCTGGAAGTAGAATTGGAGCTGGGCTTTGGGACCAACCTCAAAGGAGAACGTGTCTTGTCCTGTGGGCTCTGTTAGCTCCTCAGTGACAACCCCATCAGAGCTGAATCTGGAAAAGCTGTAGTGAGAAACAATCAGACTCAGAGTGGCAAACGAGCCAGAATCTGTACAACATATTTACTGGAAAAAAAAGAACTGAGTGGATTTGAGGGAGTGTGTGTAATGGGTGCTCAGTGTCTGATGTAGTGGATATCACAGTCACAGACCGAAAATGAGGGAACAAAAATGCCTTGCATCTGCCATGTCTGGAGTGCCAGTGTATAGAGAGCACAGTAGGAAAACCAGGAAAAGCCAGTGCAAAATGCCTCATTTCTGTAGCTCTTTACAGAGATCTCTTTCACATTTCAGCTCAGTGCCAATGGCTCCCCATAACCATTCTAAATATGGCCTGAAAGGCAATTGACTTTATTGACTGACCCTCAGAGTATTTCCCCAAAGCATTTCTACTCATCCTTAGGGGAAAATGCTGACAGAATTTGCAGCCCCTTGCACAGAAGCCACAGGAGGCAGAGGCCTTATTCTCCTCTCAATCACCTAAGGCTATATCCAGAAAAACCCTTCTCCCCCGTGGAGCCTGATCCCGCTTTGCTCACCAGCTGCCATTCACTATTCTAATGGCTCCAAGCAGCCCTAAAGCCCATTAGCCGGTCACTGGAAGGAAGCAGGAAATTTCCAAAGCACCCCAAATGTGCTGCAATCCCAAGCTGTCAGCACAGCCTCTAAAGACACTGGCAGAGAAATGATGGGAGGTGAGCTTTCCCTAGGAATTGCAGCAGAAGTTGGATGGCTTCAGGGCACTTGTGGCACAAAAGATGGCCTTCATTTCACCTTCACACACAGACACAAATGAGGGTCTGGCTTTTTGCACGGGACTGAAACATAAAAAGAATCTTTTAAAAAGATACAAGAGCAAAGAAGCATTTTGTAGTGGCTGGTCCTGTTCTCCCTGCTGTGATCTCCACACACTGGCATGCTGGCCTTGACAGATGTAAAGCATTTTTTGTTCCTTCACTCTCATTTTGCAGTGGTGGCACAACTACAAGAAACGCTGTGAATCCATTAATCAATTACTCTCAAATATCCAACTTATCCTCAGTGCAAACAGATGTCCCACAAACTTGTCACTGCAGGTGGCAGGATGCCTTTGCAAAAAAAGTTCTTTAGTTGTTTTTACTTATATTAAATAAAGAATTAGCAGTAGAAGCTACATATAAGGTTTGAGGACTAAGCACGGCTGGTATTACAGAATCATAAAATGGTTTGGGTTGGAAGGGACCTTAAAAATCATTTAGTTCCACACCCTCTGCCATGGGCAGGCCCATTTTCCACTAATCAGGTTGCACAGGTCACCATCCAAGCTGGCCTTGAACACCTGGACTCGCTGAACCTCATTAGGTTCTCATGGGCCCACTTCTAAAGTTTGTCCAGGTCCCTCTGGATGGCATCCTGTCCTCCTGTTGTGTCAGCTGAACCGTTCAGCTTTGTGTCATTTTTTTTCCCCATTTTTCTATATCTGTCCAAGATAAGGTCTTGGGGTCTTAATCCCGAGAAGAAAAAAAATATGTGGGGAAAAAAAAAAAGCGCTAATTCAAATTTACTCTTAAGAAAAGAGACAGAACCTCCTGGAGTTTAATCCATTCATCATTCAAGCCACCATGTCATAATCCCTTTACATAGTTTTGCAGTAGAAGGCACTAGAATTAGTTTTGCCCCCACACCTCTCATGGGGAAGCTGTTCCAGAATTTTACTTCATCAACAACTAAAATGTCCTTCTAGTCTCCAAATTTAATTGTATTCATGATTGCTTCATACTCATTTGTCCTTTTGCCAACACTGTTCTTTAGCTTCAGCACTTCTTTTGCTTCCTCAGTCATTTCCCATACACGAGCTTGCAACTTATTAGTCTCCAAATGCCTGACCTTGCACCACACAGCAGTGAATTTCATCTGATTCCACTACTCCAAGCCCTAAATTCATCCAGTTCTTCCTATAGGACAGGCTGCTCCTATTCAGAGTTCTTTCATCTGTATATTTCATACAAATACATCTCCTTTTTGGGATAATGATATGAACAGAAATACAAAAATACCAAAAAAAAAAAATTAGTCAGAAGACCAGTCTTTAAAAATTGTACTGTATACTACACCTTCAACTAAAATTTTCCAATGTCTCCTGCAGTTCTCAGACCATCACTCAATTCTTTACTTGCTTTGCAACTTTATTTCTGATGAGCATTATCTCTAATTTCCCTAGGAGATGCCAAATCACATACACAACTACAGTCCAGCTAGAGGAATCCAATTGCATTTTGCTATATAGAAAATGAGTTATCTTATCAATGATGTCCCCATGGATTTATCCTTAATGTATTCCATCAAATCAGTGCTGAGCAGTGGCCAAAAGGACAAGTTGCTGAAAGACTGTTTGCAAAAGTGCCAGGTGCTGTATATTTTATCCAGCACAGTTCACCTTCATTGCTCATAATCCAAACTTCTATTAGTGGCAAATGTGACATTGGTGCCAGTGTTTGCCACTGCTGGGCTAAACCAAATTCCATCATCACTTGCACCTGAGTGTTCCTATTTACCTCAGCAGCTACTCAGGGGCACAGAAACTGCCCGTCTTCCCTGTCTTTAGATTCTTCTTGTATCGAGGTACAGCATATTCTGTAGCAGCCTGTGGTAGGAAGTTACACCTTTAACATTAGGCTCCAAAACAAACAGAAAGTTCAGTCAGGGAAGGGACAAGGTGAAAATGTGACCTCTTTTCCCAGGTTCATAATGACAATCACAAATAAGTGAGCCAATAAGCACAGAGTTTCACATCGTCATCATGGCACTGGTGTGCAGGACTCCTGCACTGTGCCAGTTTGATTTGTCCTAGGTCTCTGGGCTACATATTCTTAGGGAAAAAATTGGAAATATGGAGAAAGGAGGTGGTAATAAAATGTACTGTGTACAATGATTGGCATCTCAAATTCTTCTGCTCTGTGACGCAGCCCCCAGAGCTGAGAAGAGGCTCCATCTCTAAAATCCCTCGTGTGTATCCCAAACTTCTACACAAGCCAGGGGTAACATAACACAAGTTGAAGAGACTGAAAAACTTTTCCTATTTTAGCAATTCCCTAAAGCCCTAAAGTCTACAGTTACTTCATGTTTGGCTTTATCCCTAAGACCTAATGATGAAAGCATATTAGCTATTAGCAGAGTTCTGTGAAAGCTCAAATCATCAGTGCACGCATGCTCAAAGCATCACGTGCTTTCACCTTAGCAAGGCAAACCTATAAGTAAATGTACCTCTCCACAAACTATCCAGATTTTCCTCTCAAAATTGGTGACAGTTTTTAGCTCTACTTCTTATGGAGTATCCTAAGATATTAAGCTCCAAAAGTTTTATGAAAATCAACAGCAGGGTGGAGAACAGATGTTATTGATGCTGCCATTAGTGAAAGGTGGGAAGAAACTAAGTCACTATTCATTTCCTTTGGCAGCAGCAGGGCTGAGATTCACTCAGTGGCTGTCCACTCAGCACAGCTACTGTTGGACACAGCAGAGCACGTACTTTCTTTTCTGGCTGCTGAGCAGAAAAAAGCACATAGAGGACTTTGGACACCTGGGAGCTCTGCATTGCAGAAAGAGGAGTTTTAGGAAAACAGAAACTGGTCAAAATACAGGAAAAGTGACAAGACACGTAGAAATGTGAAAATATTATAGAAGAAAAAGGAAAGACAAGGGGGGTTGTTGTTTTAAGGGAGTCACAAGAGACAGAGGAAGTTGATGTCGTTAGACAGGAAGAATTCAGGGCACAAATCTGCATGAAATCTGTCTTTGTGAAGACTTTTGTTCACAGAACAATTTCATAGGAGCCAAAATGGAAAGTCCTGCATGGTATCCAGTGCCTCAGCCCAAAAGAAATAATTGAAAACTGCAGATGCTCTTTGTTTCTCTAAATTTGTATTTGGGTTTGTAGGTTTATTTGTATTCCAAATGTGCAAAGAGTTTTATTTGAAAATACTTGTATTTCTGAAAAAAACACATTAATTTAAAAAGATTAATTTAAAAGATATCACAAGAGGCATTTATATGCGGTGCATACTGTGAGAAACCTTACACCCTAACAATGTGAACAATAATTGAATGAAAAAAAACAGTATCAAAACACTAAACAAAAATCTGACAAGTTGGATGAGCAACATCAAACTATATATTGACTTCTTTTCCTATCTTGTCAGTAACAATAAAATCAAAAGTGGAAAGAAAAGGAAAAAAACCCACACAGTTATCAGAACAAATAAAGGCTCTGTTCATCCTGTCTCAGCACAAAAGAACACAGGAAATGTCAGAATGGAAGAATCTGTTTTGGCCCATCACAACCAATATCGTGCTTTCTAATACTTCATGCTGCTTCAAAGGAAATACTCCACGGCATTCTCCTTCACTGTATAAACTGTGTGATGGAGAGATGAGAAAATTCCTCTGTGAATCCAGACAGCCATCCCTTTTAACCCTAAATCATGGGACTGCTTGTGAAATTTCAATTTTTTACTCTTATCTGTGCCGGTGAATAAAACTTTTGAGGCACGATAAACTACCTGCCTTAAGAATGTCCCAAAAGTAGTAAATTACAGTGGTTAAATTTTTTTTGTATATATACAGTATAATCAAACTGATGAAGACCATCAGTTCATTTCAGAGGCAAAACCCTCTGCAGCACTGAGACTAGTGTGGAAATGGTTTCATTCTGAGAAGAGCATGAAAATGGTTTTGTTCCAGACTGAGAACACTATCATCCGATTTACAATAGATAATGTGATGAGTGCATGATACAAAAAAATGTAGAATGATTTCTTAAGAAATCTTTGGCACCTTAATTGTGTTATAAAAATCAATAGTTTATCATTTAATGGATTCACTGGACAGAGAAGAGTGGTTATGCTATTTAAACTTCCCACCAGCCATCCAGAGGCTGTTTTTCTTTAATCCTCTTCAAAAATTCTCTGAATCAAAGAAGCATGAACAAACTATAAAAGACATTAGACAAAATCTCCCTCTACACTGCAAAGCTGAAATGAAGCAACCAATAGACTGGTATAGTTTGGGGTGTTTGAAGACTGTAACTTCTATAAAGCACAATAGCAGGTGCAAAGAGAACATTTTTCACTTAAACATAACTTGCCAAACTTAAGCACAGGTTGCTTCCATTCTATAGAAAACCACGGCAAATTTTTACTTTACCTGTACACTTTTCTTATTATTACACAGCTTCAGTGAACTACTCCAAGGAAAGAAGGCCATTAACACATATACTGCATCAAGCTGATGGGTCTTTCAGTTATTTACTGCCTTTTCTCAAATGCTACCACATTTATCTGTAAACAGATACCAGTCGGCCCAAATTAAACCAAACAAAGAAAAAAAAGAGGAACAAATTAATACACTTTTTAGCTCTGTGCTGGTTGTCTTTCTACATCCACGAATGTTGGATAACTACTTAGGCATCCTCATTAAATACTTATCTTCATGATTTCAAGGATTTAAATGCCTGCTTTGAACTGAAATGTGGCCAACTGGTCACATGGGTGGATTCCTGTAAAGCCTGACAAGACATAAGTGGGCATTATTCCAGTTTTGAGTATAACTTTCTGAGGACTCAATGCTTTCTGGAATGGTGCAATACACTTATTTTACAGAAAGACTATAATTTTTTTCAGCTCTCCACTGTCCAGTGTGGTGTAAAGAACAAAGAGATGCAGAAGGAATGTTCCCACAGCTTTCCCATCCCTGTTGCAGCTGTGTCCATCCCCTTAACATTCCCTTTGACCACGGCCCTCCTTGGTGCCCCCTTTTATCAGGACTGCATATCAGTGAAAGAAAACTTCGTGAAAGTCTGATCTTGGAAGTACACACCACAGAAATTGACCCAACTGTGTTTTGTCATAACTATCTACAATCCTCAGATAAGGAATCTTACAGAATCTCTATTGATGGAGCTTAGGAAAATAGGTTGTGAACCTATTCTCAGGTTTAGAATATTTACTCAAGAACTGCCTTCTCCAAATTGTGGTGTTTTCTGAATCAAAGGTATTATTGCATCCTTCTAAAAGAAAAACCTTAAGCTGGTGAAGAGATTATATGCATCTCTCACAGAAATTATTTTGTTCTAGGATATCGAACAGGATATCCAAGATATCCTAGATATTCATTAGATAACTAATGAATCCCACTATTTTATTTATTTGGACAGTGTTTATATCAGAAGCCCAAGGTACAGATGAAAATGAGACAAAATTCAGAGCGTACATGGCTGAAGGAGGAAGCATTCTGCTGGAAATTGTTCAGACATATCCACAAACAGCGATGGATACAATGGTGACACACAGTTAAATTACTCTGTGCAATGAAATCTTGGCAAACAAACTTAGGAAGGCCGAGGAGTAACATCCAAAGGATATGAAGGTTGGCCTGGCACTGGGGCAATGCCTCAGCTCCATGGCAGCTGTTACCAAGTGAAGACTAAGCAGGCAGCAACAACATTGTGTTTCCCTTCCCTGCACGTCAGGAATTGCAGGGACTACAGAACATTTCATAGGATGCCTGGGTGTCTTCTCTTAACTAGTATTTATAATTTATATAGATCTCAAGATACAACATGGCATTTTACAAAATACAGTGTGAACTAGAAAGACAAGAGATCTCCAGACTACATGAACTGTCAGTCTAAAAAAAGCACAAACCAAACTGATTCAGAACAATACGGCACAGAACAGACTGGCAAATGGTCATTAGAGCTGAAATGGAGCTTTACACAGAGGGAAGGGAGGCCACTTGCCATATATCAACTGGCAGGCTGCTCCAAGTATAAGCAATGGCATGAAAAGAGGCAAAGTCAGGAAAGGATGAAGGAAATTACAGAACTACTCCTATGGATACAAACCCAAGCTGTGTCAGTGGGGGGCCTTTAAAAATGGCTGGGTTTAATATCACACATCAGATATCTAGTGCACATTGAATACTCTCCTAAATTAAATCAATTCAGTTCCCAGCATGATGCTACTAACTTCTCAGTATTTTAATTTAAGACAGGAGACCTAACCACACCTTATGCCTAGGGCATTTACAAGAAGAAGGGATGTCCATATGTTCCATTTTCCTAGTCCAAGACATAGTAAAAATCTCTTCACTGAAATATATTGTAACATGTAAGGGGCGAAGATAAATGTATGTGAGTTCTCACAATTTTTCCCAAATTATTACCCAAGCACTTCCTGAATGCTCACTGGGGAGCAGCCTCAAATATTTAGCGAAAGAAAAGTATATAACTCAGCAGCTCAGGTACCAACAGCAGCCAATATACAGATGTAATCTTAAAGAATTCATTATAACAAACATCTTGATTGTCTCATTATTATTTTTACAGAGTTTCCCATATTGCCATAATTCCAAAACAGACCTTGGAAGTACGATGTGCTCAGGATGTGAATTGACCAAATTTAATGACACCAGGTTCATAGTAATATATTACCTGCAATTTTTGAGTCACACGATATGGATTTTTTCTGTAAAACTGGAAGAAACAGGGAAAAAAAATTCCCCTCAGAGTGTGTCTAAAACCAGTTTCCTGTGGCAGCTGGCAAAGGGGACTTGGGCAGCCCAGCTCTGTCCGGAGCAGGCAGGTAGTTGCTGACATACATTACACTCACAGCTGGCTGCTTCATGTACCTTTATAACTTTGGACTCTTCAGCCTGAGTCTCAATTTTTAACTGGAATTTCCCAACTATTCAGGCCTTAGCATAACTCCTGTCACAAAGGATTCAGGCTTTTTAGATACAGTTTTGGGTGTAATGAATTTCAAGATGACTTCAGGTTAAACCATATGTAATGAACTATATAGTTTCTGTTGGCTACAGAATTCTACAATAGCTTTTTAACTTTAGCTATCATCATCTCTCTTTTGTCTTTGTTCTATTAACTGTTTTTATTTAATAACCTGTAGCTCTGTTTTAGTATTATTGTTTTCCTTATCTCCAGTACCCAAGAACTCTACTCAGTGTAATCCAGTGTACGCTAGAACTACACTGGATGTGATTTCTTTGAAAATCCCAAGGTAAAATGAGAAAGCTAAATACATCTTATAATTGATTTAACTCATTCCCTTCCTTGGCAAAACTAGGATGGTACCTTTCAGGTGGAAAAGCTAGGAAGTTGAGCAGTGCGACGTTGGGCTGAGCATAGCAGGGTCCCGTTGGTGGCTTTCAGTTCATGTATTTCATCACACCATGATGCGTTACAAGGGTCTTAATAACTGCTCTTTGTAGAAACGTTAAGACACACTTCGAGGAAGAAAATTCCATTACTTTTCTGTGAAAAGGCTACAGAGTTTCATGAAGAAATGCTGTGATCAGAAATGCAGTCACTTCAAGGGAAGATCTCCTTTGACTAATATCTCATTATAAAACCCAGGATCAAATTGGTTCCCTCATGACCTTCTTCCCAGAGGTTTTTGAAGCCATTGTGAGGTGTTTGCTTGTTCTTGTCAGTGGTGTTAAATTAATGGGGCCGTCCTTCTCCTTTCCTTTTCCCAGAGAAAAATGCCAGACTCGCGAGGCCATTCTAATTCCCTAAAAACCAAGGACTTTGATGTGGCTGCTCTAGCTCATCCTTCACGTTCCTGAAGGAGAGGGGGTGGGAGAGGGGGGCGTGAATAAATTAAGACGGAAAGAGTAAATGGCGAGTGTATTTCACGAGCTGAGATGTCTGAGCAACATTTGCACTTGAGGCACGAGGGTGGCACACAGCGTCACCTCACACGGCCGCCCTCAGCCTCGGGACACCCGTGCGGGCCACCACGGGCTCTGTGACAGCCTCGCCCGGGTGTCCGTCACTTGGTGCGGGGCAGGGACCCGCGGGCACCGCAGGCTGTGCCCGGGGAGAGGCTCCCCCGCGTCCCCCGAGGAGCCGCCGCCGCTGGAACCCGAGCAGGTGCCAGCCCCGAGTGCCCGCCCTGGCCCGCCCGCGCCGCCATCTTCAACGGTGCCCTCGCCCAGGTGAGACCCGGCGGGGCCGCAGCTCCCCGGGACGAGCGGCCCCGGCCCGTGGGGGAGAGCCCCGGCCGCGACCGCCGGTGCTGGCGGATGGGCGGGAGGATGCGGGACGCGGTGGGGAAAGCGGCTCCGCGGGGCTGCGGGTCTTACTGCCAAAGCGTTCTTGCGCTCGAATTTTTGTAAAAGTGAAAGCCTCGATTTTTAATCTGTTTTGTTTAGTTTTCGTGTTGCGCCTAAAGGCCGTGCCGCTCCGCGCGTAGGAGCGAGCGCCTCTTGCTACACCTTATTAATGGTCTTCCCGCCCGTTTATTATGCTAACTTGTGTTTTGAGAAAATATATAGCGGTGTTACCGGCTCAGCTTTAAATATTCAATATGCGGGATTCATTTGTCTGGGAGATACTAAAACCCTTCATCAGTGATGAAGTGCTTTCCCCGGCGTGTCCCAGCCGCCATAAATCACCGCTGGCTTTGGGCCCGTGATGGTGAGTTATGTGTATTAACGGTCTTGGGTGTGAGCCTGTGTGCCCTGCCAAAAATAGTGTATCCGTGTCATTTTTCAGTGCAAATTAGTAGTAAGTGAAAATTCGCTTTATTTTGCTTCACAGTTTTGACTCTGGAGTAGTAAAACCTCAATAAACACATTGCTTTTATTGATCAGAAACATGTATTCCTATACTTATGTAAATAGTCCCTTTTAAGTCAAGGGAGTAACCATGATCATGAAGGGTTTTAGGTCTGTGTAAGTCTGTCCATCCCTGTCTCTCCTGGAATTAAGAACACTGCTTAGTTTTAATTACCTTAAGAAAGGATGAAGATCTGTTTGCATTTGCTGTTTATGAAATACTCCTTTGCTTGTAACTTTCTAGGGACCAGTTGTTGGAATCGCAGTACTCCATAAACACCAAATATTATTGAAACCATTGAATGTGAAACATTATTTGACATATACATAAGAAGCTGTCATAGGGTGGAGGTATTTTTGCAGAGTCCTAGGTGGCTTTTGTGAATGGATGTAATAACGGGCACTTTGGACTACTGTACTTTATATTCAGTGTGGGAAACATTGTGAAACTAAAGATCAAAGTCACTGCACAAATCACAAGTTAAATCCTGATAGGGAATTATTCTTCAAAGGTAAATATCCTTCATTGTTGCTTAACTTTATAAATTACGTTCTTGATTGTTTGTCATTGACTGACACTTTAAGCCTGTATTTCCAGTTGTACAGAGGTACTAAGGTACATGGCTCAGGGCAATAAAAAGATAAGCTTAATCTATGACTGAAAAATTGGAAAACTGCTATGTTTATGGCATTCTATAAAGATGTCACAAAATATCTATTTATTTGACAACTATGCAAAAAAATGCGGATTTGCATTTCAGGTTGCTCTTGATTTTTCTCAAATAGTCCTTCTGGATTTTATATACTCTTGATTTTTAGAATTTCTGGAGAGATTGGGAAGAGGAAAGATGAAAAGAGGAAAAATATTGCAACTATCAAATTTCCAGACCATTCTCTCTTTTGTTTTTAAACATAGGTTACTATAATTAAAAACAATAGTACTTAATGCATACTGAAAGCAGTATCTCAGTAATTAAATGACAAATACATCATTCACCTAAAGTTTTTTGCAGCTACCGCTCTTAATAACAAAGGTAATTTCCAGTCCTCATTTTTAGCGTTTTAATGGAAATTGAGAAGTTATATGAGCAAAAATGTATTGCAATGTAACTTGCAGTATTTTTGCCTTTGTGAAAAACAAACTGACATTTCACTGAAATGTTTACAGTAATCAGCTTTGTAGTATGAATGAGTTGCCCAAACACAAATGCTTACAAACTTTGGGTCTAGTTTACCTTTCAGTGAAGTTAGAAAGAGCCATCTGGTTATGAATTTGATAGCTACAACAGTCATCAGTTTTCTGAGTCTGTGTAAAATCTGTTCTGCAAATTAGCAAATAACCTGGCTTGCCCATATGTGTATCAGTTTAAAACACAGCTGCATTGGTGAAAAATTTTAAGCCATATTTTAAGAGTGAACTTTATTTGACAATAAGAAATTTGAAGATTTCTAGTGATGGTATGATCTTTCTAGTCACTCAATAAATGTTCATAATTCCACAAGTTCTGTATTTCTCTTTTCTACCACGAGATGTTATCTCTTCATATATATATATCTACCCTCTCCATGTATCTCTCTCTGTATTGTGATACGGTATGAAAGTCTTTAATCATTTGGTCATCTTTTCTATCTTAAGCATTGCATTTGAATGAGAGCTTTTCAATTCAGACATAAATTTCCTCTACCTGAACTTAAGGATTCATCAGGAGCACACGTTTTTTGCGTGATATAGGTGTGTGCCTTCATGGAGTTTTACCAGTGCTTGTGTGTTCTTCCCATGCTCAGAGCCAAGTGAGAACTATTTCCACACAATGCAGCGTGGAGATAAATGAGTGATGTTGAGCCAAAGCTAATAAGCAATGCTGAGAGGCAGAGCATGTTAGCACCGTGTTGAACCCAAGTTAATATATCAAGATGGCTTCCAGAGCTCTTTGCATCTTCCTTCAAAAAGCTGTGGGATTTGCCAGTAGTGGACTGGCTTGTATGGAAGCCACTTGTACTGTATGAGAAAACAGTAAAGAAAGGGAAGTATTAGTTTCTATGTGTCAAGTAAAAACCTGATTACGGCAGTGCCTGCAAATGCTTTAGCTGTCCACTTGCTAAGTAGCTGTTCCCTCCTGAAACTTGGTGTGGTAATGAAGATGAAACTTGGCCTCTACATACTGCACACTAAATGTTTGTTCCAAAATATAAAATACAGGTATACAGACTTTTCACCAGAATATCAGAATTAGTCCCTGAAAGAGGTAAGTTATTCTTTTCAGTCTCAACTAAAACTTTTTATACAGTGACTCTTCAATCAGGATTTCTCACACTTGTTTAGTCTTAATATTTTTCCCTCAGATATAATAAGGCATAACAGAACTTCAGAGTACATGAGGGCTGTGCTAGGTGCATGATGCCTGGCAAACATGGAACTGGTTTTTAAAGCAAAAAGAAATGCAAGTGCTTTGCCCAGTAATTAAAAAAAAAAATATATATTTTTTATGTCATCTGTGCCTAAACTGGAGCAATGAACAGGAAGAAAGTATCTCAAATAAAAGTGAGGCACAATCTTGTGAAAGGATTTTTCTGTGAGCTGAGAAGCACTTTCAGTTTTCAGTGAAGGTGTGTGTTGTCTCTTGTGACTGATTCTGTCTTTGGAGATTGACAACTCCCTTTTATGTTCAGGGTCTCTTCACTTTCTGTTGATTTCAGCTGAGCCTGCAGACACTCAGCACGATCAAAGGGGAATGTGGGAGGCTTCCAGTATCAGTCTCTTCACTTTTGACTGTTCTGATTCTCTAACTGCAGACATCTCTTAATTCACAGTCACTTTAGCAGCCCTCAAATAACTGAAGCGCTTGGTTTGAGTCTTACACTAATAACCCTCAAAGAAGAATGTTGAGTGTGAAGGAAGATAACTTGTCTCAGAAGTCTCTGCCAAATATTTCTAGGTGGAGAGGTCTCTATTGCAGCCATTCTATTTACTTGATGAATGAAGAGAATGTTTTCCAAGATAGTATCAATATTAATATTAGTTTGGTCTTAATTCTTTTGTGTTAGCACTCTGGTGCAGTTGATATACATTTATACTCAGAAAAGTACTTAATAATAGGATTCATATCTTTTAAAATATGGTTGGAGTTTCATTTTTGGGTTGTTTACATATTAAATCCTATATTTGTTGTCCTAAATTTGTTTGTTTGTTTGTTTGTTTTGCTTCATAGTTTGTAAGCGTCTTTACTGATTGAGAAGCTAAAATTATTTTCTGCCTGTGAAACGTGGAAAGATGTTCAAAAATCATTATCAGGTAAAACAGAAATAATTTTATTTTTCACCCATTTTCATTTCACCTCTGAGAAAGCTCAATTAAAATAGCTTATTCTGGGAGGCAAAAAGTCCAGCTGCAGAAATGTTTTGGAGTGTTTCATTATTCTGTATTTTTATAGAAATTTCATTAAATAGTGGGTAGCTGCTGATGCTGTCAGGTCTAGAATGGGCACCAACGTGGTTTTGCCAATGTCTTTACCCTTGTAGGCCAGAAAAGGCACAGCCTCTGCTTCCAGCTGGTCATGGAAGCAGTCCCAGCTCTTATGGTATAGTCAGAAAAGGGGGTTGCTTTATTTTATTGGTTTAGCACGAGGTTGTGACAACACTAGTCACACTTGTCACTCGTAAACCTTATTATCCCTTTTTTTCTGTTTCCTGGCCTTCATTTACCACTTTGCCTCCCTTTCTCTGAAGTAGTCCCATGCCAAGAGAACAACCCACCCCTAATTACTTTTTCCCTGCCGGTCCCAGATGTGCTGCTTCTGTCCCCAAAATGGTTATTTCTGATGCTGTTGCACAGGCTTTCTCAGCTTGGCATGGTATTTCTGATGCCTGGGTGCTGTTGGCTTTGCAGTATTGTGCTCCCCAAAACGTGCCCCATACTCCCCTCCAGCTGATTGTGGATTTTGGCAGTTTCTTCCCTAACTTCTCCTGCCCCTGCTATGAGATCCATCCATGCCCCACGGCACTAAGTAACTTCTGTCAGCATCTCACGTTAGTGTTTGTTTGACGTTTTCTCTTGTCATGTCTTTCCATGTGCTGTTCAGTTTAACCTCAAATCAGGGTCTACTCAAGGGCTGCTTTATTAACAAAATGCATTTGCAAAGATGGAAGGATTAAGATTTGCTGCAAGCCCATACTGCTTGGGAGTTAAGAATCTTTTTTTGATTTTTTTTTTTTTTTTAAGAGCTTGATCCTGGTAGTCCTTACATAAATCAGACAACTTAGAAATTTATATTATACTGTATTTTTTTAAAAAATTATCCATTATAAGTTCAAAAATTATTTTAAGTGCAGTTTATGGAATGCCATTTTGAATCCCCTCAGAACTTAGTAAGTCCAGTCACTGGGATCAGCCATGGGGTTGGAGCTCTCAGGTGTGTGTGGGCAGAGGAAAATATCTAATTCTTATACAATGCAGAGTTGATGTTCTCTGAAAAAATAATTTGAAGAGCATTTCTTTTGCTGGCAAGACTCCTTGCCCCTCTTGCTTATTCTGACTTGTGTACAATTGCTTGGGCAGCTGAGCATAAAGAGAATTAGAGAGTGCAGGCAAGTAGAAATGAGAAGGGAGCAGCAGAGTTGTAATGATTGATTAGGTCAACCAGGCTGCTGAAAAATGCTTAGCAAACTGTAGGCTGAGTGTATCAGATGTCACCAAAAAAAAAAGTGACATCAAATGAGAAAAATATTGAAGCAAATAATTCCCTAAGCAGAGGTGACAAAGCCAACCTCCCCAAGAGCCTGTGGTTAGATTCTTTGATGTCTAATAGAGCCCATGCTCTGTGTCAGGAGTTTTCACCTGACAGGGGCATTTATAATAATCTTTTTCCAGTATCAATTCTCTGATGCCTCATGAAGGCTGCAGCATGAATACAGCTCTTACCTTTTTCTGGTAATATGGACTGTGGTAACAGCATGATGTGGGGAGGGATTCTTATGTCCTCATCTTGACCATTGATAATTTAGTGCTGAACATTTGGTTGGGTGATGTATCCTTAAACCATTTTATTATAGGGTGGCCGGTTTGTTGAAATATTCAGTGCTCAAGGCAAGAACCCAGGAGCAAAATGGAAGATTTCTGGCAATCCATCAGCTATATGGAAAGTAAGTTTTTTAAGAAACTTACAAAACCTAGAGTATAAACCAGAAAAATGTGAATGAAGCTTAAAATTAGAAGGTAATGAGGGCTTTGACCTGACAGTGGAGTTGTCACTTGCAGTTCTGTCATTATGACAGACTAAACGACTACTTAGATTAGTTTTTTATGCCTGCTTGCAGACTAGGTTGGTCACAGTGTAATTTTATAGTTTAAATATTTACTAAGTAATTTTTCTATTCTGATAACTAATGAATTGATCTTGGCTCGTTGAGTTGTGAGTCCTGTTTGTCAGCATTATTTGTTCATAAAACATGCAAGTAAAGGACATATTTATATGGATTGTATTATTGCCATCAAATTTGAACTACTTTCATACTTGAGTGCCGTCTACCATTTCTAATTTTTAGAAGAAATAGCTTTGCATGTTAGTAGCATGGTTGGTTGTCAGGAAGAGAATTCTCTCAGGATGCTTTTGTTTGGTTTTCCTTTTTGTAGGAATATGACAAAGAACTAAAAGGCTTTGTTTTTGTACTTGAAGGAAGCAGTCAAGTCAACAAAATGCAACTACCGAAGGAAACTAGACAAACTTGTAAGTATCAAAGAATTAAATGTTTGTGATGCTTCTCTGATTATTACGTCAGTCTTAGATTGGAATGTATAACTTACAGTATTCTCCCTTAGTTCAGGGGTAATTCAGCATTAGAAAAGTGGGGGGTTTTCATTAACTTTGAGCAGGTCACTTCACATTTCAGAATGTGAAATAGGCTCCTGTCCCCTTCCTAATTTTACTTTTCAAACTATTTTTTCTTTGGTGTATCAAATAAGCACACTAGCAGAACATTTTGAGTTGTCATTCTTCAGAAGTGAAACCACTGCTGGTGTTGAGTCTTGTTAAGTCAATGAAGAGCAGCCTGTACCATCCCTAATGGAATAACTAGGAAAACAACATATGGTTCATTCCAGACAGTTTTGTACTGTTTTCCCTTGATAGGGAGCCACCTGAATTTTTTTGTTTGTTCCCTCAGTCAAACTCATTTGCTATTATTCTAAAAATCAGAAGCCTCCACTGAGCAGTGTTGTCATGAGCTGATTACATTCTTACCCAAGGGTTTTTTGAAGTTGTTTAACAATGTGTACATTGTCACAAACAGGAGTGCAAATTTCGTATGACTATAAGATAATCTTGATAGGAAAGTATTACTTCATTTTATAATTCTTATGGGATATTTGTTGCCTACATGCTCTTGGAACATGAGAATTGTAATTTAAAAAAAAAGGTTCCTCTTGTTTTCATGAGAATTCCACCAAAGCCACAGATGGGACTTTTAAAACAACGTTTTTATTGCAGTTTAAATTGGTTTTCTTCGGGTTTTTCTTGTGTTCATATGTTGTGTGAACCTTGGGAAATAGTGTTGCAGGAGCATAGCTGTATGCTACAAAATTGAAATGCTTTATAGCAAAACATGCGTCTGCATGCACACAGCACATTTATTTAATTTTTTTTTGCCTATTTCTAGTGGGACTGATCCAGCAATTTCTGACACTTCAGATTTTTGTACCACTGGGAAAAGACTTTTCCACGGAGTTACTGTAAGTTGCACAAAATTTCCTTGAAGACTTAATGTAAAGGGAATGCCTGATTGCAGTCATTAATTTTAGTGGCATATTTTGCATTAAAGCGCAGTGACTTATCAAGTCAATAAGAAGTAATTAAGCTAATGAGATCATTATTTCTTGGATGTTTTAAATACTGACATTCCTTTGAAGACAGAACAAGCTCTAAAAATCCTGAACGAAGACGGCCAAAAATCTGAAGAAATGAGACACAGATTTAGCAAATATGAAAATATTGGCTCGTGAGGGCTTTCTGAAAATTTTTAAGAGATTTATAATTATTTCAGGGCCCCTTGGTTCAGGGCAAAAAGAAATATATATTCTAATAAGTGGGGGAGAAAAACATGACCAAACAAATAGTAAAAAGATAGAACAAAAAGTGGAGCACTCAGCTGGTATAATTATCTCCATTGTAAAGACAGAGAGGTACAGCTGAATTTTTATTAGTCAAGTGTGGAATGATTTAATAGAGTTTTACACTTGGGCAGTTGTCAGACTTTGGACAACATTTCTCTACTACTGACACCAACCATCTTTATACAGGCAGAACAACTCACTCAGCTTTGTAGCCAGTAGAGCACCTAAGAGTTGGATTAATAAAAGAAATATTGGGCCTTAGAAGCCCTGCAAGAAAAGATGGGTTGAATGATATGAAATTAAGCTGTGTAAAGTCAAAGAAGGATTTTATTTTTGTTTGTCTTTCTGTAAGTTTGCATGTAAAGGGACAAAACAAACAGGACATGTCCTTCAGTAAACAGGAAGCAAGTACATAGATTTGCTCCTCATGGGCATTCTCTGGGCAGAGAACAGATATTTAATGACCTGGTACAAATCCCAATTTTCTCTTCTTCTCTTAAGTGCAGTGATTTCAATGTCTGTCGAGATGAAGTAATCCCACTTAATATATTTCCATATAATTTTTACAAAAGAATTGGTGTTTCATTACTTGTGTTATAATAAAGTCATGCTTACCCTGATGATTCCATAAGTTCATTGATTTTTTAAGTTGCTCCAGTTATTTTGAATTTATATCTATCTTATATACATCTTACATATATATAATAAATATCTTAAAAGTATAATCTCAGTTGTTCCCTACTTAATGCAACTATTTGAAAAAGTTAATAAAACATCTTTAAAAATAGTTTTATTACTAAGTTTTGTATTTGAAATCAACTGTAATTTATTCTTGTACCTATAAGGTCCTTCAAGACTTGCAGGATAGGTGGTACATTATTTTATCCTAGCAGTCTAATGATAATCCAGTAAATAATGAAAACAAGTCCTTGCTTCATGTGACTGCCATTCAGTTCCTTTCTTTTCAGATGTTTTGAAAGAAATCTCTTGCTTGTTTGTGTACAGAATGTTGATTGTGTTGTTCCTTCTTAGAGTTTAATGTTCAAAGTTGATTTGTTACATAACCTGACTACTTGCTACTGAATCCTTGAGCAGCTTCAAGTGAAAATTGATAGGATACTAAGCCATGAAATTTATTTTCTGTAAAAAACACTCTGGCGAGTTTTGTAGTAGCTGCATATGATGCTTTCTGTTACATTTCTTGCTCCCATATTCTGCACAGAGATGGAATTGGTATTTGAGCCTCATCCTTTTTTGCATTCTGTTCAGTGATTGATCTGGTCAGCAAACAAGAATTCCTTCAAGGCCATCCATCACTGCTGCCATCAGATGAGATAAACCTTCTAACCTGCTGCTATCAACCAGTCATGCAAGATTCCTGTCATAAATACTGAATGTGCAAACTACTGTTTACATTAGCTGGCTTATCTTTTCTTTGGAAGAAATTTAAGTGGAATTTTAGATACTTTGTTAGGTGGCATAATTAGGTGAATATCACCACATTAACAATCAATGTATTGATCTGCCTAAAAAATGTGTGAAATAGATTGTGGATGAAGAATTTGGTGAAGCATAATAAAATCACAACTAAGGTAGAGTGCATGTAATTTATGCAGCCTCTTTGGAGCAAATAATAGCAAAGCTATTAGTAATGGTGAATATAGCTGTCTGCTCTAAATGCAGCAGCTAGTTGTTAAATCTTCAATATTATGGATTTTTTTACCTTTCTGAAAAAGCAAAGGTAACTCAATGTTTGAAAAAATATTTGTGTGTAATAGAAAACAGCATCTGGCTTGTGTTGCCATTCTTGCTTTAATTCCCAATATATAGAACATGTGGTTGTTGGCAGTTCTGCTCAGCATTTTGACAAGCATATGAACATTTGTTCTTCTTAAACCACTGTAATGCCAGTCATTGACATACTTTATTTCTGATATGTTTTTTCTCAGTCTTGAGTGTCACAGAATACCCAAGACTAAGAAACTCGTTTTAATAGGTTTTACAGCAAATGGTTAGATCTGTTGATCTGAGAGGACAGACCTTGAAATTGTACCACAACCTGGAAAAAAAAAAAAAAAACATAGACTGGTGTGACGTATGAACAAGGATCAGGCACTCAATTTCTGGTTATGCACTGAAATATTATCTGCTCTATCTGAGTCCCTGTAGATTGCTCAGCCTTTTTTTGTCCCAGTTCTCTCATGCAAGATATGAGAATAATATTTGTCAATGTATTTTGAAAATATATTAAAACTCGTTAGTTAACTCAATGTATGATACTTTTAAACATATGAAGTGATAAAAATAGGAATGGTAGTAAATTTTAAAATCTGATGGTTGATTAAGTATAGTTTTGTTGATATGCAAGCTAGTGTGTGCTGATAATACAGTTTTAATATTTGATGTTTTATCCTATCACTGAATTGAGGCCAGTTTAGGGGGAGAGCATTTTGTATGAAAAAAAGAGAAGTTCGTTCACCAGTTTTGCATTCGGGCATCCAGACAGGACAGCAGGTAGTAACAACAAAATGTGGTGAAACTATGAAGTGATCCGACAATATTAGTGACAAAACCACGTGTGGTACTCACTGACCCCTGGCTGCAGCTCCAAAGTCATGCTGCCACTCTCACTGGTGGCCAGTTCATGGTGCTTCCAGCTGCTTTAAATCTTGGGTTGATAAACAGCTGTAAATCACATGTGGCATAATTTGTAACGCTGGGGAGGTTTGAGATCTCATATAAGATCCCCCCAACTCTGTGATGTGAAAACTTGCACAGCAGAAATACCCACTGTCTGTGAAAACTGCTTCCCAGTCAGAGTCCTGCTTCCCAATCCCAGACTCGGTGCTTGATATTCACGTGCCACGAGGCTCTGCTGTGTTGCCACTTCCCAGAATTACTCAGTACCTTATGGACCATGTTCTGAGGGTCACAGCATGGTTGCTCGTTCACTCTAATGGAATCTATGTCTCTTAATTCTTCATAGTGTTTCAGCCTTTTGTTCAGCTGGCCAAGTGTGTATCAACAGGTTTGCTCAGTTAGTGTCCCACTGTTCATAATCAAATTATCTTTGCTTGCCACTAACTTTTGCCAGCTCCAGAAGGCATCCAGCCCTTGTTACATTCTGAATTAATGCGAACTCTGTGAGAGTTTCAAGCTCTGCTGAAGTTTATCTAGTTATGGATAGAGGAATCTGTAGAGAAAAAGGGGT
Source organism: Empidonax traillii (assembly GCF_003031625.1). Lineage (NCBI taxonomy): Eukaryota > Metazoa > Chordata > Aves > Passeriformes > Tyrannidae > Empidonax > Empidonax traillii. The sequence continues at coordinate 1,031,318 of NW_020955297.1, read as the reverse complement.
TAAAAATGTCTGTATTCCTAAAGTAGTTGTGCTTGCTGATAAGCTTGTTTAATAAAAAGAAATTTTATTGCAAGGCTTGTGAGCAGTGCAGTAGAATCTATATTTTTGTACCATATTTCCTGTTTTCAAACAGTTGTTTCTATAAATGTAAGTTTATTACATTGAGATTTTTAATAACCACAACATACTAGGTTTTATATGCATAGCTAATTTATTCATACATACTGTAACAGCTTGAATTTATGTGAATTAGATGCTATCATGATCAGTCATCGTTTCAGCTTTGCTGACAGAGATACCATAAATTATTCATGTTAACCCAAAGACCCAGCATCTTTTCAGATACAGAACAATAAAAATCTGAATCTTGGTTAGTCTTGCAAAACTTGGAGCATTAGATTTGAAGAAAGACATAGATGCTAATTCTGTCATGTATGTCTGACAGTATTTGAAGATTTCAGATAGAGACCGGAGGTAAACTCTATTGAATAGATTTAGCTGGAGAGATTCTGGTGTTTAGTAGCATGACACTTGTTCCTTGAATTTTTTGTGAAGCAGGAGTGAAATACAGGAAAGTGTTAGAGTGTGTTAAATCCCATCATTTTTGAAGATTGACTCATATATTTGAAAGTAAACATTTTTTAATAACTTCAGTCATCACTTTGACTAGAGTACAAGCACAGCCTGGGTGGTAATTTAGGAAACAGGTATCCAAAAAAAAGGTATAAAGGTATCCTATGAACAGAGTGTCCTGCTTCCAGATATAAAAAATAAAAGTTTCATGCAATTTTATAGAACTGATAACAAAATCCACAGTCGTAGTTTAAAATTATGTTGCTATTTAAATTAGACACTTGGTCTAAAAGTATCTTCTTTCCCTCTAGTCAGGACAAATTTGTAATCCTTATTCTGTAAGTATTTCTAATTTCTCACATTTGATGAGTTTTTTTTGCTTCTGCAACTATAAAACTGTTTAAAGTCATCTTATATCAATAATTTCATTGATCATTGAATTAATCAATATAAAACATCAAGTGTGGAGAAAGACTTTTGCACTGTTGATCATCTGTTCTAGAACTTGCACACATCCGAATTTACTTTCTGCTTGTTGAAGGAATCTTTTTTCCTTGGCCCTGGACCTTCTTCAGAAGTCTGTACTTCTTGTTCTTTTTCCTCCAAGATTATCAAGACCTCTGACTACAACCTAAAATGTTTCTTTCTTTGAGTGCCTCTTAACAGTTTAATTATCAGTTCATCTTTCTCCAGTACATCTTTAGATCATCTGGATTTTCATGGAAACGTTCTTTTCCCTGCCTTTCTTGAGTCCATAGGTGTGCACACCACTTGAGGAGGATCTCTCTTTTCCAGCAGCATTTCTTTCTGTGTTTGAATGTGTACCCTGTCTGTGCACAGTGCCGGTCAATTGTACTTTAGTTCAAAAAGGGAAGAAGGATTGTTAGCGGTTAGAGAATACTGCTGGCACGGCTGTGATGTGACTTGCAGCCACAGTGATCATATGTAAGAACAGAATTAGTGAGGAGCACAAGGTCTTGGGTTTCCAGTTTTATGCAGCAGCTGGCTCCATACAGATTTGTGCAATTACCGTTTTGGAGACTGCATTAACGCTTCAGTTTATTCAGAAACAAAATTTGGGAGTAATGGCTCCAAGTTTCATCTGGTTTGAGATTTATTCTTGTTAGGAGGTACAACTGTCTACATTTCAGCTTGCTTTTGTGGAGGGACGTGCTGGGATGTGCAGAGATTGATGGAGATGACGTGAGCTGACCAGATGCCTACAGGCTGTCCTGTGTCACTCCCCACCAAAGAGTAGTTAGTTAAGCAGACAGCTAAATGCACATAGCAGTACATGCTCCATAATACAAATATACAGAAGGAGATCCTGTGAAAACTTAAAATTTAAATTGGAAAGATGGATATTGTTCCTTAACTCTGTTCTTCCTTAACTGGGTATGATCCTTTTAAGGAGAAAAAAACTGCAAGTGGTCAGTATTAAGATAGATGATTCCTTGCATTCTTTTCAGTCAGGTCATTCATTCAGGCTTTCCCAATGAGCTCAGTACAGCTGATAATCCATTCCTAAATCTTGCCACTAACATTTAGATATTTTAGTTTATTGTAAATTGGTGGGCAAAACCATTTCACTTGCTGTTCTGACACTGAGATGCTTTCATTCTCTGTATTACTTGCATTGTATTACTCCTGTTTATATTTTTATATATTGGTAGGGTTTGTTAGGATTTTCATATACCAAATTACGTAAATTTTGTTAGCAACTTTGTTTTGTCTTTTTAAAGGGCAGAGTTCTTAACAATTCTTACTAATTAGAATAAATGGTTTAAATATGAGAAATCCGGCTGTCCCCGAGGGAACTGTTACATTTGCAGGTGCAAACGTAACCTTTCCTTTGTCTTTGTAAACCTGAAAGGAGAGATTGTCTCTTTAGAGTAGAGACATTCATGGAAACAGTAACAAAGCAAAAAGAATAATAGCCGATAAACTAAATAAAAGAGCCAAAAGAACTAACTGCAGGCATAAATAACTGCATTATAGAGGTAATTTGTTTAGATTCTTGAAAAGAAGCCGGCAGTAAACTTCCCACATATTAATACTAATTAGAGTACCTTGTACTGAAAAATTAAAAACTGTTTTTGGAAATTACAGTTTTCTAAATGATTTGGCACAGTTAGCCTTGTTTCAGAGAAACATACCACTGTGCCCTAAAACAGAATTTGCTGAATACTTCAAAATAAGACAAAGATGAGCTCATTTCAAAACCAAGGATATTAAAGTATTGATAGAAGTTTCTAAAATACATGTTATGAAGTGAACACTTCCAGAATGATTTTTTGAACCATATGAGGCTCTAAGACTAATTAAACTTTCAAAGGAAAGTATTCTTGATCAGTGAATGATCAGTGAATAACCTTGATTGGGTCATTCTTTTATCTGGATGATTGACTGCAAGTATGTCAAGTAGGGAGAGGTCAAGGTTCACCAGTTCTTCATAATTGTTCATTTTTTGAAAGTTTTTCTATTGTAACTACCAGATTTGATGATTCTTGTTTTGCACCTGCCATCTATATTACCCCCTCTTTCTGGATACTGATTAAGGGGACTTTGTGGAGTTTTTTTTCTTAATTCTCTCCAGAAAACCACTACCAAAAGGAAATTCCAGTAAACAAAACAACTTCTTCTCCAGGTCTTTGTGACATATCAATCTTCCAGATCTCTAATTTGATAGAGATTTGATTCATTTTCAAAATAACTAAGTCTTGTATTATGAGGGCTGAATACAGTGCTCTGGATTTCAGATGATCAGGCAGGCACTTCAGTAATGTGGTATCTCCTACGAGTCCAATTTACAAGTGGTGCATAAAACAAAACATATGTGAAGTAAAGGGTGCTCCTAAATAAGGAAACTTTAGCATCTGAAAGCATAGCAAATCAGCTGACAATTGCTATTACTTTATTTTACTTTCTTTAAAATGGAGATGGTGATGATACAGTCTAATGTGCTTATTATGGAGAAAATGGCACTGCAGTTGCTAAGTACTGATATACTAAGTGAAGCTTTAGCAGAGGATTCTGTCTGGGTTTTGACCAGGATACAAAGAGGTTTGTGTTAATATTAAATGGTATGGGAGTTGCTCTTAGCTTTGCAACATCGAGGAAATACCTACTTTCATGTTTGGTAAACTTCCAGGTTAAGTCATTTATAAGGAGAAAACCACTTTCATTTAAAGAACAGGTGAGCCTGATAAATGAAGTGTCCCTTCAACAGTCGAGTGTCATTTTTTTTTCCAAGTTCATTTTAAGCCTTGAAATGAACATTAACAAATGGCTATAAATTATTATACATAGAGAAGCAAAGTGAATAGCCAATCTGAGAAGATGAGTTTATCTGTACTTTTGGGTAGCTGCTACCATTTGCTTGCAATCTCACTATAGTTACCATTGTGAGGAGAATAGTCAATCAAAGTTGGAAGATATAAAATAAAATTGAAAATTGAATTGGAAGGTAATTTTACTTTCAAATGGTTTGCAAATGTAGATGTTAAGTGTGAAGTGAATGCAGTTAATGACCATAGCTAGAAGAGTTATGCACCTGCTGATCACAGGAATATTATTATAAATGAGGTTGATTTTCTTGTTGACTACCTCATTTTTCTCAGCATGGTCTCATTACTTTTCTATCATATGTCTGACCCTTAGATATAAATACTCAAGCACAGACATAATAAAAATACATTAACTCCCATATAGATTTTTTGAAAATCAAGATGTGTGCTGCAGATCTTTTTTGCATTTGTAGGTTTAAGGTAGGTTCTGCTTTTGGATAATAGGAAAAAAGAAAGAAAAAGTTGAGTTTTACCAGAAGTACTCGAGTCGTTTTACAACTGAGGGATCTAATGTTCTAACTCCCGTTGTCTGAATTATTTCAGAAAAGTGTTTCTTCAGACTCTTGCTGTATTTTTGTTTTCCAATAAGCAATGTAACTTGAAAGTTTGCAAGTAACACTAACTCTTATATAATTATCTTTCTTCTCTTAGGAAATAAATTATTTTGCAGAATTTTAAGTCTCCCTTCTTTCTTCAATTTTGCCTCTTCAAATGTTTAATGTGCTTTTGCCTGTGGAATATAAATATTTTTATTGTTTTTAAAGTATTCTTTGAAATAAATCATGTTTCTTTAGGTGTGATTATAGGCATGTATCTAAGGTATGCCCCTTCTTTATTGCACATATATCATCATAAAAAACTCTTATTTTAGACTTATATGATAGAGTCTGATATAGATGTATGTATTTTTATCTAAGTGAGTGTGTTCAGTGTTACATTTTGGAATGTAACTGAGCTGTAGATTTACCAATGGCCTTTCTGTAACTACAGTACCTACTTTTTTTAAAGGAGGGAGAGAGATAAATCTATTCCTATAACAAATAAATAATACAATTTAAACATATTGAACTAATATTATGAAGTGAGCTTATGTATTTATTGCCAGTTGTTTGGAGATATGCAGGACTTAATTTTGGGCTCCCACTGCTCTGTCATAGCATCATTTAAAGCAACATTTGCTACTGAGTTTGAGTTACCAGTTTGAGTTTCAGTATTTTTATTTGTTTTTCAGCACTCAGTTTACTGCAGCTACCTGGTTCCTCAGCAGAATTGCTCTTCTCCAATACTTTGGAGTTCTTTGGTGCATCAATTTCTTAGCACTTTAGAACATCAAGATTTAGAGTGGAGAGTTCCCAAAAACTACATCCATATATTTTGGTTTTTTCACCAGAAGTGATATGGGAAGCAAAGTGATGGATGGAACTTAGCCTTGACCAGGGGCACAGGTTTAGCTGTGTGGCCAACTTGGTGATCTTGCATGAATTATTTTGCATCTTGCTTAAATTTCTTCATAAGTAAGATCAAGCCCCAGGATTGTAAGACACTTTGAGGTCTTCTGATGAAAGCACTTTTCAAGGATTTGATGGTATAATTTGTCCATTCGTAAATATATATGCAGCTGGTACTGGAATCTGTTATGTCAAACAACAGCAATGGTGAGGATATCACGTTCTTTCCTTGGCACAGTAGGGAAATATCTGCTTTTGAAGTGTTTGTGATTTATAAGAGGAACTGCTAGTCTCTCAGAATGAAACAGCTAATAGGTTCTTCCAGTTTAGTTTGATTTGCCCATCCATGTTAGGAGCATGAATAGATTAAAGATCGGATTTGTCTGCAAGGGAGAGGAAAGAATCAGCAAGTTCTGCTAAGCTGGTGAACAGTTTGCTTTGCATGGTGTTCTTATGATTATGGAGGAACAAGAAGGTGCTTCTGTATTTTTATTGCTGTACTACTAGAACCTTTTCATGTTTACATACTTGCCGTATTTTTTGTACTGTCCTTGGTTGAACTCTCAAATTGCCATAATCAGCTGAAGTATGTAACTTGCTCAGTTAATGCCTTCCTAAGTTGACCTAAGGAAACCTAAGAATGTTTTAGTGTTTATCTGCAAATTTCGGGTGACAGCATTTCATTAGTTGAGCTACAAGTAGTCCTTAACTAATGAAAAATTGTTTGAAAGTTTAAAAAACAAGTCTACAATGCCGCCTCACAATTTTAAAGTAAAACCCAGCATCTGAATAGTGATAATGAGTAATTACTTTTAACAACCCTAAGTAGTGACAAAAAGTTGTTTACTGTACTTTTTTGTCATCTTCTCAGAGGGGTGGCTAATTACAGAGAAATACCCATCTGTTACAAATAGGCTTGTTCAAAAATAATAGGTAAATTAATCATTGTTTCCCCATACATTAAGCATATTTTCCCAGGTTTCAGCCTTTAAATTTTTATCTGTGCTCTGGAGTAATAATGTAGGACTGTTGGGGGATGTCAGGGTTGTGCTACTGTTGTGGTTTAACCCCAGCAGGCAGCTGAGCCCCACACAGCTGCTCTCCCTCCTCCTGCAGTGGGATTGGAGAGAGAATATATAAGGGTAAAAGTGCAAAAACTCGTGGGTTGAGATAAAGACAGTTTAAGAGGTAGAGCAAAACCTCCACATGCAACCAAATCTACACAAGGCATCTTCTCCTTCCCACGGGCAGGCAGATGCTCAGCCACCTCCAGGAACTCAGGGTTTCATCATGTGTAATGGCTACTTGGGAAGACAGTGTGAATCTGAACTTCCCCCTTTCCTTTTTCCCCCACAGTTCATGTTGCTGAGCATGACACCATATGGTCTGGAATATCCCTTGGATCAGCTGGGATCAGCTGTCCCAGCTGTGTCCTTTCCCACTTTCTTGACCCCCTCCCACCCTCCTCACTGACGTGGTGGGGTGAGGAGCAGAAAAGGCCTGAATTTCATGTAAGCCCTGACCAGCAATAATGAAAACACGCCTGAGTTATCAACCCCGTTTCCAGCACAAATCCAAAGCACAGCTCTGTGCAAGCTACTCTGAAGGAATTTAGCTGTATCCCATCCAAAATCAGTACAGCTACTTACAAGATTTGAAGTAAACAGAACATAAAAATGACTGTTTATCATTTGAAAGGAAACCTAATTTTTTTGGTGATCATGGCTGTAGTCTGAATTTATTACAAATGTTCAAATTCAGAGTCCTTGGTGTCTTTGTGAGATGACCTGAATAGTGAGCAATAAACTTCTGCATTATAATTCACATTTGAAGATATGTCCTCGGGAAGTAAAATAGACAAGCAATGTATTGTGTTTACCTTTAAGCTGACAAAGAGTCTATGTAAAGTGACAGAGGCATTTTTAGGAAAAGAAAGAAAATAATGTTTTTCTAGTTAGCAGGCCCAAGATAAGACAAGTTTAAGGGGCCAAAGAATGTGTGATAATTAAAGGCTACTGGGTTCTCAGTTCAAACAAATTGAATTCTTTCATAGTCTGAAGGGCTGTGGAAATCTAGCAGAGTGTAGACTGCTGAAATAAAATTTGCATGTAAAGTGATTTTATATATGCAGGGCTATAGCCACCAAATTTGAATTGGAGAAAGAAATCTCATTACTCATCTTGTAAAAGAAGTAATTCTTAAATTCCATATTTGTATCACTGACATAAAAGTTCTGCATATGAATGGATTTTTTGTGATTTCCCAAAGATACTGGATTATTGAATTGACAAAGATCTGTTCTATTCTCTCCTGCCTTTTCTTTTATAGGATAACTGATTTAGGCAATATTAAAAGAAGATTGTATTTGTCAACAGTCCACAAGGAGTTGTCTGTAACCTCTCTGCATGCAAAAATTCCTCTGTTTATGATCAAGCGCAAAATAGTAGGTGCCTTGGGAATATTCCTTGCACTCTGGTTGAGCATGCTTTTTAATCAGAAATGTTTTATGTATGTTTATAGACTTGTTGAAATTATGGTTTGATTTAGAACTCAGTTCCTGCTGATTCAAGACACGTGTGTATGTCCCCTCTACCAGATGGCAGCAGAACCGCTTAATACTCCTCCTCCTCTATCCTTCTTTTGTATTAGGAATTCATTCCCCTTTCCCAAGAGTAATGCTCTTTGTGATGTGTTTATCTCTCCTGTCGATTCAGCCTTTGTAAAATGCTCTGTGTCCCTGATACTTCTTCATCAGAGGGCTCCTGTTCACGTGTCCCTTCTCCTGTAGTGACCTTTGATTGCATTCTCTGGAGCTGCAGGTAGACTGTAGCTGATGGCTGCTCTCACATTCTTCAGGTTCTTCCCAATTCTGGCCTATATATAACAAAGCATATGTCAAACTAATGAAAATAAAACAATAATCATCTTCTCCCTGTCTCCCTTTCCCGTGCCCAGCCACGACATATGGTAGTAGCTGCCAGGATACAAAACCTGATGGTTACCACATAACTGTGTGAGGACTGAAGTCTCAAATACTGCTTCAGAAAATAAATTTGATATGAGAATAGTTAGATTTCAAGTATTTTAAAATATACATCTGCACCAAGAGAACTAGATAACAAGTGGTATACTAAGCAGCTGAGAATTTAAGGCTAGACATGAGAGAGAATATTTTACAAAAACCTCTGAGTAGTGCAGGAGAGTGTAGCACATTGATGTTAGTGTTGTAACAGTGTTTCCTGAACCAAATAACCATCTAATGAGAATTAAAACAGGTATTTAAGTAGGATCTTTAGCAATCTAGGCAATTGTCATTATCTGATTTTCCTTTTGGAAAGGTCTTACCATGAATGGATAACACTTACAAAGAAGTAGTAGATTGAAGATATTCTGATATGTTGCAGTCTTGTCCAAATTAGAAATTTACCATATAATTTCATCGTGGAAGGAGTGCATATTATGGAGAGGTCCTTTCGTTATGAATCTCAGAAAGAAGTCATCAAAGAATCTCAACTTAAACTGCAGTAACTCTTATTTACAAAGTAATTCTGAATAACAATTCTTGTTCCCCCCAAGAAATCCTTCAATAAATATACTTTCTTACAAGTTAGCTGCAAAACATATTGTGGATATGCTGTGCTGAACTCCCTTGGGCTGGCAGTCACTAGGTCATATGTCCTTATCTGTTTGTCAAAGTAATTGTTCAAAATGCAAATACAGCAATATCTTACTTTGATATCAAAATGTTATGCATCGTGAATCACAGCTTGTGAGAATCTAATACTGCATTGACACTGTTTGTAGAGAACTATACACTCTTACTCTGCTGCAGTGATTTGTGTCAGGGTTTTAATAAAGGGTATTTTTTCTCTTTTCTAGTGGTGCAATATGTGTATTGACTTGGTAGCATTCACCAGTGAAATATTCAGAGGAGCTGTCTTCCAGTCTTTGGATGGAATTATTATTTCAGCTAACTGTAAGCTAAGAAAGATCTTCACTTTAAAATCCAAGCCACAAGATACAGCTGAGGAAAATGGTATGTTTTAATTACTATCTACTCCTAATCATAACTGTTCACATAAAATCAAAGGCTTCTTTTTCATCAGATTGGCAATTTGAAAGGTTACATGATTTTGTGGAAATTAAGGTGGTAGCACAGCGTTTTAAATCTACCAGTGGCAGACTTTAGGCAACTAATTAAATATGTGTGTACTCCTCTGTTTTAAACATTGAATTCCTTAGAAGTATTTTATTGAACAAATTCAGGTAAGATTTATCAAGTAGAGAGCTTGTTTTAATGAGGGTATCTTATGCTGATAGAAAGCAGGTTTTGGCCAAGAAGAGAGTGTCTGAAAGGAAAGAGAAATACTTAAAACTTAGCAACATTTGCTGTTTGTTTTCTTAATTTTGGACATTAGCAAATGATGAAAAATTTCTTCTTTAAATAATCCAGGACAAAACTGTTAAAAATGATATTATATGAAACAGAGCTATGAAACTATCATAAACACCTTTGATCCTATGTCCATTTATTCTAATGTGTCCTTGTTTACTGGGGAAATAATGTCGGTGGTGAGCTGGAAAATGATTTTTTTTTTTTTTGTAATAGAGCAGGATATTGGTCAAAGTTTACCAGTCTCCATACTACCATCATAATCCTGAATCATCCTTTTCCAAAGGAGAAAACTTCATTCCTCACTGGTATTTGCAGTAATAGAGGAGGAATTGCAAAAGCACAGCTGGCACTTTCTTATTTTAAAAGCACCCTAGGTATAGTTCAGCTTCAATTTCATTCACATTTTCATTTTGTGGCTTTTAAAGAATATACTTGAAAAAAGGTTTCTGGTTTCAGAAGGAGGGATAGTCAGCAGTATTGTAAATGTAACAAAATACATCTTCCATTTGGAAACCCTAAACCAATAGGGGAGAATAAGCAATCCTTGTGATTACTCCTCTGATTTCTTGTAGGTAATGCTGGGGGAAAAAAATAATTTAAAAAAATGTCTGCAGAGAGAATTTGGTAAATTCTCAGCAGGAAACTGCAGTTAGAGGTCTCACTGGCATTAATTTAATTTAATTCCATTGGTGCGTTGTTTTCTCTCTTCCATTCTAAACAGTTTTTGAAATGTGTTTAAATGTTCTAAATGAGTTCCAAAAGTCTAAAATGTAGTTAACATAATGAGTAGACAGCTTTAATAAACTGTGTGCTTAGTAAAATATTGTACTTCTAATTACTTCATTATCAATTCTATGATTATTACAAAGCTGGTGGGCATTAGTATTTTCTGTATATTTATGAATTTCCTCAGCCTGGAAATTCATAGGATCATCGAATTGTTCAGGTTGGAAAAGACCCCTAAGATCGTTTAGCCCAACTATTAACCCAGCACTGCCACCACTAACCCATGTCCCTGAGAGCCACATCCAGGGATAGTGACTTCAGCATTGCCCTGAGCAGCCTGTTCCAGTGCTTGACAACCCTTTTGACGAACAAATTGTTCCTAATATCTAATCTAAACCTCCTCTAGAGCAAGTTGAGGCCATTTCCTCTTGTCCTGTTCTTGTTGCCTGGGAGAAGAGACCAACACCCACCTCGCTGCAAGCGATAAGGTCTCTCCTCAGCCTTTTCTGAAGGCTGAACAACCCCTGTTCCCTCACCTTCCCCTCTGGTCTTGTTCTCTAGACTCTTAAACTTACATTGCAGCTGAAGTTTTGGCTGAATTAAAGTGATTCTACACTTCATACCCAATTACAGAAAAAAATAGTATGGGAGTTTTTGTTATTATTAATTAAGTTTCAGGTAACAATCACTATTTGATAAAGCATTTGCCCTCTCAGATGATTGGACCAGTTGGTTGAGCTCCACTGAATGCAGTGACATTGCAATTTGTAATGAGAGTTTTCATGCTTAAGCCCCAACCACCAACTAAGCACCACACAGCTGCTCACTCGCCTTCTACTTGAAGTAGAAGGGTAAAAGTAGGAAAAGTCATGGGTTGAGATACAAACAGTTTAATAATTGAAATATTATAATAATAAATTGTATGGGGGGGGGAGGGGAAAGAGAAGAAAAACAAATTATACAAATGAAAAACAATTGTTCCGAAGCAGCAGCCCCCTCAGTCAGCTTTCCCTCTAGTTGATGTGCTGAGCACATTACCATACGGTCTGGAGTATCCCCTGGGTCGTTTGGGGTCAGCTGTCCCTGCTGTGTCCCCTCCCAGCTCCTTGTGCACTCCCAGCCTCCTTGCTGGCAGAGCAGCATGGGAAGCTGAAAAGTCTTTGTCTCCTTTTCTTAGTGTAAACACTCCTGAGCAACAACTAAAACATCAGTATGTTATTAACAGTTCTCATCCCAAATCCAAACTGTACCAGCTACTAGGAAGAAAATTATCCCAGCAGAAACCAGGACAAGGGTTGAGTTCTTTGCTTCAACCTCTTTGGTGGTAGAAGCAGTGATTTCAAATTGTGTGTGTGTGTTATTTTTTTTAAGCCGCAAGTTTACAGTGTGCTTTGTATTCTTAAAATGATGGGAAATGCAAAGGAGAAACCACTTATACTTAGAAATTATTTCTGTATGAGATCATTGAGATAGAGGAGGAAATAATTCATCTTCTCTGCCCCACAATACTGAGGTATACAAGCTTGATCTATACCTAGTTTCTGGTTTCCATAGTAATCTCCAAGTTCTATATGGGGTTTTTATCACTAAGTATTGTCCAGCAGCGATAAATAATGTACTGGCTGGGCAAAAAAAGTGGTTGAAAAAATACATGCACTACTGAAGCACAACATGGAACACTTGAATTTTTTTATTAGTATCTCAATACTCAATCCATTATTCAAGTTTGGCTTTTGGGTTATGTTTTCCTCTTCTTATCCTTGGAAAATGGGCTAATATTCATTTCCTTACTGTATTCCAGTCTTCTAAATTTGGAAGGAATTGGCATCATAGCATCAGGAATGATTCTGACATGGATTCCTTTCTTCAAAGAGAATAGCTTTCATAAACTCAGTGTATATTGGTTATCAAAGGGAAAACAGAGATAGATCACATTCTACTAGTACCTGGTGTCACACGAATAGATAGGTTGACAGCTTTTTAATTTATCATGAAAGTGTAATGGTGTCCAAATTTTGAAATTAAAGCTTGTGAAATTCTTTATTTGCATATGTGGCACTTCTCCTTTTGCTACTTCAGTACCACTGGTATAAATACCATTTTCAGGTGTTCATTTTATATAAAAATCACTATATTAGCATTACAATTAAAGCTGAGTTGTAATAAAAATTTTTTAAAAATATATTTTGTGGTTCTGTTTTGCTTGTGCACCTGAAAAATCACAGAAGTTGATTTCGAAGAAGTTGATTTACTCTTCCAGCCACTAGTGTATATTACTTTAACTGCATTCAAAATTTTTGACCGAAAAAATTCACACGATATAATTTTAAAATTTACATGCTTATGGTCTTAAAAGTGAACAATTACAGCAAATTTTTCAAATTACTGTTATCTATTAAATTGTTATAGCCATATGAACTAAAGTATATGTAATCTACCAAATAATGTAAGTTGAATTTAATTCCATAGTGTCATGTGAGTGAAGTAAAGCCCATGTTTTTCGATCCCAGTTGCAAGTGTTGTTCCGTCTGTGCCACGTGATCCCACAGATGTTATTCCTCGAACCTGCCAGCTAAATACGGATGTGCCACAAGTTACTCAACTGCTGAACCTAACAAAAATTCACAAGCAAGAAATAAAATGTAGGGAATATCCACTACAAGAAAAAGGTATCCTGTTGTATTAAAATACTGTGAATATGATCTATGCAGTCTGTTTTCAACAATGGAATATTTTTTTTAAAGTTCCAGTGTCTTAAAATAAAATGTGACAATTCCTGCAGAGCTGCAGTGCCGTGAGCACATAGACTGTTTTGTACTTTGAGATCTATGTGCAGTCTGAATAATTCTAATTCAGGTGTGGAGTTTATAATTGTATTAGAGATATGTCATCTGAACGTACATTGAAGCATTGTACAGTGAAGTTGGTACACTTCTTTTTAAACTCTTGTTCACATAAACTTTTTAAACTTTTGTTCACATAAATGAAACTGTTCTGACAAGATGACCATGCAGTCTCCTCAGCTTATACTCTGAAATAGGAGATCTTGTATTATTGGTGTCTCAGAGTTATCTGAATGTTTCCGTAAGCTACAAGATAATAAACCATATAATTCAGATTTTGGCAGCATTGCATAGAAGAGATTTATTAAAGAAGCTGGGCAGTCATGTGCTAAGATACAAACTACTGACTTGGGTAAAAGCTAAGAGAAAGAAAAGAGAGGATTAAATTTTAAATTACTGCTCCAGCTGAAAGCTAACAACAGGAGACCTCAAAAGTGTGGGTTTTTTTCTAGGCTCTGTGTTTTTTATTATAGTTATGAATAATCTCAACAGAGATGTGAATTACATGGGATAAAAACTGTGATGTGATACAGCTACTAGTTTAATAAGGAGTGGGACTTCAGAGAGTTTTAAGCTTGTGAGATGGGCAATCCCCTATGTACTTTTTCATGAAAAACAGAACAGACCAGGTAATGTGCAGGAAAAATCAGAGTCTGTGAAGCAAGGTTTCAGTTTACTGTTTTTATTTCTTGTGGCCACTGTGTTGAGAAATTATGGTCTAGGGACCACTGTACTGGGTAAATGTGTAACATAATTCCCTGTAAAATCTAGCTTTGCAAAATGCAAAAGATTGTACATTGAGGAGGAATGTTAACTATAGTTAAGCTTTGAAGTATCAAAATTAAATGATTCAAGGAAGGAAGGTTATCATCACCATAGATACAGCTCAGTAGAATTTTCAGATTTTAATATGTTTTAAAAAACTAAGATAGTAGCAGGAAATTCAAATACATATGAAATGAAAAAGATATCAAACCTTTAAATCAGTTTTGCATCATTATCTGAAATACTTTATACATTATCAGTTCAACCATCTCAGAAAAGATCTTACAGACCAAGAAGTGATTCAGGGAGAAGCAGCATGAATGAAAAATTCTCATGTGAAGATAAGCTGAAGTACAAAGAAAGTTCAATAAAAGCTGTTTTTCCTATCTCATGGCACAAAACCAAGAGAAAATGCCCTGTTACACAGAATATGATTAAAATATGGAACCTACTGCTACAAGAAGCTGGTAAAGAAATTTGTATGATTCCAAAATCATTTGGCCATTTATATGGATAAGAGTAATGTATTCAGCACCAGTAAGAGTGTCAAGGGAAAATTTAATCTTTTACTTCCCAGTTTTTCCAACCTTACTCTAACAACTGTGTTGAAGGCAGATGATTTCATACATCTCTCCTGAAATTGTCTTGAGGCAATTCTGAAGCATTTGGGTTTGGCCTTTGTTTGAAACTGGATGTGTAAGAGAGATTATTGGCTTGTTTTAGACCAGGACTTCCTGTGGGTTTATGTTCAAGTTGGCATATCTGTCTGCATCAGATTTGTAAGCCAAGAATCATAGAAACTGAACTGTAGATGCAAATGCCAAGATTTAAAGGATGTTGGACCGAAATAGTTTAGAAGTGGGTCTGGACAAGTAAATTAGATAAAGAACCCATTTCCAACACATCTTCATCAATGTAGGCATTGTTAGAAGTGGTGCTGTAGGTAAAGAAGATACATTTTTATCCCACTCAGCTTAGTACTTTCTCACTCCTGAGGATTCTCATCTTTAGTATTTGACTTCAGGAGATAATCATTTCCACCATTTCTGTTAAAATGCTCTGGAAATACATGTGCAAACTATTGACCAAAGGAATAAGATTACAGAGAATGATAACTATTGGTTAAGTGTAATACTATACCATCTCCATAAACTCTAAGGAAAAATAAACTTTGAGAACAACCTTGATAATATCAAAGGTTTTTAAAAACCGCTTTTTAAACTTTTTTTCTTCTGCTTTTACCAGAATTTGAAAAAAAAACAACTCATAAATATTTCATCCTCCACCCTAAGCTCCCATGCTGGTGCTCTTTCAAGTTAATTTTTGTTCTATCTCAGTGTACCTCATTAGTAAAGGCAATCTTTGTCCTGTAGCAACTGATATTAATAAGAGGAGTTTTAAATTTTTGCTTAGAGTAAGACCCTTCATACATTTACGTGTTTAATTATATTCAGCAAGTACCGGTTTTGTAATAATAAAGGGGAAATAATACTTTTAGAGTATTACTGCCCTACAAGTAGTCCAGCCAAAGTTCTGTTGTAAAGTTAGATTGTAAATTTGCCTTTGAAATATCAATGGGAACTGTGGAATCCAGATTCTCAGAGGCTGTGTTCAAAAATAAATACTTCTTGACTTGGTTGTCAAAATACAAGGGAGTGTAAAATTTCGATGAGTAGAATAATGTGAATGATGTATCTAAACAGAAAAACGACTGTTTATTTAAAACAAGACTCAGGTTTTATCATCAATGCTATAAAAACATATAGCCTTTAGGAATATATAGGGAAGTAATTAATGATAGCATCCCTCACCTGCATGAAAACTAAATGCCTTCAGTTTAAGGTCTAATCTTTTTTTAACCCCGTCTTATGATAGCATGAGTTCCTCCAGACATGCTTTTCAAAGTTCAGAAGTTGGCCGCCTTGAAAATGGAAGCTTTGTACGTTTAAGTACATTTTAATTGGAAAATGTTCTTTTTATCCACTAAACTTTTTGTTTGTTTGATAATCAAAAGCCCTAATTATTTTTAGTATCATCCACTTTTAATTACACGTATTATTTCATCAGCATTATGACATCAACACACTGTTATGTGTAGATGTAGGTAATTAATTGCAGTCAATTAATGTGTTAATAAAGAGAGATTTTAATGCAAATCAGCTTTTCTAATTGGAGCTAACAACATCCCAAGGTAGTCAGCAAATTAAAGAAATTGATGTTAAACCAAAACAGGTCATCTAATCTTGTGAAATGGCAGCTGTTAGCAGCAACCAAATGTCACATTAGGAAAAAGGGGGGAAGGTAATGGCAGAAAGGGGCTTCTTTTGTGCTTATTAGTACAGTAAATTATGGTATTTGGAGGCTAATGCATGATCTGTTTTTCATTTCCTTGATGACACTGTAAATAAAGCTGATCTTGAAATAAGGTTATGAAAAATGCTTAGGGGAATCAACAAACTGTTTTATTTCTACTTAGTTTCTTTATGAAGGTGTCAGGTCTCTAAAGTGAGATAGCAATTTAACACTGAAGTTATAGCAAGAAAATATCTTTGGACGTTATAGGTATTAAATATAAATTAATGTGAAGATACTGGTTTTATCAGCTCTGAAAAGGAGAATTCACTGACAATCTTGGAGAATTAAAAAAGAGGAAAATAGATATAGTAGATATAGTAGATATAGTAGATGTAGTATATATAGATATAGTAGATAGTACATGCAGTTCTGCAACCCTGATGATAAAATTAATACATACTCATTTTCCTGTCCTTCCTTTTTAATTTTTTTCAGAACATTCACCTGCATTCCATGCTTACTTTTTGTTTGTCTTGCAGACTGGTTAGCAATTTCTGTGCTTGAAAAGAATTACATGAATAAATCTACACTTTAAGCAGTAAAAAAATAAATAGTAAAAGGGGCAGAACATTTTACCAGCAATAGAGTGTGTTTAGAATATTAGGGCTCAGGCCTGGCAATAGAGCAGATTCAGTAATTTCAAAAAGCAAGCTATATGTAAATAGTTCTCTTAGCTGTGACTGATACCTTGACAGCCTTGCCTCAGGTTTTTTGTGTTATTATTTATTTATTCTATTATTTATTAATTAGAGTTCTTTTTTCTTCCTGTCACAAGTTAGGTTTTCATTGAAGTTCTAAAGAATTCATGCAAACCAATTCTTTTTTATAAATATCCCCCTTTTAAATCAATCTTTAAAGCAAGGGGATTAGAAATATTTCTCAATAATAGACCAGAAGTTTCTTGCTTGTGTGTTGACACACTTTTATAAAATGTGCATTTGCAATTCCTATATTTCTAGGGATTGTGCTTTAAAGAAATACAGTTTTTAGGTATATGTAGTATTCATAATTTTTTTAGTTGATTTGAAAAATACTACTTTTTCTTGTTTGTAAGTACTGTAATTTTTTTAACTGTTGCTTTTCTTTACTTAGGTAGCTTGATTAATAGAGGACAAGGCAACATACGCAGCGGTAAAACTCAGGATGTATCACATATTGCATTTGGATCAAAGATCCTTGGGCCACCTCCATCTTCAAACAAGAGAGTCAGTACAAAGGTGCCTGGAGAGGTAAGAAGGTTTAAATTCCTACAACACTGCTGGCACTTCAACAAAGGAAAAGATTGACAAGCAGAGGAATTACACTAAAGGTTTGTTTCAGAGGCTGTCCCTGGAATACTCTGTTAGGTCATGGACCCCCAGTGCCAGGGATCCCAGCGGGGAGCAAGCAAAATGCTTGGGTGGCTACAGCGCAGGGCATGGGTTACTTCATCCCCCAGGACAGAAGGCTGAGGGAGAATCTGGTTGCTATTTTCAATTAAGGCAGGGCTATAGAGAAGCCAGGCCTCTTCTGAGAGATGCCATGAAAGATCAAGGGGCAGAAGGCCCTAATTGCAGGGGGTCTCTGACTAAACATAATGATAAATGTAATGATATAAAGTGATTCAGTACCAGAACAGGATCACAGGGATTTGTGGAACTCAGAACTTTCAAAGACGACAAAACATGACTGAAACAGGCTGATTTAATTTCAGCATCATGCCTGAAGAAGTCTCGTTCTACCCTGATTATTGTGATTTCTTATCGTTCTTATTTTTCTGAATTTTTTGTTCTAGACTGCTGAAATTTGTGTATGTAAATATTTTTCCCTATGATGAGAGCTATGATGCAGAGCAGAAACTGCATTTCAATATGCTCTGACAGTCAGCCATAGTGTAGCTCATGTGATGGAGCCAATTACAATGGCAGGGAAAACACCTGCTCTCAGTCTGTCAACAAACAATATGCAAGTTTTTGGAATCTGGTTAGGACTACAATTCCCAGATCCACTTCTGTAGGAAGTCACTTTAAAACCAGGATGTAAAATGAGAGTTCTTTCTCCCAAAAAGAAAAGACTCCTGAAGTCTGGAATAACTACAAGTTTTAGTCTTTTTATTCTGATAGTGAATTTTATTTTTTTTTCACTTTTCTTTGCCTTGTTTTCCATTCACTCGGTGAATAAAAAACCCTGCCTGTTATTAGACTGTAAAAATTGAACATACCACACTGAATCACATCTGCCAGGAAGTTTCCTGAAAAGATAGTAATTAAAAAAAAAAAAAAATCTGGAAATATTTATTTGAAAAATAAGGGTAATTCAGAATGTGTATTTATTTTGGAGTAGTTTGAAAGCTGTTACATTTTTTGTCTTTTACCAAGAAAATTACGTCTTTCAAGGTGACAAAGACCTCGGGTAGCAAAAGTAATAGATCATGCCAACTTCAAAATTCAGGAATGCCAGCTGAATCCATACATAACATTGAGAGATTGGAGCTAATGTTCTCATCATGCAATGATTATTTAGATCAAGGAGGCAAAATAAATACTCACCAAACAACTGAAGATATATGTCAAAATGGTAAGAGTATAAAGCAAAGAATATGTAGAGTTTTCAAACGGCCAAAATTTGTGCCTTATTCTGCTTTGGAATGTAAGACTTAATTCTTTGTTTTCCTAATCCTTTATCTGCCTTATTAATTACTGAAGACGTGTTTATTAAATCATGGCTTATTCTCCTGTATGAGCTTAAATAAATGCTCATTTTCTCTGCAGGTATTCGCATTGTAAGCATTTGAGCCGGGGATCAGCCCCTGCTGGCAGTAGCCACAGTTTATGCACATACTCTGCTTTCCCTCATGCTGTGCAAACAACTGAGCTGCTGCAGTGGCTCTTGATTATTTTGAAGCCTTTTGCAAGCCTGTTTTTTATAACTTCTATGATTTGCCCATCTTCCATACCTATTATTAAATTTTTACTTCCTTGTGATTGTCATATTCCTGCTGCCCTACAAGACCCCCATGCTGTTTGGAAGATGTTTGTATCCCAGCACAGTACTCCATTATTCACACAATATGAGTGTTCACAGGCATTCATAAGCTTCTGCATTGCATTTCAGACCTTGAAATTCAGACTCAGAAAACATCTGTGAGTGGAGAAGCAGATTTTCAGCTCACCTCACCACAAGTACCATCACCAGACAAGAACAGTCATAAAAGATCATCTCTAAAAAATGCAGCCAAAAACACATGGGAGATAACCAGAGGTATGATGCTCATTTTATGTTATTTTACATTTCATTTCTATGTGGTGTGAGGGACTATCTGTTGTTAATTTCAAAGGATCCAGAAGCAGTTCACATAAAAATAAATGTCTGTGTTGTGGGGGATTATGGAAATCAAACACCCTGCAACAGAATTGCTTTTGAGCATTGATAAAGATTTGCAGGATTAAGCAGAGTACCAGAGCAGTGAATGAATATAAAAAGAAAAGTGTTCTGCTCTCATAATAAAAGGAAAAGAACTAAAAATAATTTATTCTTTAAATATCTAATAAATTTAACACTGAAGATTCCAAACATGAAATTTTACTTGTCACAAATAAGAAACTGGAATATTAACTATGGTATCTATGTAATATTGGGGTGTTTGTTTGTTTATGAAGTTCAGTGGTGAATTACATTTTGTTCTTACTCACAGAAAGACACATCAGTTTATGTTTTGGATTGTCTGTCAAAAGGTGTGGATATTTTTTTGGCACACAGTGTCAATCAACTCGATCTGCCCCTGTCTAGGAAGTGCATTATTGTGGCAAAAATAACCCTTGTCTCTATGGAAAAGTAGTGTTACTTTCTGTTAAAAGGCGTAGCCACCAATTTGAAAAGTGGTTAGACTACTCAAATGTGCTCAAAATTGACCAACGAGGTTTTCCTTCACATTGTGAGAGATTTCCATTTTGTTTATTCTTTGAGGATGTTTAGAAGCAATTATGTACTATGGCAGTGTCAGTAATTGCTGTGTTGGGGGCCATAATTTGACTGAAACAGATGCAAGATGTTCAGGCAAGTAGAACCTTATGGAGAATTTTTTAATTTACCTGAATTTTGAGGACTCTGGGTCAGGAGTCACAAATCTTAACTTGTTCTTCATCTAGAACATCAGGGTCCCTATCTAGGGCTAGAATTTCAGAAAATTGAATCAACACTGGTTATTTAATGTAAATATAAGTGATATGAAAAGACAGACTTAGGGCAGTGGACTGGCATGTCTAGTTGTCCTTGTATGAATTCAGAAGCAGAAAACTGAGGAAGAACGCTATGTATAAGCTCTGCCCTTTCACTGTTTCTGTTTGCAAGAATGAAAACTGTTTCTATACAGTCTTAATTGTGTGCACAGGCAGATAAATGTATGATGTGAGTTTGTAAGGTACAATTCTACAAACTTCTTTCCCTGTGTTTTCATTGCCTGTCACTGGTAGCTCAATTTGCAGATTTCAGTTTCTCTTCAATACATGAAATTATCTAATTGTTTGTAGATAACGTAATGATTTCTTTATTCTGTAGAACTGGATTTATTTGTACTCACATTTTAAAAACAAATACCTTTCTAATAAAAGCAAAGAAATCTTGATTTATGTGATAACTTGAGTTCTAGCTGTATTTCGTGCATTGTCAAGGTTGTAACCCCATAATCCTCAGGACAGATCTTCTAGTGAGGAAACTCCCAACTGATCTTACCCCAGAGTGAACAACCACAAGTCTGGGCCAGTGGTGATGACTCAGCCAAAATTGTAGTCCTGACACTTCTGACAAAGTGTAAATGTACATAAACCTATGACAGAGTCCTTGGAACAAAACCACATTCCCCAAGCCAAGTGCAAGCTTCCATGATTTCTGGCTCCTCTTTTACAATGGTCAAAGCAATTTGTACCAACAGGAATCCATCATACACTACTCTTATCACCAGGCATTTAATATTCTTGACCCCTGTGCAGCCATAGCCTATGGAGATCTTGGAGCAGCACTGCACTTGTTCTGCCATTGGCTTGAGTAAATATTAATTTAAATTTGCTGGGGGTAGGAAAACTTTCATAAGCAGTTGTTCTTATTACCTTTGAGATTAGGCGTTGCTATTTATAATAATGTCTCTTAGATTTATTATAACCTCAAATCAGCCTGTCTTCTGTAGCAGGTGTACTGTACCTTTACCAAGGTAAATTGTTTTTAACTGAGGGGAAAAAAATAAAACGAGGGAACGTTGTTTATGCCAATCTTATTTACTCAATGCTGAAACCTTCATTAAAATGTTAGGCTGCAATTAGAAGCTTTAACATAAGTCTGACTATGTAGAAGAGCTAATTAGATGTTAAGGTGATCATTCTTGCATTTATGTTGTTTGCTGCAATGTTGTGATTACACAGTAGTTTGCATATTTTGCTAAGAAGGTACTCCAAATTATTTGTTACAATTGACATGGAAATACTGAGTTAAAAAGAAATTGTAGTAGAGTTTTTGTTGGAGAGGTAATGGGATTTTGTTTGGTCCAAAACTCCCTGTAGCCTATACAAGAAGTTACAGAAGTTGCTGAACTCTGTAACCACCATAAAATGTCATCTTAAAGACTTACAGACTTTTCTGCCTTCTCCCTCATATTTCATGAAGAATAAGTACTGAGCTATGCAAACTAATATTTACATTTAACTTTCTCCTAACTCAAGTATATTTCTCTAACATCTCTGGAAATGAATGTTGTTCCTTTCAGGGAGGCTTAGACTAAACAGGCAGAATATTCAGGCTAAATATTATCCAGAGACTAAGTATTTTAAAATAGTTCTTTATACTTCTGGAATACTTTTTATTTGGGCAAGACATTACTCGCTATGTTGAGTAAAGTGATACGTGAGGAGTTTGTGGATGTCTGAGGCAGAGTCAGAAGTGTAAGACTGTAATTGCCTACTATTCTCTAAACACCTTACAAAAACTTAGGCTTTCTTTTCCAAGTTTTGAAACTTTATTTAAAATTTACTTAAAATCTCAAGAGCAAGTGATTTATCACCTTTTTTTGCTTCAGAATTCATTACAAAATTTTGTCTGTAACGCCGTCTGGAAATAAACAGCATTTAGAAGTTATTCTAGAATGAGAATAGAACAGTTGAGACTGCAGTTAGGGAAGTTGTTATTAAGTCAGTAGGCCAAAATAAAAATTAAGCCACTTCTCTACTCATTCACAGTCCTTTGTGCATAAGAATTAGTGAATTCTCATAAAGTGGGTTGTACACTAAACATATAACCACACCTTAGAGGGCTTGTTGCAGTGGTCTGAGCTGGGGGTATTTGTTAACTGCAAAGGCAGCACAACACTTGTCCAATCTAATTTCATGATGGGGAAAAGACCTTCTGAATATTAAAGAAGTGTGTGTTATACACTTGGTCTAAGTCAAGCCACTGCCATTGAAACTTCATAAAATGTATCCAGACTACAATGTGGAGGAGTGGGTGCCAGGCTGGTCCGAAGGCTGAAGAGTACTGAGATAGGAAAAAATACAAACATTTTCTTAGCTAGGTAAGTTTGAAGATTTTTTTGTTGTTGTTTTGAAAAATGTAGCAAGTAGTTTTCACTGGTTCCTGGATATTAACTGGAGTTTCATAGCTTTACTAGCTGTCATAAGTAAATTGGAAAAATCACAGCACCCAGTAAGAAGACAGCTGTTTCTTCTGGTATCACATTCTTCTTTCTCTTGCCTTCATTTATGGGGGTTCAGACTTCACTCCCACCTCCAAAGCTGCTGAGTCTGCCTGAAGTGGTAACTTTACAAAGCTAAAACTAAAATACCAGAGTAAACCTACTGTCTTCTGTGATGGCAAGCATTTTATTACTGCAGAGTTACTTTATTATTACATTTTTAGGTTTTTTTTTATTGAGGCTTTTTCAATATGGTTGATGATAACTTTGTTTTATGGAGCCAGAAAGTTTCAATATCTAGTGAATAATCCACACCACACTACCTTTAATGAAGATAAGGGAGTATTGGATACTTGAGCAGTTCTCCTTTTCTCAGATGCTATTTGAGATTGGTTTTAATCAATCAAATTGACATTTTTTTCTATACCATCATTCCAGACAGTAAAATATAAGTTAACAATAAGAATATAAAAATGGTCTTTTCATGTGTATCAGCTGCACTCAATCTTTAAATCCATTTCTGGAGTTTATTGTTTGTTTTAAAATTGTCAGATTAGTAGTGACTGTATTCAGGGAAACTTGGTGAAACAGATATCTTCATACATTTTTTATGTCACACTATTTTTCATCAGAGAGGTTGTTTGAAATTGAGATTTAAACCATAAGTTCTAGATGTAAAAGAAAGTGCAGAATTTCAGCCATGAAGAAGCAGCAAATTGTAATATTATGAACTTTCCACCAATGTATGTTTATTTTTTTTAAATGCCAGCCACAAAAAAATGCCTATAGAAAAAAAAAACAATGGCTGA
This sequence comes from Empidonax traillii, assembly GCF_003031625.1. Classification (NCBI taxonomy): domain Eukaryota; kingdom Metazoa; phylum Chordata; class Aves; order Passeriformes; family Tyrannidae; genus Empidonax; species Empidonax traillii. The sequence goes on along the minus strand of NW_020955297.1, from coordinate 1,007,401 downwards.
ATTTAATACAATTGTGTTTTCCTAGAATAAAATTCAGTTGCAGGTCTCAAATCTTGACACCTAAATAGTTTCAGGTTTGCAAATTGAAGGCCCACGTGTCATGCACCAAAGCCTATATATTTTTTGATCTGTGATCTAGAAATGTTTTTAACTTTATTGCACATTGAAAGCAGCCTTATCTTTCTGTATTACATCCTCGCCACTCTTCCAACTGTAAAAATCTGATAAGCAAAATGCTTCTGTACTAGAAAAGCTTCCTTTGCTGTACAACTTCCTGAAAAAATAAGCACGATCAAGGTATCACACAATTTACATATTTGGCATTGAAATAAACATTGTGTGTTTCAGATGAATGGGAGTTTCCAGGAAATTTCACTGAGAGTATTCGGTTGGATAGGAGTGATCAGTTCATAGCTACTGAAGATTCAGCCTGCCATAATTTAAACTCACCCCAGAATGCCTCTGTTGAACATCACAACAGCGAAACAGGTGATCAGCAAGTGAACAATAAAGAGGTTTTCACATTTTCATCAAGACCTCGATCAGCTCCTCATGGGAAGTCTCCAAATATGTCACCAGAACGTTATGTTTTCCCTTTGGATTTGGAGCCAGACAGTAACAGAGTAGATGAGAAGACACAAGATAACTTCCAAGGAACTGACAGCAGTGAAGAGGTAGGCCACTTTGTACCTGTAATTCTTGATAAAGCGGTCTTCATCCTAAAACTCTTAGGATGAGATTCTGTCTTCAAGCTAGACAGAGGATAAATCATCTTTTCCCCATATACCTACAGGTAGATTTGTCTTTGTCAGGTTGCTGTGTCTAACTGGGTACAGGAGTGAAACTGCAGGTGTACCATGTGTAAAAAGTGAGGAAAAGTAACCCAATTCTCTGTGAGCCTCTGTGCTAACAGAGGGATGTGAGAATTGTGCATCATTACTCCAAAAAAAAAAAAAAAGCCTGCATCATAAATTTGGGTGAGATGCAAGTCCATTATGGTTGCTCATGAGTGCAGTAAATAAGACTTCATTGTACATTTTAAAACTGTAAGTGGAGACTATTTTTGCTCACTGACGTTGTTGAAAGTGAATTAAGAAATTTCAGCTTTTGAATGCCACTTGATTATTGGTATTTCTACTTTATATCCTGTCTGAGCTGTGTCAGCATCACCAACTTTAATTATTTTTCAGTGTAGAAATCTTTCAGCAATAAAATTAATAAAAAGGAAAGAAACGGTTTTTTTATATTTATATAGATCTATACAGATCCAGTGCCAAGCACACAAAGAAAAAACAGTAGCCAAGTACTCCTGCTTTTACAGCAAAAGAAGAACACTGGGGACATTAGTGGCCATTCTCGAGGGTTGATGCAAGAGAGTGATAGAGGACCCCTGTCTTCCTTTAAAAAATTTAGGTATTACATAATCTAAAAGTTTTTCTTTGATTATGTGCCAGAGGTGTGATAGGGAACAACCCTTGTTTCAGTAATTATCTTTGGATGCAAACTGCATTAAATAGTATCAGCACTGCAGCTGAAGATGCATTAGGCTTACAGAGCTAGAAGAGTTTGTTTTTCTCAGTCTGCAACATTAGTAATTCATAGTTAAGCCTTTCTTTCATGTGAAAGAAGCCACTGAACCAACAAATTACTTAGCAGTCATATTTTGCCCATATTCATCCTCTTCCTTGTACAGATACATTTTGTGTTGCTTCTTGAAGTCAGCTTTATATTGATAGTCTGGATACATTTCATATTCAGAGGGCTCTACTTTGCATTACTGAGGTAAACTGGAAAACAGTTTTCTTTCAAGCCTGGGAAATATGGGAAAGAGGATCTTGGAAAAGCCATGATAGCTAACTTAATTCTATCTGGTTTAGCACAGTTTAAGGTATCTTTGCAAAATTGCCAAAATTCTTAACCCAACCATGACATGTTTCTCAGTGTACTTCACCTATATGACAAAATATTTATTTGACCAAATTATGCTGAATCCTGCAGTGTTGGGTTTTTTTAAATATATGTTAAATTTACACTATTATTGTTTCTAGTAATCATGATTACAACTTCCTCTGAAATTCAAATAAACTATGTTTGTGTATAATGCCCATGAAGATGTACATGCTCTTGAGTTACAACAAATAAAATAGATATCTCAGCCTACAATTTAAATAATTAGATGTGAGTGTAAATTGCATTTCTCCTGGAAAATATAAGTAAAACTTTTCTTTTTTTTTTTTCTTTAATTAAAACAAGATTTTGCATACCTTTTCAGTTTAAATGTGTCAGACTGATTAAAAGGCCAAAAGTTTCCCTTCAGTTTGTGTCACCATTTCCTTCCGTTAAGTGGACATTGACTCCCTCTGTGTTGCATGCACTGAGATATGTAAGATATGCACAATAACTGTGCTAGAATTAGACAGTTTATGTAACTTTTGGCTTTTGGGGAATAAATTTTTGCAAACTGAAAACAAGTATGTATGAATTCCCTTTAGTGTTACTAATTAGTCACTGAAATAGTTCAATGCTGTTTTTCAATTATCAGAGTCAAATAATCAGTAAAGGATAAAAATTCCTTCTTCTGTTGGAACTATTCACCATCAAGTGACTTATTTTGTAATTATGTGAATGTCCATGCTTTCAGCTCAGATTTCTCTCAGAGACTTTGTATGATTAAGCTTGTCATGGCAGCATTTATGGATTGTGCCAAACGCAGAGCAAAACCAAGAACTCTTACTGATTGCAAGAGTTATGCAACTGTGGCAGGTGTGACCACATAGCACATACTGCTGTCAAAAATGCTGTTTTAAGTGTAACAGGCCAGTGCTTCAGTGAAGCCTTCACTGAACAAATAAAATATTTCAAAGAATCAAGAAATAAGATTAAATATGATAATGTACCCTTACAAAGGCAATAGATAATTTCACTGATACGTCACTAAAAATCCATGAAAAAGAGGGAAGAAAGGATTCCTAATTCAAGGAAATTACTGAGGGAATTAAATATAAACTTCCAACATGTCCATATTAATAAAATTGAGTTATTATCTTCTTGAATGTAATTTTCATTCTGTGCAGTCCTGGACTCACTGAAGTCAGTAACAAACTCGCATCACTTTCCTGTGCAGTAGGACTGCACGTGGCTGTGAGAGGCAACACAGCAGATGATATTTCAGTGTCTTGCTGAATGCTGTAATATATCCTGCCTTACATCCTGTGTGGTGGCATATGGCAGAGGAGCAGCAACATGAGATGAAGATGAGGCCTCTCTCATCCTTTCTTCCTTCAGAGTAAGAGCATTGAGGCAAACACTAGATGTGCTTCCCCATTATTTTTCTTCCCATCTGTTCAGTCCTGCTGTTTGTTGTTGAGATGGGGTGTGAGTGAACATCGTGCACTTGATTCATGAGATATTTTGCAGAGACATTGTTAGGAGCACGAGTATGAGGTTAGCAGACTAACCTCTAAAATTCTTAAACTATATTCAAATGGTAATGAACATGATATTTTGTACCATATGATTACCAGAGGTGAGCAAAGTGATCTCAGCAGGAGTTATTCCTGCTACATTTAAGTTGAAGATGTGATGTGAAAATATGGTATTTTAATAATTCAAAGGAAAGACATCATTCTTGAGGACTATTTGCTTAGTTTTGGTTTACAGGTTTAATAAATTTTATTGAAATTATGATTATCAGGTAAGACACAGGTTTGGGAGATTAGCAATCTAAATTTGGGGCAACATTTTGAAAAGAGTAATCTATTTGAGATGTAAGAATATGTTTATGGTATAGTCAGTGTAGTTGCAAGGAAAAGCATCTGTTTTGCAGAACCCTTGCAAAATTAGAATTAGAAAGCAGAAATTAAAGAGAGATTTTTGAAATGTTTTAAGATTATGTAAAACTGAATTGTGTAATGATGAGAGGAAACCAACTGCCCTTGCTTTGTTTCCTGAATTTAGGATGACATAAATGGACTCATCCAGGGTACTGAGAACCTTGAGATCAGCTGCTGTAGACAAGGAACATCTGATTCAGCAGTTTTTAAAGAGATCCCATTAAAAATGATGTCATGGAAAACTGAATACTGGAAGAATAAGGAGCACAGCAAACATAATCTCAATGAGACCATTTTACCAAAACCACAGAGTTCCACTGTGAGAAAATCAGACTCTCTTAGCTCTCAGAGAAACTTAAAGCCTATCCTTTCTCTTTCTCCAACTAAAAGTAAATCTAACTCCTTTAAAGCAATTAGAAATGGATCTGAAAAATATGAAAGATATGAAGGAGTTTATGATCAATTAGAAAGATCCGTCAGTAAAACGTCTCTCAAGAAAATCTCAAAAGAAAATTCCTGTCTGACAGCACAGACTTGTGTAAGTGATTTTTACTTTGAAATTAAATTACTAGATTGTATAGAGAAGCTATATTAGATATACTCATTTGTATTAAGTGATTAATAGTACATCTTTCATCCAAATATATTCTGGTTTCATCATAACAGCATTTACTGAGCTCAGTCTGTTGAAAGTTGATTTTGTAGGTTTTTGTAGCACACAAAATAATTCTCCAAATAAAACAAATCACAGTGGTTTATAGATAAAAAGAGTTGTCATTGAGCAACTTACATTTTGGAAATATGGGAGTTAGTTTGGGACTGAACAATTGCTAAGGAACATTGACAGATTTTGAATTGATACATTAATGAGTGGCCATAGAAAGAGCGTTAATCTGGGCACTTCATAGTCTCTCTGCGACAGCCCTGAACAATAATAAATTATGTGATTGAGAACCAGCAGCAAAGCTGTGCCACAAGCTGACTTACCAAGCTACTAAAGGAATTTTAGTCTGTAGCAATTCTGTGACCTGTCGATACAGCTAATTTTAGTTACCTGATTTGAAAGCCTCTGTGAAGGGGGAAGCAGGGGGGACAAGTTCCATGGGACAAGGACGTGGCTGCTGGGGCAGGGTCATCATGCTGAATGGTTCTACCTTGCCTAATTTGGGCTGCTCTGGCTGCTGAGGATGGACAGCCCTGCAGTGGGTATGGAAATCTGGGCATTGGGCTAGAAGGAGCAATCCAAATTGGGCATCAGATTAAAGAATAAGGTCTAGCAAAGCATGTGTTCAGCTTTTCTTTGTATTTCCTGTGTTATGGGGAAATGCACAACATGCCACTGATACTTCAGTGCTTTTTGTGAAATGAATCTATTTCAGTCCTGGTGCAGGGACTGGGGTTGATGTGTCTCACAGTCCTGTGAGGTGTCTCTCAGACGGGGGATTCTGGAAATCTCTTCCTGTATTCTACAAGAAGCTTATCAGATTGGTAAAGGCCTTGGGGTTTTCCTGATAAAAATAGAACATCCTTTTCCATGAAAGTTGTGGAGCCTGGTTTCCTTTGGGAAGGAAGTGTATTAGGGGGAAGCAAGGGGAATGAAATACAATAGTGCAAGTGAAAATCAGAAGCAGTGCTGTGACTTTATGGTAATGAAAAATACCAGTGGCTGTTGATTTTGAAGACTATAAAATGGAAAAAATTAAAAAGCAAAGAAAGTCCTATGAACAGCAGCATATGTTCTGTGTATTTATGATCTGGAAAAGACATTAGAGTTGCCACTAGTGATGTAGAAAATGCAGAAGAATGCAATGCATGGGTTCTTTTGTATTTAGAAAGGAGATAATGTTTCGGTAATTTTTAGTGATAGAAAACCCCAGTTGATACTGATAATCTGACTCTCTCTTAAATAGGTTCATATCCCAGTATCTGTCTATAAGTGTACAACAAAATTTGTTTGTATTTTGCATTCCCTTTCCCTCATAGTATAATTTATAGGAATTTAATTTTTCTGTTTTCCAGTAACTATTTATAGTTTCATGATTAAATCTATTCCTCTCTTGTTTCCTGATTTTTTTCCAGTTTTGGAAAATTGTTCCACTTGAAATTCAATTATATTTGTTGTTAATAATAACTGAAATCTATTTGTCCACAACAAATGAAATGATCCATTGATTACTTTTCTAAAAGTTAATGCAGTCATCAACTTTGTCCTGTAGAATTTACCTAAATATAGACTATCTAGGTGGATTGCAATAGTTGATTGCTAATTTAGACTGTAGGGTCATTAACATACTGCACTTATAGCTGTAAATGTAAATGTAAATGTATAGCTGTAAATGTATTGCACTTATAATTTGTTGCTTGTAAGTTTGGTGTTTTTTTTCAAGAACAAATCCTGTTATCAGTGTATAAAAACTCAAAAGCTACAGACCTCATTTTATTGCTACAAAATATAAGATTAAAATATCTGGCAGATTTAGCTCTCATACTTGACTTGGTCAAGTATTAACATTTTCCCATCCAGAATCCCTTCCTTGGAGTTCTTTGACACTCCTTTTTGTGCTCGTACAGAGGACTAGTAAAGAAAAAAATGCTTAACCAACTCTTCCTACAATCGATTTGCCAACTGCTTAATACGCTTTAAGGACCTGGTTGCTTGCAATGTTTTATTCATGTTTTAATAGAGTTCTCTATTATTAAGTTCAAATATTTTTAATTAAGAAAGAAGTATAGCCCTCTGGGTAATATTGTGGGCATGTAGATAGCTAGTAATTAAAGTTTTCCACACGTATAACTACATTCAGACAATTCTGAACAAATCATTTGAACCTAGAAGAATGCAAATGTCATTATATATGAAAAAAATCCTTTAAACAACTGGGTTTGTCAATCTAGGAAAAGTTTTAAGTGCTTAATAAAAATACTTTATTGTAAGGAAAGGATATGCAAATAGAAGAGATAAGCTTTTAATTAGTAAATGAAATATTAATTTTAGACAAATTTACGAGTATTGCAAAATTACTTCTTACATCAAAAGTTTCTTCTAAATTACAAAGTGAACTTAATTTCAAATTCAGTTTCCAAATTCTTTCTTTGAAAATCAACTAAGACAAAATAAAATTTTTAAAGAGGCTTTTTGGTAATAGTAATCTGAATCTGAAGAATAAGTAGTCTAAACTCTTTCTCCTTTATTAGGAGTTTATTGAATGGGATGTTTAACACAGGAAATTGTCATGACATCTCTTCTCCTTCCTGAGAGTGGTATTTCCAAAGGGGGACCATTACAGGAAAAGAAAACAGAATGACAATTTGAAATAAGCTGCAGGGTAAAAACAGCAGCATATTTAGAATTATGCTGTAAAAATTCCAAAAATCTATGCCCCTTTCTTCATACATGTAAAGCAAAGGACAAGCAGGTTTGGGCAATGTTTTGCTTTTATTAAAAAGAGAATGAGAATAAAGTGTTTTCAATGGTTAGGGCGTTTATGCTGCAAAGCACCAGTTCGTGCTGTCAGTTTAATGACTGCATGCCAATTGCTGCTTATATGAGATAAGAAAGGTAAGCCACAGCTTCTCTTACAATAATCAAATAACTGCAGAAGGTCTATATATAGAAAAATTAACAGGAAATCAGCATCTTCAGTATGATCAATAAAAAAGCAGCTGTAGATCTGGTAGAATACTGATAGATCAGAGCAAAGCAGACTGCCAAGGGTAACAAAGTGAGGAAATAGTAACTGAGCTGGTCACAAACATTCAGAAAGCATCTGGAGTAAACATCCTGTATTATTTTAGGATTGAAAATGGTAGAACTAATGACACTAGTAAGGAATGAAGCTTGGACCTCAAAAGCCAGAGGTAAAAAAGATGCGGCAGCTGTGCAAGCTGCTTCTGCCATGTACTTATATCTTTTATCTTCTGGTATCTTCTTCTGCCTTTTATCTTATACACATAGGAAGAAAGCAAAGGAGGTTGTAATCATAATTCAGTGTGTAATACTTTAGTATGTCTTCTGGTGCTAAGGTGACTTTCGTACCCCTAAAGGACACACTAAAGCATATACACACTGCATTAATAGCGGGAAAAGCCAGCAGTGTTTGTATCACTCGTATTGCTGACTTCCATGTGTTCGTGAGGTGTTCAGTTACCTGGTGCCTTCTCACAGCAAAACAGACTGTGAGATCATACCTTCTGCCAGGAACATGTACACTGCTGGTCTAAAAGCTCCATTCTCTTCACTGGAATCAAAGCACTGTCCCTCTTTGGGGACCTGTTATAGTGTCTCGCAGCCCACTGGCCAATATTCCACTGATCTGAAGTCCTGGTCACTGCTTGGATTCACTTTTTAAGCAGAAATGCTTTGTAGTTTCTTCAGAACCAAAACTAGATACCTCAGATATCAGACCTGTTCCTTTGTGAAACAGCAATCTGTGTGGACACTTTAAAAAAGGAAAAGTTATTCTTAAAAAAAGGAGTTCTTTAAACAAAGTTGATGCCACAGCAGGTTGGATGACCTTAAACTATCTTATCATAAGGTTTTAGATGAGGCTTAAGTACAAAGTGAAAAATGGTTAGTATGCATTTTCAGCTTTTGGCCTGTAGATCAAGTTTGATATGACAATTAGAGTTGCATTAATAATTCAACCAATGGATATAAAGAAAAACAAAAAGACAGTGAAGTTTATTTGAAAATTTATACAGTAGGAAATTGCCAAAATAACTTTTGAAATTTAATGCTAGTGTGTAACTTTCCAGAGAAATTTACAACTGTGCTTGACCAAAAACTAAATGTTATGTTGATGGTGTTGATGATACTGTGATAACTGTGTGATTTCATTTATTTCAAGATTTGCCTTTAATGCTTGAGCAATTGTTGCTGCTGGATTTTTGGACTTCTTAAAGCCTGCTCTTGTCTCCTGTTTTTACCACAGTGTAACAGCAACTTCACCAAACACCCTGGATTCAAACTGCAGTAAAAACAGGAGACAAACTGCAGTGTTTGTGATGTTCTTCCTTCCTGTAATTACATATAAATGTGGTTGATCTTCATAGTTGAACAGAAATCTGTTAACCAGTCTTTTCTAGTAAACATTTTGTTCCTCTTTTAGTATTGGAGCTTCTTGAAGATTCTCCAAGAGATTCTCCATGGTCCCTGTTTCACTCATCTATTCTGTTCCATGATCCTGTCTGTATTGCTGACTTTTCCATTTTATTTCACAGCAGTATGACTGGAGAAACTACAACTCAAATACAGTGAGTTCATCTGAACTGCAGATGCTGGCTAGCATGAAGAGACAACAAAATGAAGAATTCCAGGATTCTGGGATTTCACATGGGCTGAGCATGTCACAGATTGATACCTGCAATGTTAACATAAGCACAAGCAGTGATGATACCACAGAAACCTGGAACTCCTTTTTCCCACCAGTAAGTCTAAACCCAAAGTATGTTCTCTGGATAGCTTCTGTCAATTCTGAGACTCAGGGATCTTGAATATTAAAATTTCTCTGAGAAGCATTGGAATTTAAGGCATCTTCACCAAAGGCTTCTAGAACTTTTAAAGTAAAGCATGCTACTGAGACACATGCACTTCCAGCAGGTTCTGTAGTACCATCAGGGATAAAGAGTAAATCTTATATATATTTCTTCCTAGAATCCTGAATAATTGTGTAGGCAGTACGGCTTGTCACAATAGTGGCTGACAAGCTGCAGGTGTGTGATATAGTACTTAAAAATAGTTCCAAAATGAATGAAACCCAGATATACCAGTCAGCAGCTGCATTACAGTGTGAGTAATGGAAAATAATTGCTTTATACAATCATGAAGTCTCATTACTGAAAAGCTAAACGTTTAAAGGACTGAAGTAGGAGAACAGCAGCAAAAAGCTGCAGTAGTTCTGAGCACTTAGTATGTGATCATTATGTATTTTACACCTTGTATCATTATTTGTCCTGGTACAAAGTGGCACAAAATCACACACAGCTGCACTATGTGACAGAGTACTGATATCAGAAGCAGAGTATTTTTTGCAGTCCACCAAAAAAGTACTGAATGTAAGAAATCACAGAATAACTTCAGGAACTATATAAAGGTACTTGCAGGAGCTGCTGTAAAACTAGATAGTCCATTTATATATCAGCAATATAGCTGTTATTTTATTATAGTTGAAGCCATAATAAACAATGAATTTGGCTTAAGTAAAGCACACAAAACAACTCTGAAAGCCAGATCCAGTGTTAGAAAAGTAAACACATCTGTGTTGCCCCAATATAAACTATTGGAGGGTAAACGCTCTGAAATATTAGGTGCAAATTACCTCTGAGGTTCTACAAGGCCCAGGTAAAGGCCTGTGGCAACAATCTTCCATAGTGAATGAGCAACATTGCACATTTTCTTGATTTAATCATATTTCTAATGCACTTTCTTAGTATTCACTAAATAGGCTCAAACATGGTGTAAATCTGCAAGACTGGACAAATGAAACTCAATTAAACGTAGAGAATAGCAGTCTTATTAATTTCTGAGTAGTTTAATTATAAAGAAATTGATAAGAATATTTAGACATGTCAGGTTTGGTTAGTACAAATTACATTACTAAAACAAAATGAACTTTTAAAGTCAAATGTACTGCTCCAGTATTCGGAGAAGCACAGTGTGACTGCAAAGACAATTCTTTGATCTTACTGCCTTGATCAGCTTCTGTAGATTCAGACTAATAGCATCAGTCTAAAAAAGTGTTTAGATATAATAGGTTAGTAATTTAAATTGCAATTTATACAGTTGTAGTTTTTCATAACAGTCCTTTATGACCATCTTTTTCTACATAATTCAAGTGTAAGAGGCAACATATTTTTCTTTGAGAGAGAATTTTTTCACATTTCATTCATCTGGCTGGGCTGAAATATTGGTGGGCCTTAACACAAAGAGCCTTGTCAGGTTTCTCCTCTGCATTTTGCAAGGTAGACATTGAGCTTTTAAAATTAAATGGTAATTTAATTTTAAATTAAATTATTTAGTCAAGAAGAGAGAACTTAGAAAACAAACTTAATCTTTCTTAGATAAGCACTAACCACTTAGTCACTCACAACAACAATGGAATTCAGCTTTCCAGGTCTTCCCTACCCATTTACCTCTTCCTTTACAAAGAGGAACTCTTTACCAGTTCAGTGTCAAAAAGCCCACAGAATCTGTTGTTTCACTTCATATTTCCTTTCTATCTGCCAGAGCACCAGATCTTCATAGATGTGATGCAAGTTTTCTGAGTATGGACTTGGGTGTTTTAACACTGCTTGATGTAATTCTATTCCAATATTTAGAAAAAGACATAGTATCTATGTGAGGGTGATAATTCGCCTTCTAGGCCTTTAGTATGTAAGATTATTAACATTTCTTAGGGAATGTGATTATTTAATTACCCCAAACTGGTTTTGCACAGAAGCTTTTAAAATTTTTGGTATTCTGGTTTTTAATTTTATTATATTTTGATATGCTTAAAACATTTCAGAAGACTATGAATGTAGCAATGCTGTGCCGGTGTTCAAATGGCTGAGTGAAATGAAAAGGTCTTTTGCCATACATGCTGTTGATGTAAGACCTAGAATCATAGAATTATAGAATACTTTGAGTTGGAAAGGAACTTCAGAGGTCATCTAATCCAGTCATGCTGCCATGGCCAAGGACACCTTCCACTAGACCAGGTTGCTTAAGGCCCCATCCAACCTGGCCTTGAACACTTGCAAGGATGGGGCATCCACAGCTTCTCTGGGCAACCTATTCCAATGTCTCACCACTCTCATTGTAAAAAAATTCTTCCTTATATCTAGTCTAAGTCCACCCTCTTTTAATTTAAAATCATTGCCTCTTGTCCTATTGCAACAGGCCCTGCTGAAAAAGCTGTGCCCATCTTTCTTGTAAGTCCCCTTCAGGTACTGGAGAGCTGCAGTAAGATCTTCCCAGAGCCTTCTCCTCTCCAGACTGAAAACCCCAACTGTCTCAGCGTGTCTCCTCAGGAGAGGTCTTCCATCCCTCTGATAATTTTTGCAGTCCTTCTCTTAACCCACTCCTACAGGTCCACGTGTTTCCTGTGCTGAGGATTCCAGAGCTGGACGCAGGACTCCAAGCTGGTTCTCATGAGGGCAGCACAGAATCACCCCCTATGTCCTTCTCCACAGGCCTGCTCTCAATCTCTTCACTCCCCACTTTTAGTAATCTCATCATTTCTTCAGCTTCCAGTTTTTAAAGAAGTGTTCCTTATATGTATATTTATTCCTTAGTTATCTCATGTAAAATATGGATTTGTAGAATAAAATCAAATTTGTTTTTATGTCACTGATCTTTAGTACCACCATCATTTAAGAGAATTTGCAAATCTCAATCCATCAAAAATCAGATGTACAAACTGCAGAAAAGTATATATATATAAACTATAAATCTAAAGATATATAGATATAAATATATATATATATATATATCTGCAGCCATCTTCTAGTTATGTAGGTAAATTATTTTAGCAGTGCAGTATATAGAAAAGAAATGGAAATAATCCTCTTATTGTAGTTTGAGAAATTAAGGATAGGTTGAAATTCTTGTAATGATTAAAGTTTCATGCTTACATGTGTTTTCAGGTTATATCTTTCTGATTCTTTAAATCAGTAGTATCTATTGCTTTCTCTTATGTTTTTCAAAGATAAATAAGGAGTATTTTTGATCCAAATTTTCATTCATTTTATACATTTTTGTCCTTTAGTGGAATCTATGGCAACAGCACCACCAGAAGGCAGCTTTCTGTGTATCTTTCATTTTGAAATACCTGTGATGTTTTGCATGGCAGGGTAGGGTATAAGCATGTTAAATAGTGAATTTATGTATCGAAGTAATATTTTATATATAAAACACATTTTTAGCTAGTTTTTTTTTTCATCACTTACCATTGTTAGTCTGATTTCCGGATTCGTTAGAGTCATGTTACTGACTGATGAATCTGAGAAACCATCGCGAATGTAAAGGCACGTAGATCAATCATATTGCTAAGTTGCAGTTAGAGCAGATGTCATTAAACAACTATAAAACGGATATACTAAAACTGTATTTTTATATTCTGTGGTAGTTTACCACAAACTGAATATATGCTGTCAGGAGAAAACATTGAAATGTAAGTTATTTAGCAGCTGCTGTAAACTATGACAGGCAAAAAGGAATAAAATCCGTCTGAATCTTATACATTACCCAGCATAGCCATCAGTTATAAATATGAAAAACTTCTATTTTAAAATAGATTTACTTTGAAGGGGAATTGTAAACCCATGCAAAATGTGTGTGGGGTACAGTTTCAAATCAATAATATGTGTATGCAGAACTAAATATTTCAAAAGATTTTATTTGAACCATGTCTTACCTGAATGTTTCCTTAAATCTTAAGATCTATGAAGATCCACATTAGTTTTGCAACACTATGAAAGACACAGTTCTATGTATTGCAGAGTTTATTGGGAAGTTTATACCCACACATATACACATTATCCAAGAAAATTTGCAGAGCTTGCAAAACATTTCCACTTAAATGCCTTAATTTATTCCAGAGATCCAGTAAGACCTTCCTGCCTGTCAGGGAATTGTACCATTCAGCTTCTTGGATAGTTGTTTCAACACTTCAGGCACCACTTCAGGTATAACACAAACATTCTGGAGAAAGATCATCTCTAAGGGAATTCACTGCTTCTGAGTCAGAAATGCAAAGGAGAAGGAAGATTCTCCTGGATTGCTCATTGATATATCCTGGAAGCTTGTAGTGGTATAATGCTGCATTAGCAGACTCCATATTACACTCACCACTTGTACCCATCTTTCAAGTAAGGAGTACTCACAGAGAAGAAGGATTACTTGTTCCCAAAGCAACTTCCTAAATATAAATTCAGTCACATAAGTCTTGATCTGCAAAATATTTGAAAGAGTACTTCCAGGTTCATACCTAATTTGTGGAAGGTCTCCTGGCCTCTTTTGTGAGTTTTCAGAAAAGGAAACCACTTAACACAGAAATGGTGTGGAAGAACTGAAGTCTGACAGACAAGAGGACTGATATTTAAACCCAGTATTATTCCAACTGAGAGCTCAGTTTGACAACCCCTGGAGGGATCTGTTCACATCAAGTCAAATTGAGAAACTAAAGCAGAATATTCTTTACTATGAAATGAGGCTAAAAATTATTTAGACAGATATTCTGGTTCATAGACTGACTAATTCACTTTCTGTCTCGTCCTCAATCTTCCACTAGCCATCATCTGGGAATTGCACTATCCACCACCAGGCAGTGAGTCATATTGGGCAGTAATTAAGATGTCATTCATCCCAAACATATATTTTACAACAATGCGTCTCATTTTCTGAAACCATGAGAACATGCTCATTTTTATAGTGATTTCTTTTTCAAAAAATTGCTTATTAATTTTTTGTCATTTAATATACTAAATTGTACAAGTCTTGTTAATGTATGCTTATATTTTCACTCCTTGTGCATCCTATGCATTTGCTTCAGTGATTTGTTCAGAACCACTTTTGAGGTGTGTGATAATGTCAGGGAGAGTACTACATATGTTCTAAGAGAAAAGGTATTTATGAATTTTAGAATTCTTGAATTTTTATACCAGTTTATGAATATTGATCTTTCTTGCAAAACCAAATGTAGTTTGAAACCTTTGGGGCACGTATTTGAGACGGGTAGGTCTCAAGATTTGAAGAATGTGGAAAATTGCCATCTTTTGTGTGAATATCCATACTATTGGCTCAATCTAGGTTTCAGAGGTGAAGTGACATCAAGAATCATATGTGCTTCAGCAAACTTCATTTGGGACTGTTAAGCTTACTGTTAGTGGTGCTTCTGAGAGAGGAATCTGCCAGCCCTCTTAGTGCTGGCTCTGTATTTTCTTCAGAGTGGTTGGTGCTGCACAGGTCCTACTTAAGAGTTCCTACCAGGCTTCCTAGATACCTTCAGTCTGACAAGACTTTGCCACCCTCCATCTCTGAAATTTCCTGACTCTGTCCCAACACTCTCACAGGCAGAAGAGAAATGACTTTGTGGTTGACTCTTTAATTCATATGCATTTCCACCCAAACAAGAATGATCTATTCAGTTATACTTTTGCACAGTTTGAATATCAGTTTTTAATTTCACAGATGAGAAAAGAGACTGTAAAATTCTAATATCAGAAGTTGTAAATGTGTATGCTCATACAAGATCTCTTACATACCCCTAAACATTCTATTATTTTTTGTTTTCCATAGCTTGTCAGTCAGGAGCATCACTATCAGAGAGAAATGAGCCCACTTTCTCATTCCAACCCACGGTAAGATTCCATTTATAGCCCCGGCAGTAAGGATTCAGTTAGAGTGTTCTGAATATTAAATGTGACATTCTTTGATTTAATCTTCAATCTCTTTTCAATTGCAACCTCCTCTCAGAGGGCTTTATTGCTCGTTTTAGTCATTGTCTGCAGGATGTCTGCGCTGTCCGGGAGCGCAGAACTGAATTCTGCATGTTTTGGATGTACCACTGTGTATTTAAAGTGTCTGACACGGGCCTTGCTCCTACATCTGCTTTGATGCATGATTCAGCAAATCGTCCTCATCTGACATACACACACTCTCATCCATTGCTTTCTCCCTCTCTCCCTCTCTGCTCTGAAGGTTGAGAACTAGAGTTCTGTATGTGACTGTAGGTGTCAGGGAATCCATTTGTTCCAAAAGATTTTAATGTTATTTATTGAGAAAGTTGTGGGTTTTTTTCAGTAAATAGCCCACTGAGGAGAGGGTGTTACAACGCTGGGGGTAGTTCTAAGGGATCCTGTCTACAGTATATTTTGTCTGTCAGGTTTTTAGATTGATCTGTTTTCTTTGGAATCAGCAAGAAAATCCCTGTGACTTCAGTGTGAGGTGAGATGAAGACAAGGGAAGAAGATGTCTGGGGAGAATTAATCAAATTGAGAGTATTGAGACAATCAAGATTAATTGTCCAGTTTCAGAACTGCCTTGTACCTGTGAAACCCCTAACATCACTTTGTCAATTTTTTAACTGCCTGAGCAAGAGGTGTACTTATTTTAAATAGCAGTCCTATTTTACTTTCCCCTGGTGTCATTAAAGTGGATTTTGTTTGTCCAGGTTTTAACTGGGCAATGTATGTGTTCTTGGAGGGGTAGGAGGAGAGGACATTTCAGATACAACTTCTTTATGTTTTGTCAACAGTCTGAGATGTTTTATGATAGCACACTGCCAGGCAGTTGTGCAGGATATTATGTGTTTCTCCTCACACAGATGTTTTCAGCCACTTGTCTCACTTGCCATCCATATTTTTATGGATTTAAAATCTTCTGGTTAGATTTTATGATGTGAACACTATGAAACTTTCTGTGCAAGTTCACCCAGATGCATCAGTTACTGTAATGTGCAGCCAAATGTGTCCTATTGCACAAAATATATTACTGGATTTAAAGTATAATCCTGGATTCCTGTTCCCTTTCACATGTAAATAAAAGTGCTTATGTTGGTCTAGAACACCTCTCTGCCTTGGGTGATGGCTATCAAAGGGACCTTAAGAATTGTTGAATGGTGAAGTGGACAGAGACACTTGACTGTAGTTCCCAGAGTACAACAGCAGGTACCTTGAGACTGCAGCTTGGACTCTTTATTCTAAAACCAGTTTCACACTTCTGATAACATTAGAATTGCCTGTATCTTAGTGCAAGCTACATAGTTAGTTTTCTTTTTGCCCATACATTGGTTGAGTCAGGTTTCCTTAAGTTATTTTTATGCATGTGCCAAAGCAATTTGGTACTCGATACATTTTATATACTGAAAAACAGAATAAACACCATTATCTGTACAAATAAAGTGTTTCATCATATAAGGTTAATATGATCAACAATGAAAACTTGTATTTCCATGTAGTAAAATTTAAAACAAAATAGTATAAATTACGACTTAGTTCATATGCTGTTTTAATCCAGTACACACAGTAGACTTAAATTTCTCTAGAAATCATTTTCAAGAAATGCAGGTGAAGTATTCATAAAACACCTGACTTGCAAGTGCCTCATAAATTCAGTAGCCCTTGTGAACTGCCAGAAAAGCATTATTGGGCTGTAAATACAGAAGATGACAAAATTATGAGGTCAGTTTGCATCATGATATAAAAACTGGGGATGATGTGACTTGAATACCATTATTCACATCATTACCTTTCTTTTATAGTAGAAAACTCAGTAATGTTTTTCACAGAGGATGTGTACCTAAATGAGGGAGATAAAATTAATGGTAATTCTATAACTTACTCCCTAAACTGGTTTTAAAGCCAATTTTAACAACAGTTATGAGCAACTAGAAAACATCTAAAACTTTGTAAGCCTGCTATAGTTATGTAGGGAAAACATAGAATATTTGAAAAATTGATACATCCTTTTTAGAAGTGTGGGTGTAAATGCCATGGCAAGAAGACAGTTCTGTGGTGCATTTACTGAATCAACAAATTGTTGTAAAGGGTGATAAAGAATTTGACACATCTCCAGTAACTTTAAAAAGTATAGTAGTGATATTTTCTGGGAAATGAAAAGAGACCAATCTGGAAGCTATTGTCCAGTAAATGTAGGTTCTGTCCGTAATAAGATAAAAGAACAAGCCAGGAAAGAAAGCTCCTGTGAAGATAATGGAAATTCAGTCAATAAAGAGACCCAGCTCGGCTCATTGTCCGTTGGTTCTGCTGGGTAAGGTCATAAGTCTGCCAAGGGTATTGCTGCTACAATACAAATCAGCTCCACATCGTGCTGCTCTGCAAGGCAGAGAACCAGTTAATGAAAGGAGACAGGCAGGTACAGAGGCTACAGAGCCACAAGAGCGAGAGGATGTGAAGTGTTCAAGCCTTGGCCGTGCACTTCCCACTGACTGATGCGCTGTGTGGCCCTGGAAGAACTTCAGAATTGCTTTCTTCTCTCCAAACAGGAAGCTGTAACTATCCAGGTTACTTCTTCCTCCAGTGCAGGAACTGGGAATTGCTGTGTAACCTGTACTTAGTAGATCAGTACTGATTATTGGTAAAATTTAGATTTATTAGTTATAAATTATATATACATATAATAAACACCTCTTTCTGTAACTCTCACCACTCTGTTGATCTCAAGAAGTAAATTATTTCTTTTTCTTCGAAAGTTTCTGCTAGAGAAGTCTTTTTTCGGAACCTATTGCTGCCATATATATTGCCATCATCATGGCACCTGAAATTTGCATAATTTGCATCATATCAGTGATTCCAGCACAAAAACACATCTACTGTAAACTCCTGAATCTAAAAGTACATTCAGCTTTGAGACTACCATTCAAGTACTCTCATCCATCCCAGATGAAAACTAAACATTCCAATAGCTGGTGCATGTGTTATTATACCATTGAGAGATTCTGTAAGATTAAACTCACCTACAAAATGGTGCAATAAAAGAAGGATTGTAGCTATAACATTTATTTGCACTACACCAGAACCTTTCCAACGTGTATGCTCTGAAATTCAGACACAAAAGGTCTTTGTCTCCTGTATTTCCAAGCAGAGGTTTGAACAGCAGAATAACTTAGTTAAGAAGCACATTTAAAGATTGAATTTTGCAAACAAAGAAGCATATTTATTTTTATGATTCATTATAAGATCAAGGCTATACAACCCCATTACTTTTGCAAAACAGACAATATTACATTATCAAGTATTATAAAATTACACAACAGTTGTCAAAATAAGTGAACAAGAACAATGTATCACAAAATGTACTTCGGTTTTTATTTTACTTGTTCAGTGACTTACCCACAAAATAGAGTAATTTGCAATAGATCTCCCAGTCGTTAATCTGAATTAGCAAAATTCTGCTGCATTTGTCAGGCTATAATGTGCATGAAAAAGAACATGACAAAAGAAGCAAATGGCACAGGAACCACCTAATTGAACAGGTTACATTGTTTAATCGTAATGGTAAAGGGCTTAGCTGCAGAAAGGTTGTTCAGAACCAAGTGGCTAACACATAAAAGCTTGTTAAAATAATCCAAAAATGGCTTTCCCTTGTATGGGAGTCTGAGAACATGGAAACATGGCAGCATATACACTAAGGGTTTCTATATAAAACATGGCAAATACTTTCAAACATGCTGTATTATCTTGTTATATCTGTTCTTTCTGTGTTAAGATAGTTTCTCTCTTTTTTTCTTTTTTCTTTTTTTTTTTTTGTATCTTCAAGACTAACTGAGAATAATTTTTATTGGTTCCACACTTTTCCTGGATATTCCTGGGCTGTTCAAACAAAGTTGTCTGGCCTTGCTTTTACACAGAGATGGAGAATATGCAGTAAAATGTTTTACAAGCCTCTCAGATATCTTAGATTGAAAGGAAGAGATAGGTGTTATCTCCTAAGAAGTCTGGAATTCCCCCTGTTCCCAGACTGTTGCAATCTCTTTTTCAGTACTCAGTTGAAACTATATATTTGTTCCTCTGTTCTTCTTCTGAACTTGAAGCTTACTTAAATACAGACAAATCAGACTCCTTGACCAACATTCCATATACATACAACATTTTCTTTCAGAGAAAAACTATCTGGGTTTCCCAGGGCATAGGAGCCCACACCTCCCTTCCCTGCTATTCCAGTATCATTTGTGCAAGACTGACAAAACTGGATGTTTTTGGAAAATTGAACTAAGGTAGCATAAGTGCTTACTTTGTGCTGATGATTAAGTTTCCGATTTTGTGCTGTCCCATTTATTGCATTAATATAAAAAAAAAAAAATCTGAGTTTTCTTGCAATTTTTTTTCTCCTTTTCTGAAAAAGAGAAGTAGTTTTTCCATACTAAAAGAATTCAATAGCATCACCTTTAACAAGTTTGATAATACTGAAGTTAGTGCTCTGCTGAGTCATGTCTCGCCTCCTTACCATCCATTAAAAGTTGATGGGCTGCAGTCAACATCCAGGATGCACAGAGCAGTAGGATGCTCCCGGTGGCTGGCTATGAACAAAGATTTGTTAGGTACTAGATTCGGGTGCTTCCTGAACTGGTGAAACATTAAAATATAGTTTTAAAAATTAATGGTTTATTTAATTGTTAAAAATGTTAAAAAAGGAATTACATCCCACCTAACGAACACTTCACTAAATGTGAAAATCCATTTGATTCGCTGATCAATGAGTATCTAATGTAGTTACTGGAATCTACTTGCTGAGGTTAGATTAACATGAAGGAATTTTAACACACCTTTGCAAATCCATTACTTCCAATTTATACAGCTGGTCCTCTGATAAATTAATCAAAACTACCAAGGAAGAAAGAACTAGTATTTTATTTAAATTAGATGTTAAAAGACTAGGTTTCTCTGTTAGTGCCATTTGTATTGCTAGTGAATATGGAGACTATAATCTAGACAGGAAGCTAACATGGTGATGAACTAGAGGTTCAGTCTTTAAGTAAATCAAATGTTCCTTCCATTTAACAGAAGCTGTGATAGAAATGTCATGTATTTAACTACAAAACATTGACCAATAGCACAATATCTTAATTACTAAGATGTTAAACCTCTAGATTCAAGTAATTTGTATTTTTAGACTGATGTAGATGGCTGTATATGTTTTTAGTAACCTACACAGTTTCAACTTTGGAAATGAAAGAACTGGAAAGCATTAACAGGTCATTTTCAGCACATACTAGTTAGCATGATTATACTGTACACATTTGCAATAGCACCTTACACTATCTAAATATCTTGTTTAATAAAGTAGCATTCACATCTCCTTTGTTATCCTTGAATCTAATCTAGCACCTGTAAGTGCTAGAACCCATAATTCATTTACAGATTAAAGACTTTAGGAGAGATTCAAGTGTTTCCTGCACAATTGCACTTGTACTTTTTGTGATCTCGTGTTTAGTTACTAATTCACTGACAATTAAATGGTTTTATTTTTAAGGAGACCTCAGCCTCCAGTGCAGGTACAGTGTTTGGCACGCTGGACTTGCTGAAGTGGTTTGGAGGAAGGGAAAAGGCATTCTCTAAATATGCTTGTGATTTTCTAAATCTTGGTGCTAGGAAAGAAAGAAAGTTCCAGTAAGGCATACAGTAAATGAAGATATTATGTATTAGGGATGGAATGAATCTGTCACTTTGACGGATTGTGAGGCAAAGAACAGATTAACAGATTACTCATAGTCAGAATGCAGCTCACTGTGAAAAATGTGCAGGAAATGATAAGTGTTGGTTTGTGCTGATTTAATGATATTTTGAAACTACAGTAGCACTCCAGGAGAATAATACAATGTAGCTCATGGCTTGCTTTTTTTTAATCATCAGTGTATTGCCAGATTGCCCTTAAATACTTCCTAAACTAGAACTTTCAAATCATGGAAAATCATATAAACACATAAATTTATGTTATTTTTCAATATTTTTATTAAAATGTGCATTCCAAAAATTCTTGATTTGTATGTAAAGTATACTCTGTATTCTTTTGGTAGTATTTCTTCTTCTGCTGTGCACTCGCTCAGTTTTTCATTTCAAAGATGCTCGTTTTCCCACCTGGAACTGAGTAGCACTGAACACTTACTGATGTTTAAATTAATATTGAATTTTTGTTGGCTTGTGTCATTTTTATGTAAAAACTTCATGAATCTGCAAAAATTTGAATTGTTTAAAGCATTTTAGATATAATAATGCACAATTTAAGTCTCAGGTGACTTCATAATTATTACAGACATGTAGTTCCAGGACCTGAAATTTAGTTTCAACACATCTTCAAATAATATAATTGCATTTTGTGCATAACTCAAATCTCATTATTAATAGCCTACATAAGTCCTTTCTTCACTACTGGAGCTATCACTGAAGAGTTTATTTCTATTAAAAAATAAACCCAATGCTCCCATCATGCATACATCGTTAATATATTTCAAAGCAGAACCCAAATAAATAGGTGTATGGAGGTAATCTGACTTAGGTTAATAAACTTATACATGTGCATGAAGCTCAGCAGATATGTAAATAATTAAAAATTCACACCTCTTAATCTAGAGGAGCTTAACAAGTAACTCATGCTCCAGAAAAGACATACTGGGAAATAGGTGAGGGGTCTTACAAAGCTGGGTGACTTAATAATTTATCTAAGAACTGAGATGCTCTCTGCTAAACTTTCTGAAATAGACACAATTAAAATTACAAACAAGAGAAAGGAAGTCTTCATCTTAGCTGAACTGAATATTTAGGCTGTACTGAACCACACTTTTGATATGAGCCGGTAGTTTGCATTCAGTGCATCATAGTAAGATGCCACTTACTTTCAGCATTTGCAGCAGAATATGCTTCATGTGCTATAGCTGCACAAGATGTCAAGAATTGTTCCTTTTTTTTCCTTAAAGTGTTTTTACACTCCTGATTCATACCTTGGCATTCTCTGGCCCTTCACAGAGTTAGTCAAATAATCCACTGTTAAAAAAAAAATTAGTTCAGCAAATGTGCTCCTCTTCCTATCACTCAGGCACAAGTTAGTTCTCCTGTCATATTCATAAAGATTTACTAAGTAGTTTATGCAGTTAAATACCATCTTTTGTGGTTTTAGTGATTGTGCACTTCAGATACTTAATAGTCTGACAATTTGAGGTCTTTGTAACGATACAAAACTGTTGTTTTTACATTTCCTGTGTTGATGTAATGTAGGCCTTTTTAAGCATGCTACAAGGCTGAACAAATTTCAGTTTCTCTGTAGATTGTTGGATGAAACCATACTAAAACTTTGAAGCATTTCAATTTTGTTAATAACATGGATTAAATGATCCCATTGATTTAAGTAATACAAATTTAATGCAATCCAAAAGAAATGCAGTAAAGTATGGTGTCTCAGTTCACAACAATGTTAAAAATCTTTATACTAAGTGATTTAGCATTTTTTCAGTCTCCCAGTCTGCAAAATTATCTGTAAAAAAACAAACTATCAAAAGTGTTCATTAAGATTTAAATGAAAACCTTTTGATTCTAACGATTCCTGTTGGTGGTGATAATTTTGATACATTGCTATTGATAAGTTCTACTTAATAAAGCATCGCTAATTTTCTCAACAGATTTTGCTGATGAATGCTATTTTTCTGGGAAATTTAACGTAGTATCATAAAACTTCATGAAACTGAAAACCGTGTTCAGAAGTCCAAAAGATTCTTTTGCTTTCCATCACACTTCAGCTGTCATATGATATTTCAATATATTATTATCTGAAAATATTTTTTACAGAATTTTTAAGTAATTTTTTAAGGAAAAATATAACAAGATTATATAAAAATTGTATTGCATTTTGGTGTGGAGAATATCTTTCAGAATGATGAAGAATGTCAGTGCAAGCATTAAAGGTACATGATACTGTGAGAGTGTGTGGAATTTATTCTGAGTCTTCCTACAATTCAGCTCACAATGTCAAAAGACAATATTTGGCATTCCACACTGTTACCAGGAAAGCTCTAGATAGTTTATTGCACATTGATTGTATCGATTACAGCTGGAGGCATTGATAGCATAAATAGAGTGTCTTTAATTAGTCAGAATGTGTGATTAACTTTTCTGGTTTAAGGAGATAATAAGTTCAATAACTTCAATAGGTTCTCCAAAAAGTATATTCTTTTTCAGTCAGAATAAACCCACAATAAACGCAAACAGAGGCCACAGTCTGTGATTCTCAGAATATTGCCAGTTGTCTCCAGGCTGGGCCTTGACCTTTAATCAAGGTCTAACAAATTTTTCAAGATGTTTTATTAAAATTAACCCAGACCCTCTGTCTCACACATCCACACACACACATACTTCAGTTGCTTCCTAAAAGTAACTGCAGATTTCATTGTGGAAAAGTCTGTTGTGACTGCCAGACTCCAGCATCTGTCAGAATTATACTGCAAACCCACTTATTCTCTACTGCAATTTTGCCAAGAAGATTTCAGCACACATGAGATTTTATTTAAAATTTCTTTTCAGGATTTTAGGAAAGGTTAATTTTGACATTGCTAGCTAACTTGTGGAAGTAATGTTAAGTCAACAATTAAACCCTAATACAGTAATGTTTTAATTACTTGTCTTGGTGAGAGAGGCTTGAAAGGCAAAATGATTTGTTTTTCTTGGGCACTGAGAAAAAAAAACATGATCTGAATCTGGACTTCCTCAGTAGGAAATACTGAACTTGCCAGTACATCTCTGTTGCCTCTATCATATATAAAAACTCCTTTACCTCACTTCAGTACATCAAAATCCCTGTATCTTACCCTTGGACCTCCTAGAGAGAATAGTCATTCATCTACTGAACCAGGTGCATCAAAATAATACAAAAATTAAATTTAACAACTCCTTTACACCAAAATTACTCCAATAAATGAAGACAAAATCAGAGATAAAATCACCCAGCTACTCACAAATCATGCTGTCTCTGATTTCCCAGACTTGAGATTTCAGGCAGATCTTCCAGAGATGAGACTTAAAACTAAAATTCATCAATTTCCTGAATAATAAGAACTATTAATTTAGCAGAAATACTGGTTTGACGACACATTATTACCTCGCTCCCTCAATGTTCTCTAAATGAATTGCCTCTTTCTTTTCCATTGCAGGTAATTGCCTTATTATCTTTCTTTCTCTCTTACTAACATCCTCTCTGTTTTACAGGTACCAACTATTTTCTTTAGAAATTCTCTGATACACGCTTTATATGAAAAACACGTATCTTTAAACTCGTCTGTTTTGTGCCAGACTTGTAGAAGTGCACATCTACTCTAAAATTGCTTTACTCTTGTAACTCTATTTGTTGGTCTGAGTGAGATAATTCTCTTTAGAAGCGAGCACTCTTTCCTCTGTCCTTGCATCACTTTGTGTTTCAGTGCAATTGCAGAGAATCAGGTATGTGATGATGTTTTTTGCTCTCAGACCACATCCTATGAGCGTGGTCAGATTCCAGTCTTAGGCCTGTGCTGGCTGATTCTGAGGCAGATCAAACCACACATGCAAGTGGCAGAAATGGAAAATGCATTCTTCCACGCCACTGGATGTCAGCATGCATTTAGCTGTTATTCCTAAAAACTTCTGAAGCTTTGGTGTAAACAAAGCCTTTGGCTGTATTCAGGGAACGCAGATATGGTGCGCTGACAGAGAGCTAACAATGAGAAGTCTGGGCAAGCATATTGCTGTGTGCATTGCTTGTACCAGGTCTCACTGGCATTAGCTGAACAGCAGAAGAGGAGGAGGATTGGTTGTGAAGTTGGCCATATATGTGAAAATAATACAATGGTGTAAAAAAAATTTTGACGTATGTTTTTTACATTTTGAAATGATGGAAAATTCAATATCTCCTCCTTTAAATCTGCTGTACTACTTGCTGGATTTCTACACCAGTAGTTCTGTTTCCTGAGGCGGAAAATTAGTTTTTTCCGTTTTGACTGCAAACAGATAGGTGGTTGTCCCCTGATTCACCCCAGATTATGCGTACATGCCAACAGGAGATGATGTGGAATCAATAACATATCCAGAAGTAGCAGAAAAACTAACAAAACAAAAAAAAAGTAGTTGGCATATTTTAGCAATTACACCAGATGACAGAGCCTTGCCACATTTCTCTGACAGAAGCAACGTGTACATGAGATCATGAAGGGTTTTCAGAAAGCAGAAGTGAATTACCCTTTTCCTTTGGTGTTGGACAATTGAGTTGAGACAATTACAGCCTGGCAATGCGAAGAGAACTGCCAAGCTTTGGAAAAATTCATCCCCTTTAGACAAAACCATGGATGTTGAAGTTACCTCTTCAGCTGTGGCTAATCTCCCTGGCCTCTGGCACAAGCTCATATGCATAATGTTTTTGTGCCAGTTGTTGGAACAGCCATGGCCAGCCATAAGTTGAATCAACCCCCAAACAAGTTTAATTTACTCCTTAGAGCTGCAGTGCTCCCATGACCATGAAGCAAACATATAGGAATTTATCCCCTTCCATTCTTCTTGCCTTGCAGTGAAATAGGTTGGTCAAAAAGGATGGATCTGGTTCTATCAAAATGAGATGATTCACTGAGGTCCCTTGAATTCTGTGTTCAAGTGTTGACTGGCAGTTATTTAGTCTAGTTAATGATTATATGGAAGCCTTAATGTGTTACAGATCTTCACTGCTGAAGAGGAGAGATGAGAAGGAAACATCAGCTATGCACAGATTAGCTTCCTGTGCAGAGATCAGCTTCATGCGTGACAAGAATTGCAAGACATGGGCACCTGCAAAAGGAATGTCTTAACTTTGTTACTTAGATGTGTCCTTCCAGGGCAGTCTTTCTCTGATTGATAGTATAATATGAGTGACTTTGTCACTGAACTGCACTTCAGTTTGCAATAAAAAACAGACAACAGTAACAATAAAAACAACTGTTCTGTTTTCCTTTCTCTGAGCTGTAACAATCAAAGACAGTGTTCCATACAGTGATGTATGTGAAATGACCATTGAACTTTGCATGAATGTCTGATAACATGAAAACCATTTTTAAAAGCTATCACAGTAATGTCCAGGAGAGACAAAAATTGTCCATTAAGTTGAATAGGTGGAAGGGACTCTCTTCTCTATGATAAAGGTCACATCAAAATTTTTTTCTGTGACAGCTGTGATGAATCATGTCATTCTCTATAACAAATTTTTATTTATAACAGACATTTTGTAGCAAAAAGAAATTGGAATAAAGAATTATTTATAATGTATTTACCTAACAATACTTTTCCCATATCAATATTTCCTCTTTGGAAAACTGTTAGTGCCATCCATTTCATGTTTAAACTCAGCTCTTACTCACCAACCATCCAGACAGGGAATGATGCACCACTTATTGTGTTACACTATTACAGGGGCTTAATATTTAATAATTACATTAAATGTAAAGTTTATTGTTATAATAATAAAATCTAGCTTGATTTTGTTTCAGCACATTTGACAACATGTGATTTACTTTCAATATTTTTAATAATAAAAAAATTAGAACAATTAGAAACATAAACTATGCTTTTATGAATAATATTTTGATTTGCATTTTTCAGGGAGTGGTCGAATGTGTTCAGTCCCCCCATCATTCCTGGAAGCCAACAACTGGAAGAGCACACTAAATCTTCAACAAAACAGAATAATCAAAGTAGGAATTTCTAAAGAAAATTAAAAGAACCTGGATAGAAAAAGATTTCTAAATGCTGTTTCTGTGGTGATGGTGTGCTGCCTTTTCAAACTTTTCTGTACCTTTTGATTTCAAGTTCTCTTATTTATTATGCTCAGCTCAAGCTAACAGAGTTTTCCATGCAATGTTATTTGCCTCTGCTAGAATAACGTGCAGTTGCATTTTCCTAATGTTCTGGCACTACACACATTAACTCATAAAAAATGCATCTTATTTGTTTAAAATAAGGAATTTATGCTAATGGCGATGGCAAACCTATGTAAGAAAGAACACAAAGACTGAACATTCTTATTCAGAGGCACAATTATACTTGCATAAGAGACACTTCTCTTATGAAGAAAAATTTCAGATTTACCCTTAAATGAAATCTTAGTGTGATTTCCTGAGGACTGTTGTCACCAGTGTTACAAGCTTTTTTATGTTAATGGTGTTTGCTTAGAGAATGGCAAAGAACTTAACTGAAACTGGAAAGTTAAGAATAAAGAAAATACCTTCTTTTCTGCAAATGCCCTTTTTTCCTATCAGCTGTCTTAGGAAAAAGAGTAGAGTCATCATCATAGAGTCACCATATAAATGGTTTGGGCTGAAAGGGACCTTGAAAACCATCCAGTTCCAACCCCCCTGCCATGGACAGGGACACCCTCCACTAGACCAGGCTGCTCAAAGTCCCATCCAACCTGGCCTTGCACACAATCCAGGGTAGACATCTACATTTTTCTTCAAGTCTTTGGAATTCATTGTGAACTCTCATAAATCTGCCCCATGTATTTTGGCTGCCTGAGGGGTAAAGATGTCTCAGTGCTTTACTGTCTAAAATAAATTATGCCCCTCAAATTGGGAATATTTTCATAGACATATATTTGTAATTGTTTATGACAGCAAAATAGAATTTTGCTGTCAGGAAGGGACCTTGCTTTGAAGAATCAAGTACTATATAGTGTTAAGGGTCCTAAATAAGCCAAGGAGAATTGGGCAGTAATCCTTGAGTTAAAGGCCCGTTGGACAAAAATTTCTAATAGGCCTGGAGAACTTTTTTATGTTAGCATTGTGAAATCGAAGGTTTGCTGCAGTAAAGCTATAATTTTTGTAAATTTTAAAAATTGTGTTATTATCTTTAAAAGCTTTAAAAAAGAAGTCTATTTTGGAATTTGTAATTCTCCTGTTATTCACACTAGGATTTTCAAACTCTTTTGTGAATTGTTCCTAAGCTCATTTTCCTTTAAGCTGAAATGTTTTATATCATGTACTTGTGATTGCAGAAAATGTCTATATAGCATAGCTTTTTGTTTTGGCTTTTTATATTTGTGCCTTTGTTCAGTCAAATTCTGACTCATATATGTACGACGTTTGTAATTTTGAAAACTTCATACAGAAACTTTTCTATCTGATAATAATAACATAATAATAACCATGCAGTTATTTGTACATTCATTTCAGAGTTCAGAAAAAGCTGCCACATGCCTGCCCTGTTCTTTGTTATCTGGGTTTAGACATCTTGATCAAGTCCTTCTCCGCAAAAACAATAGCTCCCCTGATTTTAGTGGGACAGCATTTCATTTAATATGACAGGTATTCGCTGGGACTACCTACCTTCAGCCTTCTTTCAGCCCAGAACAAAAAAATACTCATCCCTCTATAGTGTATATCACAGACCTCAGTTTTCATTTAAAATGAAGGTATTTTCTCACCTAAAATACCGTTTAATTTTTTTAGTGATGTAGGAACAAAAGCTTTGATTTCGCTTTCACCATGATATGCAAATTAAACTGCCAAGAGGCTTTCTCATGCAGTTCTGAATAGCTTCAACCCCAAAAGTGTGGGTGGTAGCAGCATAAACAGCTATGGAGATTTTCGTTGAAGGTGACCTGGTTATCAATTATTGTGGCCATGGGCACTTCATTTCTACATATGGGCAGGTTGCAAACAATGTACCACTCAAAATCAGAAAGATGCCTTCTAATACAACCAATACACATTATCTGAGGTTTTCAGAAGAATATCACTTAATTTAAGTCGTACTTCTGTTTATTAAGAAGAACAGAAGTGAGGTTTTCATAGCTCTGTTCAAAATTGAATACTCCATGCTGATATTGGAAATCTGTTGCAACACTTAAAAATGCCTTGAAGTGCATGTGGAGGTCTGGTGAGATGCTAAAAGAACGGAGCCTAACTTTAAAAACAAGGTACATCTAGAAAACTTTCTCTTCTTGGTCACGTCGTGACCAATAATTCACATGCAGGGAATTATTGCTATGAAGGTATAAATCCAGCTAGTCCTGGATGCAATATAATTCTGGTTTGGTATGAATTCAAGGCACACAAGGGAAAGAGGTATTCTCCTGATGAGTCTGAAGAATTTCTTATTCCTAACTCAAACCAGGGAGTAAATTGAGGGGCCAGTTTTAAGGTAAAGAGGGAAGGAGATTTAAGCTTAGAGGTGAATATAGAATCATTTTGAAGAGAAGCATAGTCAGTGAAAAGCAAAATAATAAAAGGAAGAATGCAGTGAAAATAACAACGTGGTTTCAGGTGAAATTGTAATTCTGTGCAAGGGAGTGAGGCATGAACACTGTTTCTTTGTGTACTGTGATGTGAAGCAGAGAAAAAACATTCAGTTCTTTGCCTTCTTTCAGCATTGCATAATTTTCCCAGGAGCTGCCCAAACAAAATACCTCAGTTAACCTCATTTACCTTCCCAGGCCTGACGAAGCGCCCACAGCAGGGAGGGCATCAATTTGGCATTACCTTCTTACCTTTGCTTACAGTAAAAGACAGTTTCTCTCTGATGGTATTTGTTAATGCTGCTGAGGAAACAAAAATGAAATCTCTTCTGAAGCGATAAAGCTCACACTTTGGTATGCATCAAATGCACCAACCTACTTTCTGGTCTCCAGATAACGTAACCTATATATCGTTGTGTGATCCTGGCTGTAAATAGACTGTGAGCATTTCGAAACTGCTGCCGTTCGCATAACAGGCCATTACTTATTATGAAGTGTTAGGGCATACAAAGCATTCAGCTGGTATTAGCAGCCTGAGAATGGGCTGAACATTTATGGTGAAATGCAAGATACGGATTGCATTCAACTGTGAATTATTTCCTATCAAAAAGGTATATGTCATATAACTTAGATTTAGCTTATATGAAAGGCAGACAGAAAAGAAGCTATAATGTATAAAGCATCTGTAATAAAAGTCTGTATGGCTTTATCAGTGTGTTTTAGGCTAAAGATTCAATTCTGTTACCTGAAAACATTCTTAAATTTTATATAACTTTAGAAAAACCTAGATTTAAAATCTTTATTGTCTGGAAGAATCTCATTTCCTCTCTGATACTGAAAGCTCTTTTGTACAGGTTTACCTATATTGGACATTTAGGTGACATATTGGATACCAGACATTCAAATTCTTTCATTCTTACAGGCCTTAAGTACGCCCTGACTGCCTTTGTTCAGGCTAAAAAATTATTAAGAAGGTTATTGAGGAAAATATCACTTAGAAATACTTTGATCCACTATTAGTAAAGGTACTTCAGGTGAACTGCTCCATTGGACTTCGAAAAGTCCAGTTGTTAAGCAAACTCCAACTGACATCATTTCACCTCAGCCAAGTACAAGTCCTCAGGAATATAATAAAAATGTGAATTGCTGTTATCTTGAAGGTAACAATTCAGAAGTCAGAAGATTATACTTTAAAGAAAAAAAACTCTCACATCTGATAGAAAGGTATTTCCATGTTTTTGTCCGAGGGAATAGGAGTGATTTATTCTTACTTTTTCCACTTCATGCAGGTGAAGATGACTTCAATGCTGAAGAAGATGAGGAAGTTTTGACTCTTCCGTATGATCCATGCCTGAACTGTTACTTTGATCCAAATTCTGGGAAGTACTATTAATTGGCATAGTCAGAACATGAGAGGATCTCATTTTGTATTCAGAGTATCTTTTAACTTCTTGCAAAATGTGACTGAGTATAATTTATTACCTAACTTAAAATTTAAATTAAACAATAGTTTTGCAACCAAATTAATGTATTTCGTAAACAGTGTCTTATTTTTATAGTTTTGTGTTAAGTTGTAATGCAGTGGAAAACTGCATAACATAAATGTTCCTTGTGTCTAGGACAGTTATTTGTTAGTCTGATTTATTTCCAATATTCACAGCTCCCATATGAAGACAAATGAAGCTGGATCAAGAAGGTTGGTGGTATTTATCTGTAAATTATGGTTTTAATCAAATTTAAAAAAACACTAATTACTTGCTTACTGCTTACTTAATTGGTGTGGGCTATCTTATTCTGTAAGATACACAGTGTGTTGTTCACGGGCCTCCATTTCATATGCTCACTCTCTCCTTTCAGTCATCAGAGAAAGTTTTTCCTCATCTTCAAGAAATCCTCTTTAGTTACACGGGATGATGGGATGATGTCAGAGAGGGGGTGGTGCCATGTGTACAGTGCCGAGCACTTCAGGGTCTGTGCTCACGTGAAAATGAAATCCTTATATGAAATTAATAAAATACTGTGCATGTATTATACTTGTTTAATTTTTTTCACTTATTTATTACTGTGCATGAATCCTGTGTACTGGACTTTGGTCTAAAATCCAGTTAATCTGACCCTGACGCCTCTGCACTGCCACGGCTGCTGCTTGGCCCCAAGCAGTGCCTGACATTTCCAGCCCCAGAGCAAGTGCAGTGCTGTTGCCGACAGCATCCTCCCCAACCAACAGGACGCTTGCCTAAAGGGTAAATAAATCTTTACAAAATCAGCTGCCAGGTATTGAAAAAAAGGTGCCCGGCAGGGATTGCCTATGAAAGAAATCCAAGGAATTGTGTTGTAATGGAGTTGCTTTAGTGGAACAGCTTTGGAGTCCACCTAGCAGTTTTTTGGAGACAGCTAAAGAGAGTGTGAAAATCACATGGCAAAAGTGATCTATAGGCATTTCTGGAGATTCTTGTTCTAAGTTTCTACTTGATTATATCCAGTGCTATTCCACTGTAATTATTTGCAAGTTGACTACTCAGTGAATTTTTAAGAATAATGTATTTGAATGTCATAAAGTGAGCTTAGTAAGCTCAGTGGCAAGTGATTTAAAATTATATGTCTGTAAATTATATGTAATTATGGATCCCAGTTAATGAATATCCTAGAATCAATTGGAAATGCAGTTGGTAATAGTGACTTGGCATAAGATCAGATTGTGTATTTGGCTCTGTGGCAGGTACAAACATATCATCACAAATTGATTCAAGTAAGAGTAGCACTGAAATCCACAGGAAGACAGATACTGTGCTGAGATAATTTACTTACCCAGCCTTAGCCAGAAAGATTTGTACCTGTTCTTGCTAATGCCATAATCAGTTTAAAAGTTCAGTGAAATCATAATTTTGACCTTCAAAAAACAGATGCCAGCTTGTACATGCTTGTGCATATCTAACCACTTTCTTTTTGGCATCATTTAGTAATCAGGACCACATTCCCTCTATCTATGGCAAGGGCTATTTAAAACATGTTGTTAATTTTCTTTCCATAGCCACATGTCTCACAGGAGTGGTTGGATGTCCTAGAGCACCACTGTGAGTCCAGACTGGATCACTGCTGCTACTGAGCTGCTCAGTTGGAAGAAAAAGAAAAAAAAAAAAATTAAATACTGTCTGCAAACTGGTGTCAGATGGATTGTCTGCCAATGCCTGTCTGGGTAGATATGCTTGTCCTGGCTTCACGGCAGGCAGTCACATACAGAAGTGTACCAGTAGGCATCAAAAGCTTGGGCAAAAGGAGGTTCTTGGAGACTCCACACTCTTAGCCCCACCTTTAATGAGATAAGGAGTCAGGTAGGCAACAACAGTAGGTTCAGGGAGAGCTTGTTATTCCAAAGAGATTCCCAGTCAAGTCCAGATACATTGTGTTTTCATGTCATTAGCACGGTAGTACTTTATAGGTAAGCAGGTAGTATCCTGCTTTTCAAAATCAGCAGTTTGGGATCCTTGCCCTTTGTGTTCTAGTTAGCAGCTTTATGTCTTCAGCGTCCATGGGGATTGATTGCCATGATGCTGTGAACAACACCTGTGAGTTGAGCAGCTCAGAAGGGCTCTGAGTTGTCCTCACCATGTTTTTCTTAATCATCATCCTGTGAACCCAGAACTAAAGCACTGCTGACACACAGTGGGCTTTTTGTTGAGCCAATTTGTCAAAGCCAGCTGTTATGGCAAGTGATGAGGAACACAGAGATTTGCTCCTAGCAGTCATGTGCAATGTTTTAGCCCATGAGAATCACATAGTTCTCACTGGAGCAAGCTTTCCAACAGGTAAAAAGACCTATGTCTGGGCATAAAGTTTCAGGTTAATGAAATAAATAATAAAATAAACTGCAGGGATTTATTTCTACAGACCCAGCATCAGTTATGATTTCTGGTAACAGAAATTTTGAAATGCAGTAAATTTTAGTAAGCATTCATTAACATCTCTTGGATCTGCATTGAAAATAGAGGAATTGAATTTAGCTTGCCAGAGTTGCTGTTGTCAGCAGATCACAAGTCAATCGATTGGTCTCTCAGGCCTTTCTATGTTCCTTACACACATGAGGTGTGACAGATACCTCTGCTTTGTTTCTGCTTGCTAAAAGCACAGTCAGCCAGCTTTCAGATAGTTCAGAAGAAAGAAGAAATCTTTAAAACACTTTTTACTGTTTTAAACCACAATCCAGAGTAGTGTGTTTCTATGTTGCTGGAATGATTCTCCCCATTTCTCATTCTTTTTCCCTTAGGTCCATCTACCAAGGTTTTCTCTGAAATCCAACCAAATAACCAGGTTTCAGCCCTCAGATCTCTGTGGACACCTGGAGCACTGAGGTGTAGGTCACTGACAACCTGGTAGCTGTGAGCACACACGTGAATTCCTCCAAGCAGCTGCCAGGACTTTAATCTTGCAGTACCCAAGTGTTGTCTGTATGTCCAAGCCTCATTATACCAAACAAAGAACACACTGTGTCCTGAGGAGCTTACAGTAAGAAATCAATATTGATTTTTCTCCTCTGCTGCCGTGGTTACTAGGTGAGAAAATACAAAAAGTCATGCTTTATTATTCACATATTCTTCAGCCATAAAGTGCTCTCTTCAGCAGCACATCCTCTAAACACTGAGTCGAATGGCAAGGATCCACAACCTGAAAAATCCATGAAGATAATTTTACATAATGAATTTCACATTCAACTTATTTTTCCATGGTATTTCTTCCTTTCAGAAAAGGGCTTATTTTTTTAAGCAATGGGCTACATGTAAAATGAAAAGACAATCCAGCCTGTCTCTTCTATGTGGTATTGCTGATAATCACCACTTTTCTCATGGTTACTATAGTAACTTGGCATCCTTATCTACCACCTTTTTTAGCACCTTGAAGAAAACTATTTAAATTGTGTTCCCTGATAAAGTGAAAGCTTGGCTTCACGATACCCATGGGAATATATAAGTGTAACAACAATATTTATCATTTTTTCTTATTTGGTGTTTAACTTGCTCATTAGCAGCTGTACAGCTATTTCTAACTGTGATGTTTTGGGATCCTGCTGCAGGCATTATAACCAGCACAAATACAAAAGTTCTGGATGAAACCCCAGAAACAGCTGTGAGCTCTCAAGGACTCACATGCAGCAGCCCACAGTGCAAAGACCTGAGCAGGATTTTGCTCTTATCACACCACTCTAAAGGCAGTCCTGTTTCCAAGTTTGACATTTTTCAAGGGGACAAATAATCTCTGGGCATTAAACTGCAGGGTAAGAATTATTATGAAGCTCCCTGCGGTAAATCAGTGTTGAATCAACAGCCTTGTGATGCTTTGAATACCTTGGCAAGTATGTGCCATCCAGTCTGCATGGCAGATGAGAGTGGACTCGGGTTGGGGATGCTGAGGAACTGAGAGAGATTTTTGGAGGTGAGTTGAAGGCCAATGCAAAAACCAGATGCCCCAGCTGAGCATGGCTCCCCAGCAGTTCCACCTCTTTTTCTGTCCTAAGGGCACCAAAATGGTGCTTCTGAGAAAGGTTGCTTTTCTAATTCTGTCAAAATGTGGCCCAGATAAATCCCTCTGCTTATGCAGACCCTGTGCCAGTGTCCTTGAAGATACCCACACAGAAGTACCCTCAGCACTGAAAGAGAAAGGAGATGTTGACACCTGAACAGCTGCTGTTGGCTCCTGGCCTTCGGGCACAACAGTCCAGTGTGGGCTGCAGAGGGCCAGAACATTTTGCTGAAGACAGAGCACTCAGTGGTCCGTCCCTGTGGCTGTGACATCTTCAGCAGATCTCAGGCTTTGAACTCATTATCATGTTCTTTCCCCGGGAGTTTTGAAGAGCACACAGGTTTGAAAGATGGTTACAAAACAACAGAGGAAAAATGCTATCAAGAGCCGTTAAATGAAAAGCAATTTTACTTCTGTAGCGTGGCTGGAGTGCTCCTGGGGACTGACACTGTGTCTTCATCCCACTCCTCACAGGTATCTTCCCCTGGCCACTGCCAGAGAAGAGGTACAGGCTATGCCAATAGAGAGTCCTCTGCACTGACCTGCACAGCCACAGTAAAACACTTCTCATAAAGAAACCCAGCTGGGCTCCCAGTACAACTGGTACCACACCACTAGTGCTAGTGTACTTCAAAAGATGTTTACATTACACTGCTTAGGGGTTTTTTTCTGTGAAAAAGTTTATTATGGGATGATTGTGCATTTTATCTGTGTGGGAGACCAAAAAACCTTAGGTCACAGAAATTACTAACATTTTAGAGCACTGCATATTTATTAGGCCATCTGCTGCTGCAGCGCTCAAGGCAGAAACCTTCGTAAAGGCAATCTATTCACAGCTACTG
Source organism: Empidonax traillii (assembly GCF_003031625.1). Taxonomy (NCBI): domain Eukaryota; kingdom Metazoa; phylum Chordata; class Aves; order Passeriformes; family Tyrannidae; genus Empidonax; species Empidonax traillii. Next base: position 971,498 of record NW_020955297.1, on the reverse strand, counting down.
TTTTACCACCTGATGTGCAAACTATCAAAGCTCTGGATGCATTTATTAGTGTGCTGAGTAATTTTCTAATGAATTCATAAAGCTCAGGAAACATCCCATGTAAGAGTTTCCTGTACATTAGGCTGCTATTTTCTCACTGGGGCATGAGAGAAGCCTCTGAGGAGGAGTCCCGTCGTGTCAAAAGGTTTGTTATGCCAATCACGCAGCTGGGTGGCTCTGCATTTTATCATTCAATCTTTAGTAAGATGGATTCCCACTAGAGGGTCTGGCAGATACCTATGCATTTCCTGTGTATTTATGTGAAGCCCAAATTTTTTTAAAATTGATGCTGTTTTCCAAAAAAAAAAAACAAAGAGCTTTTCAGAAACAACCAGTTCCAACATAGCACTAATGCCTGGACAAGCTGTGTCATGTTCATAAGAATACCAGAAGTTGATCCAGCTCTTGGGTTTCCTCAGTGTCCTTTCTAGTAACTGGAGAGCCTCCTATGACGGAGGGTGAACCGAGAGGGCAGGTTCCTGCTCTGAAATGTTAGTATGGTAACATGCAGTCATGCCACCTGTGTGCAAACATCCTTGCATGGGGCTGTCCATCATGCTGCTAGGACTGGGCAGAGGAAAACAGGAATGGACAGGGGCCATGTGGGAGAGTTTGGACATCCATGAAGGGCTCCTGCCATCCTCAGTGAGTTGCTGGTTCTCTGCAGTGCCACATAGTTCCCCTAATGCATCAAGGGTCCCAGGGTACCCAAGCCCAGCGCTGCTTTCTCTAGGCTGATACTGAAGGGGCCAGAGCTAAGCATTCTCCTTGTGAGACCCCCCTCAGAGCAGCGTGTCCTGAGCAGCAACAACAGGTGTTATTTGGGGGATGTGTTTCGTACAAGGAACAGACCCTTACCCTTTGCATACTTAGAGCAAAGCTGAGACTCTACGTTTGACCTAGTGCAGAACATCGAGAATCCCCCATCTCTGGCTGAAACACCTTCATCCTTCCCGTGGGTGTCTGCCAGACAGGGGTGGGCAGCAGAGCTGGGGGTGCTGAGGGCCTGGCAGCTGCCGTGCCACTGACACATTACTCTACAGTGCCCTGATCGCTTGCAGTGCATTAAACCTTATTTAATATGATCTATAAATCCTCTCATGCCAATAGAAGGAAATGTCTGATTGTCTGTAAGGTGCTCAAAGGACTCATCTTTTACTGACGTCTTCTGTTAACTTCCAGCTCCTGAGCAAACCAACACACGGCAGGTGCTGAGATACCCGAGAGAAGCATGTCGGCTCTCATCGATCCATCATCCCATCTCCTGCTGCCACTTCCCCTCCAGAGCCACCTGAGAGTTACACATGCACAGACAGAAGGTATTTAAGATATTTACACCTTCCTCTGAGTGAAACAGGGGGCTTGGTATTCCTTAGTTCACTGATCTGTGGAAGGTAATTGTGGGAACACTTTGGCACTGTTACAGTTGTTTAAATGGGAAAGAGATATTTGTAGTCAGATTTACAGCTGGAGCTGTAACAACCCCAGGCACAGTCCTGGTGATGCTGAGCCATAGCAGTGTTGCTGATGCTTGTGGCAGGAACCACGCTCAGCCCCAGCAGAGCTGGTGGTCCAGGCGAGCTGCTGTCCCAGCCTCATTCCCTGGGACACACTGTACCCCTGCTTGGGCTCTGCTGGCTCAGAACCCATCCATGTGCACCCAGGGGCACCCAGAGCCCAGAAAACCTTGGCCAAAGACATTCAGGACTCTGCATAAATAGCTGTGGTGCATCCAGAGCCACCCTGTGAAATAAGGATAACGGGGCTAATTTATGAATTTACTTTCCCCTGATGCTCCTGTGACATTTCCAGCTCTGCAGTCCTCTCAGCAATAAACTCAGTGCCATGAGATTAAAACATACAACTACGTGACACATTATAAACCACATAAATATGAACTGGCAAGGCCCTGTAACAATGAAGGATTTTGCACAAAATCTTGAGACACTAATTCAGTCTCAAGGCTCTCTTTCCACTGCAGTGGGTATGCAGTGCCATTATGAAACTTTGACTGAATTATAACCCTTTATTCTTCTAAGGCATCTCTTTTTCCTATCTTCAACAAGGTTTTATTTCGACCCAATCAAGAATATAAAAAGAATAAGAAATACAAATTCACTCAGTGATAGATTTGTTTTTCTGTAAAAATTTGTGACATCATGATGCAAGGAAAACAGCTATTAACTTGGAGGTTATTTTAAAGCTAATGGATAATTAGTATTCTGTGGAATTTTTATTCCCAATGAAGAGTTTAGTTTGCCGAACGGTCCCTTTCCATTTGCAGTGCTGATGTTTCTCTTCCCCTACATTAACACGTTACCAGATGTTATCAGAACAAATGGCTGTGCTTTTGGCTTTGAATTTGTCTCAAAAAGAGAGAAATTTTTGACAATTGTTTTTCATGTCTTGCATAAATCACTGTAACACATGATAAAGTCAAGCATATTCAATGCCTGTGAATAGTTAACTTACTGTTTCTCCTTTATACAGTAGCCTGTAACTGTACTTTAGAGCAGTTCAAGTCTTTTATCAAGCACGTGTATTGGCATATTTTTGTAGCTGGATCACTCAACATACTCTAGCAGCTCTTAAGCAGCTCTCACACACTATCATGTAAATCCTTCTAAATTCACAGTTTATTGACCACAGTGGTTCTGGATGAGCATTTGATGCCAATCCCGTGGGCAGTGTGCCACCTGCTGCCACGTTGCCATGGAAATTCCCAAAGTTCCTCTTGAAAAACCAATCCATGTGTTGCAGACCATCACCGCTTCCATTGGGAAATCAGGCTGGAGGGGTCGTGATGTTTGCAGTGGGTTGGTGAGTGGAACAGCCCACAGCCAAGCAGACAGGAGCCCCTTGATCCCAGTAAAAAGGATCCATGGAAAAAGACTTCATCTTATGTGGGACAAGGGAGTGGGAGCACCCCATCCCTGCAAGCAGGAGGGCCAAGTCCTGGGGAGATGGGAGGTGACACTCAGGACTTTGGGTAAATTTGTGGCCATTCCCACAACACCCATGTCTGCAAACCTCTTGGGTGTCCGAAATCAGCACATAGCAACACACAGAACACCATTTGTTCAGTGCAATCTGCAGTCAGTGTGGGTGGAAGGGGGCTATTTTGCTCCTTTTAGGGACTGATTTATGACTTGTTTACTTGCATGCCTCACCCACACTGCTAATGTTGTAATTAAACCTTGTTAAAGTGTTCAGGTCCCCCTCAGGCATGTGTTGTAACATATTTTTTCCCCCCGAACAATAATTATTATATGGGAGGGGGGAAACCTGGGTGGTGAGGAAGGGTGTCAAGCAGGCTTGCTTATAATAAATACCTATTTAGCAGGCAGAGGATGTTTAGTCCTAAATCAGATTGTATATTAAAAGTGGAAATTGCTGAGATTGGTGTTTACCTGTGAAACCAAAATTACTTCATGAAGAAAATAATTATAGATGCAAGCTCTCTGAAAAAGCAGTTGTAAGTCTTATTAAATAGTTAAAATCAAGATGCTGCTGTGAAGCACAACATCAGCACATCTTGCATGGGTTGGCTTGGAGAGGGCTGTGAGCTGAGTGTGTACATACCCCATGGAGCTCCATCCCAGAGTTTTCCAGTGCACAGCAATGTTTTCTAGGAGATAAACCCCATGAAGTAATATTAAAGCAGGTGAAACAGGGCACAAGGGAGGAATCTTATTACCAGAAAAGGCTGATGAGTTCAGGGAATTAGTAGGGAAAAAATTAAATTTGTATTAATAATAGTAATTTATTACCTGTAACAAGGCAGCAAACACCCTGATGAGCAGGTACAGAGGCACAGTGGCTGCAGTGCCTGCTTCACAGAAGCCTCTCCCCTGATTCTAAAGCAGCTTCAGTTCAGTTTAACTCAGTGCTGGATTTGCTCAGGGACTTCTCTTACGAACCAGGCCCAGTAGTTACTACCAGGAGAAAGTATCTGTAGATTGGTGTTGCTAAGCTGGGTGTGTGTGAGTGCCGGCGGGTCAGGCGGGAGAGCCCTGGGGTGCTCTGGGGAGCTGCTCTGCTTGTGCAGCAGCAGAGAGGTGTTGGTGGCCGGGTGGCAGCTGACAGCCCACAGCAGCAGAAAGCCCTAAACCTGCTGTGGACACAGAGCCAGGAACAGAGTGGCCCTTTCCTGTAACTCTTCTCCAGTGCTGCATTATGAGACGGCTCTTCCAGGAATGGTCTTCTCATGTTGGAGCTTTACAGCTGAGGCACGCTGGAAGCTCACCAATGATTGCTTGGATCTGGACTATTTTTAGTCAGTCCTGTCCAAAAGCAGAGTCTTTCTTGAAATAGCAGTTGTTCCTCCTGGAAGAGTGGTTTAACACTGGATCTGGGAGAGTCACTCAAAGGACAAGGGTGCTGACGAGCCCTGGGGAAATGGTTTGGTCTGAAGCCGGTGCACTGTGTGATGTTGCACCTGCACAGCCAGGGCCAGCAGCCTTGCTGCAAACAGTGCTACTCCCCAGCACACACCCTTGGTGTGTTGGACAGCAGTTTCTCACCAGCAGCTTGCCAATGTCTTCAAGCTTATGTTATGTGAGAAAGAATTGCTGAGGTATTAAGAACAGCACCTCATCACGGTGCAGGCAGCATGAGGAGCTTGGGTGTCATGGGCTGTTGAAATATGAGTGTCTTTAGTCTGGATTAACACTTTCCCTTCCCAAGGATAGCAGAACTGTGGTGAGGGACACCTGGCAGCCCGAAAGTCTTGGACTCTTGCCCACTAGGGATAGTTCACCTCAGGAACTGCACCACTTCTCCATGCAGTTCCTGGATGGATACTTAGTGACTGTTGGAAGTGGAAACAAAAGGGGGAAAATTAAAAGGATTTTTCTTATGGAGCTGCATGAAAAAATTTCTTTACAGTTTTTTAGGCAATTAGCCAGGGGTACTGTACGGCACGTGGAATAGTTCCTAAAAATGAACTGGGCGTGATGCTGCCCTGCATGGAAGTTGATGGATATTAAAGTCACGCAGTTTTCAAAGAAGTGCAGACAGAAGTTCAGGCAGTTTGCAACCAGCTTGGTGCAGCTGTGTGTGTCTGTGTGTGTGTCTGTGTTCATTCATTAAGGGGAGTCATTAGCTCTGTCATCAGTTTTCTAGAGTCAAACACAGGAGACCAGCTATAAGGAATCTCACCAGCGCGGAGTTTTTGAATGCTCTAGAACAGCATCACTCACTGCCTCACCCAGAAATTAATCTCTGCATCATATTACACAAGTGCCCCTCATGTTTGGCCAGTCTGGCCTGAAAAACTTTGGAAGAATTTGGGCTTTTCCACATTTTACCATTTCCTTTAGTAGCATCAGCCAGTCGCTCCCAGAACAAACCGCCACTGTGATGGCTTTGAACACCGTCGCTGCCGAACATCCTCTTGTGCCCTGCAAAACTATTGGAAAAACATAACCTATTGAAATACAGCAGACAGAAGAAAGACTTTTTACCCTCTAAGACTTTAATGCTTGAGCTGTTGGTGTGTTTTGACTGTAAGGGATGCTGGGTCAGGGCTCCAGCACGGGGCCTCATGCTTTCTTAGGCATCTCCTTTGGAAACTGAGGAACACAACAATTCTTATTCATCAAATCCCTCAGCATACTTGTCTTAACCAAGAGTAAAGGCTAAATAAACACATCTAAACAGCTGAAAAGCACATCAACATCCAACTTCAAAATAAAATGCAGTGAAGTGTGAAATTATACCTTTTATTCCATAAATCTTCAGCAACCGGCACAGTTCTATAGCTCGTATCACACTTTAATACTGGCAGAATTTAACACACCATGCAAAGCCCATAAAGTAATTACATTTCATCTCAACAAAGAAACAAAATCCCAGCTCATTCAATCCCCTCCATCTGAGGAAGGTTTATAGACAATTCAGTGCATGTCGATTTTTCCTGGTGATAAATCCAAAGCAGGTCACCAATGAAACGGTAGTGTGGGTTCCCAAGGCAGCTGATTTACAGGGAAAAATAGAGATGTTACTTGATGTCCTTCAAGGCAGTGTCACCCTGCTTTCTGAAACTCCCTGAGGTTTATCCCCACCTAAAAGGCGCTTAAAAATGTAAAACTTAACCTTGAACAGACCATTTTGGCACCTGGCAACTGCCTCTGTGCAGGTTTATGTGCTTCATACCAGATTCCCATCTTTTAAAGAGTTATTGCATTTTGCAATAAATGAGATTTTATGAGTGATGATAAAGATGATGATAGGAAGCCAGCAGAACACACTCGCAGCCCCACATCTTGCAGAACCAACTATCAAGCCCCAGGAATTTGGGCACTTCAAACCCATGGGTCAGGCTGGAAATGTCTGTTATCAGAGCATGTGTTGGCTGCCCTTCTGCCAAACCAAGGGTATCTCTGTATACAACAAGCCACAGTTAGTTTAACTAATTTATTGCCCTCAAATAAAGCCTCCAAACTTTAATTAGACCACTGTGATTAAATGCAATTAAAACCCTGAAAGCAAGTCAACAAGGACTGCAGGCACTCTTATTCCCAAAGCCCAGCACAGTGCTACAGACACACACAGGAATGGATAACTAAGAGTGAGGCTGAAAGATATTTTTCCCCACCAGGCACAATCTAACATGTCACCAAATACTTTCTACCATCCTTTACTCAGCCTCTGCAACAGGACAAGACCTTGGAAAGGAAGCCTAAAAGTCCTAAAAGGAGAGATGAATACTATCGCCTGCCATGGTCTGTGTTGGTGCATCAGCACAAAACACCATGATGCCCCTCAGAAGCACTGGCTCTGATGGGGCTCAGTGATGGCACAGACACAAAGGTAACTTGCAAATACATGTTTTTTTTCCCCTTTATTCATATCCCCAGCTTTGCTTCCTTGCTTCTGACCCAAGCAGAGTATGATAAATGTTGCATAGTGATGGAAAACATGGGAGGGAAAAGCCATGGCAGCCTCCCAGTGCCTGGTGCTGTTGTACAAAACTCAAGGCAGGCAATGCAGAAATAACTTGTGCAAGTGTTTTCATGCTTTTGGGGCTGATACATCTCGTGAATATAAGTCAGTTCCCAGTTCATTCCAAGAAACCAAAGACTGACAACTGTGTTGGCATAATTGAATCTTGTCCATGGAGAGGTCAGAGGAAAACCATCATGATTGCCAGGACAGAGAGAATGACACTGGGCCGACTGACACGGAGGATTAAACTGTGCTAAGAATCACCTGAACACAGAGTGGTCTTGGTTGAAGACATAAAATTTGATGGGAAATTTTTGTATCAAAAAGTTTGCAACCTTTCTAGGAGACAATAAGAATTGGAAGGCCAAAACGAGGCAAAAAAATTGCAAGGAGAGCACTACTCAGGTTTCACAGGGCAAAGAATTTGGTAATATCATGATCAGATGCATTGAAATAGAAAGACAGAACTAGAAAGGGCTCTGAGAAGCCAGGAAATGTCATTGGGGTAGGGGGACAGTAAGGAGGTGAGCAGAAAGCAAGAAAAAAAATCATATTTCTAAATAGAAACCCCAGCCAGGCCCTTCAGTACAGCTCTGGTCATTTCTTTTGCCCTTTAGACTTTTTGAAAGTCTATCACTGTGCTGTAACTTGAACAACCCCAAATCATTCCTCCTAATGGCACCTGTATTCAGATTTATTTTCTGTAGTGAGCTGGAGTAAAAGGAGAGTTGCAATAGGCACCCCGCGGCACACAGGCCACCGTGGCTCCACTTGTGTATGGAGCCAGGAAAAACCCAGCAGGTGCAGGAGAGTTCCCTGAGTTATTTCCTATTCTCTGTCTGGCAATAAAGACACAGCTACACCGGGTGGTAACTCTTAGCAGATGGTGACTTTTTAAAGTTGATTGCTGTATAAATGATACTTTCTGTGTCTGTTCCTTTTAATTCAGAATCTCAGTAGTGTGTTCAAATGTCAGAGAGCATCATATTTCTATCTTTTATTTCCTTTGTGAGCAGAAATCTTCTATAAGAAGTCTAGGAATTACAGCTTGGGAGAGAAGATAGACTCCCTCGATAAAAGTGATCTACTTTACAAATGTTACAGAATACAATAAAAACAGGAGATGCAAAAAGCCCCACTGGCTTTGTTCTCGGTGGAGAGTTTGAATTTCTATTGCACTCTTAAAGAGGCATTTTGTCTGCACTGTAATGTTTACTGTATCAGTGAGGTCCATTAGCAGCACAAAGGCAGGATTTCCTCTGCTGCCAGCACAGGGAGGGTGGGGAGTGGGGGTGGAAGACATCTAATTAATCTACTATTGTGGGTAAATAAAAATACCAGGAGAGCTGAATGAGGACCTTATTTACCCCCCCAGCTGCCTTGCAGCCCCAGGCTGGGGTGGCCATGTGCCAGACCCCCATGGCATGCAGGGTTTGGGGGCTGCACGTGCCCTGGGTTGGCTGCCACATTAACCAGATTCAGAGACCAGAGTCAATGCACTTTGGCTCTGGCTGCAAATCCAAAGCCTGTGCCGTGGCTCCCAATGGCAAGAGAGCTGTTATATTGCTCTGAGCTACCTACTGGGTGGTTCACCTGCTTACCCACACTTCTTTACTCACCTGAGCAAGGTGTCATTTCACCATGGTGCTGAGGAGCTGGACCTGGACCTGGAAGCTGTGGCTCAAAGGCTTTTCTGATTTTCTGCAAGGTGTGTGTACATGTCTTTTTAACAGTGTCATAGCTGGAAACCATCCTTACACACCTTTGTAGCTAGGAGGGTGTTCAGACCAGCATGGGCTGCTTGCCCAAAACTCAGGAGGAGCAATGCACTTCCCAAAAGAGGATTCCCTGCGAGGGCAACGGGTCACCTCTGAGGGCTTCCCACTGTATCATCCACCAAATCAGGAAAGGTACCTCTGACAGTAACTACAATGTATTTCCACAGGTTTCACAGAATATTCTGAGTTGGAAAGGACCGACGAGGATCATCAAGTCCAGTTCTTGAGTGAATGGCCCAAAGAGGGATCCAGCCCACACCCTTGGTGTTATTAGCCATTTCCTGCCACTGCTGCCAGCACCAGGTGCCGGCAGCCCCCACACAACCACCACACCTGGTCCCCACAAACTTTTCCCTGGGGAGTCACAAAGGAGCAAATGAACCGCAAAGTCCCCTCCAACAGCCAGTCAGTGTGCTGGGACACTCCATGTCACCCCAGCAATGGATCCAGTGGGGCCAGGAGAGCAGCCAAGGGCCCAGACAGTGTCTGCCTCCCCGCAAACTGTGTCCCCACCTGCAGGTTCACACACTCCATGTCAGCATGTTTCCCACTGCTGTTCCCCACAAGAGGCAGCCCATAATGACTCACTCTGCCTAATTCCAGCAAATAGCAGGCAGTTGGGAGCACTCAGATGATGCATTCCCATAGTCCTGCTCTGCCGTCACAAAGCAGCAGATCTGGCCAGCCCAGAGCGCAGGACTGTCGTATGTTCCCTCGAATATTTGCATTTCAATGACAGACATATCAGAACTGGCCACAAATAAACACTCTACTGATCCACACCTAGGACTGTCACCTCCTGACATGAGTACTCTGGAAAAAATGGAGGTGAAAAACAGATAGAGCACCTGTGTGACTTGTACCATTGTGGAACCCTCCCCACCATGGGACAGCCCCTGTGTCCCCAGGTTGGGGAAGATTTAACAAAACAGATGCCACTGTGGCAATTTGGGGAGATTCAAAGGGCTCAGGTAGTGTCACTCAACTGCCCTCTGCACTTCACCTCCCCTCAGAGTCTGTGTCTCAGCCCATTTATTTATTGCAGTTCATTGGCAAAAAAGGAAAGACATCCCCTGGCCAGAGGGAAATGTCCCAATTAAAGAGCGAACGATGCAGTAAAACAGCAGAGCATTCTTGAGAGCAGCGGTAAAAGCGGCCACCTCTTGTCCTCAATTTATGCTGTTCCCATCACCCTGGGCATTATATTTGTGCTGACAAGGATCAGTTTAACCCCTGCCTGCAATCTAATAAAAAGCTGGCATGGTGCAAGCATACATAATCTTTCTTCGGTGTCCTAGGAATGGATGCAATAAAAAACTGCTGCTGCTGCTCAATGGCCACAGTCACTGCCTGGAATAAATAACTCCCTGTCCCATACCAGCAGTGGGAAGTGATTTGGACCAGAGGCTTTTCAGACCCTCATCCCTTTATAGAATCTTATAATCATAGGGTTGTTTCAGTTGGAAAAACCTCTCAGATCATTGTGTCCAACTGTTCCCCTAGCGCTGCCCAGTCCACCACTAAACCATGTCCCCAAGAGCCACATCTACACATCTTTTAAATCCCTCCAGGGATGGTGACTCAACCACTTCCTTGGGCAGCCTGTTCCAGGGCTTGACAACCTTTTGGTGAAGAAATTGTTCCTAATATCTAATCTAAAACTCCTCTGCTGCAGCATAAGGCCATTTCCTCTTATCCTGTCACTTGTTGCTTGGGAGAAGAGACTGACCCCCGCCTGGCTACAATCTCCTTTCAGATTGTTGTATAGAGCAATAACGTTCCCCCTGAGCCTCCTTTTCCCCAAGCTGAGCCCCTTCAGTTCCAGCTTAACACTCCAGCTCATCTGTGAGTGCAGCACGTGGCTGGTGGCAGTCACCCACCACCCCTCATAATATACCAGGGGCAAAGCAAAAGCAAAAGTTCCAAAGGCCCCACCAAAAAAACAACGGGATCTTTCCCCTCTCACCATTAATTGACCGACTCAGAGTTGCAGAGCTGGCATTACGCTCTGCTACCCTTTGTAATGAAATCACTGCCTGTGCATAAGAAACAAATTTAATGATATGATACTAATAGGGTCAGAAATTTCCCATGCAAATATTAATAATTTATATCCACATTCTTTTTTTTTTTATACTGCTTGCAGTCTGTAGCAAGAAAATGCTGAGATTCACCAGCCTCTCTCACAGATCTTGTCTGGGGAGGGCACAGGAGTTACCCAGCTGGAGGCACAGGCTCCCCAACACGATTTCACTGGAAGTGCAAATTAGCTCTTGGAAATCATGTCCTGGCCTGCAACCATGTTTCAAAAAAGAGATGATGCCTAAACATGAGCGCTGCTTGCATGGACAAACCAGCAGCAGGAGACGGAAGGTGAGCCTTGGTGCTGCCTAAGCCCCTTCCCACAAGCAACACCCACACCGAGAGCCAGGACTGCTGATGGCCTCTGCAACGACCCAGGGTGGAATAAGCTGTGGCCCAGGAGTTACAGAACAAAGCAAGCACCCACCTGTGTCTTGCGGCACCTGGCAGCAAAAGGAGCAACCTTTAGACTGTAAAGCCAGAGGGACTATAGGGGGCAGGGTGGGGAGGGCATTTTGTTGCAGAAGTAGGGAGGGATTTGTGTTAAATGTTCTTTTTTTCCAGCAGTAAAAAAGTCTCGTAAAGGAAGGGCAGTGACTGTGAACCTGCGGGGCTGAAAGAGAAGCTAATTCCCTCGGACAGGCATAATTGCTGCAATTCAGAATGGTAAAAATGTGAAATTAGGAATAATCAATGGCTGTTTATGATCTGTGTCTATACTGTGAATTCAGCTAATACGGAGTAATTACACTGTGCTAATTCCTGGTATTTGTCATCGTTCGGTTGCAGAGGAGTCCTGCAAAACAATAAAAGCAGATTGGCTGCGCTGGGCCCGCAAACCGGGGGCTTAGCACTGCCCGAGCTAATTTCTCTTTTAATAGTAAAAGCGGTTATGATTTCCCTTATTTATTTTCCCCTCCTGGCAGCAGAGCCGGCGGTGGGCTGTGCGCCGGGCTCGGGATGCGCTACACAACAGCACCCCCAATAGCCGGCACGGCCGCGCTGCCGGGGACGAGCACCGCTCACCGACCCCTGCCCAGCCAAACACACCCTGTCTCCCCCGGTGAAACTGCGTCTTCACTGTCCTGTGCAATATTGTTATAACACCCCTCCTATCAAACTTTGTCCTCACGCAGTTCTTCTCACCTGGCACAAGGTAACAAGGAAGCTGCCGGGTCTCACCCGGATGCTCAGTCACTCCTGAAACCCACGGGATGGGTTTCCCCGCAGTTTGCTGGCATGATTCGCTCTTGGGGAAATGGTTATTGACTCTGCAAAAGTGGGAGAGGTGAGTCCAGCAACAGTATGGTTTATTGGTGGCTGAATAACCCCGCAGCGGCACAGGTGGGAGGTGTGGGCTGCAGGCACAACCCTCGCCCTCATCCACCTCTGACACATGTTGTGCAGGAAGCGTAGATATGTTTACCACTGATAAACCCAGAAGTTACAGTTTGTTTCCTTTCAAAGGTGCTACACTTAATATCTGCAGTACGCTCGGCAGGAGCAATCAGAAACCATAAACAGGGCTTGTCAGGACAAAGTTTGCAAAGCAGCAGTGGCCAAACTTTTCCTAAGAGAATTTGTCATGACTTCATTCCAGAGAGCACATCCCTGAAAAGCAGCGTGTCCCTGGGCACTGCAGAGCCCCACAGACGAGGGATCTTTGGGGGAAGCCTCCTTCTGGTGCTGAGATTTCATGTCCTGGGGGGGACAGTCCTGCAGCCACTGGGGCTTTTTGACAGGAGCCACCAGTGCCCCAATGCTCCCCATAATCCTCTGAGGAGCCACACACACAGCATTGACACATGGAGGGGGGAAGAAGAGGAGGAGGAGGAGAGCAGCTCCTCGCCCACCAGCTCACTTCTGCCTATCCTACCAGGGTGCTCATCGCAGTGCAGTGATTTCACACCATAGACTACTCATTCCCCAGCCTGGAACCTTTTTGATATCACATCTATTATTTTTTCCTAATTTTTCTTTCTCTGTATCACTCAGAACTCCCAGAGGGAGCCTGAGAATGAGTCTGGTGTGATTCCATTGCACTGCACCAGTTAATTATTTGCTGTGTTGAGACCAAGCTGATGCCTTGTTCCCAGCACTTGACACTTTCACTGAAGTTAGGTGGCATTTAAAAAAGCCCCCATTTGAAAGCCCCCTTTGGCTGTGTGCCACAGTGGATGGGCAAAACTTGGGCTAACATAGGATGCAGGGATGGGACACAAGGGCTCTCCATGCCAGCACCAGCACTTGGGCTGTGCCACAGCCACATCCCATGAGGAAATTGCACAGCTCCCCATCCTTTCCTGTGGTTTCAGGGAAACATCTTGGATGAAATGTGCAGTTCTAGAGAGCAGAGGCATTTCAAGCAAGATTGCTTTGCTGTGATGATGAGGCTCCTGGCTCTGCTGATGGTTTTTGCTCCTTTCTTCTGCAGTCAGCAGCAATGCCTCCATCTCCATAGAGGACTCGGAGGCCTCAGGTGCTTTAAAGCAGGAGGAGAAATTCATCACATGACTGACCTCCTCCAGGGTGCTACAGTCCCCATGCAGTGGGCCAGTTCCTGGACGGGTGGGAAGTGGGTGGATGGAGCAGGGACACGTGCTGGGGCACACCGGGGCTTGGGGCACTGGGTTATTGAGCTGAGCCGGTTATTGCCAGCAGCTAAACAAACTAATGGGAAGGATATTTCCCTGGAGAGGGAGAAGGTTTTTGATTTAGACTGTGCTGTTTAAGCTCAGACTCTCACCACAGCTAAAATTTCCTTCTGAGGGCAATAATTATCCCAGTGCAGAGCCCAAGCATGTGTTTGCTTTTCTGCTCTCTGTCTGGAAGGGTTTGGTTTAGGGTCTTTGATTTCCCCTGGTGTTCAGCAGCCCCTGAACCCCTTGCCCAGCTTTGGGGACCAGAGCTGGGGGAAGCAAAGAAAAGCTCAGTGCACAGCTTTGTGCAGAGATCACCCTCAGGTATTAAACTAATTACCAGGGAGAGGTGTTAGTCCCTCAGGGGCTCCGCTCCAGCCCTCTGCAAGCTGCAGTCCAAAGGCAGCACTGTCGCTGCCAGCCCTGCATCTCCTCCACTGGTTCTGGAATGAAAATTGCTTTAAAAGCTCCAAGAGATGCTATTTGGTTCTTCTAAGTAATGGGAATGGAAAAGAAAAAGGAAAGAAGGAATGGGAACACTTTTGTTCTTGCAGGCAGGTAAATGAGGTTCAGCTTTTGAAAATATATAGGGCCTCTAGTGCTAACTGCAGGGCTGGAGTCTCCAAGGAGTGATTTCTTCCTTCAGAACCATAATAATAACAATAAATGATTAAAAAGAAAACAGCCTAAAATCTATATCTGTAGTTAACTCGGGACTCCTTCAGTGTTCAGGCCTGTTGCTGAATAAATAAATGCTCACTTGAAAAAGGAACCTCCAGCCTCCTGCAAATGAGAGGCAGGGAGGCAGCGCTCCGGGCCAGCCCTAACACGTGCAGCACAGCCAGGGGGAAATCCTGCCAGATGAGGTTATTCTGGTTTTACCCCAGATTGGGGAACACCAGGCCTGGCTTCCTGCCCACCTGCTCCCATTGCAGAACCCTCCATCAGCCATGCTACCCAATGTGCTGGTTTGGTGCAAGAGCAGAGAGTCAGGCTGGTGACCACCCTCAGAGAGCTTCTTCTCTTCTGATGTGCCAAAAAAAGCAAATGCCAAAGCAGAGAAAACCTCCAAAAGAAACACATGAGCTCATGGCCACAGGAATTACTGTTTCCTCCCTCCCATGGAACAGCTGCTCCCAACCACTGCCGGTCGCTGTGCCCTGTGGGCTGACACGCCGGGGTGCCCAGCCCCACACCAGGCAGTGAGATAAGGCTCAGGGAGGTGCCATGAATCACAGAGGGCTGGGCAGACTTGGCAGCTGCACTGCCACACTGCCCAGCACATGGTGCCCCAGCTCCCTGGGACACCCCAGCGCCCACCCAGCCTGCAGAGAGGGACGGCACAGCCGCGACATTGAAAGGTACGTAGACTTGTCCCATCCCTGACTGGGCAAATGTGGTTTCTAGAGCATGACTGAAATCATACATTACTTTTTACTTGCTGGCAGGTTAGAAGGTTGCATGGGGAAAGTTTTGGTTGTTCCTCCTTGTTGTAGGCAGGAGGTGCATTCCTTCCATGAGGTGCAACTGTGCTGGTTTCATGGTCAGAATTAATGAACTACCTATGTTAACAGGGATCTGTGATGTGGTGGAATCAGCTGTGTGATGTGGGGTCCAGGTCAAAGCCCTTTATCCGTCATGGCTGTGGATGAATTTGCAGGGTATTCACTGTACAGAATATGTGATTTGTCCAAGATCAGGCTGCTGCTCAGGTTATCTTCTGTTTTTTCTTGCACTGCTAAAAGAGACCCAGTCTTGCTGCCCACACAGCAGCAATAGGGAGGGAATTATTTTCTTTACAAAACTAATGGCATCATCTGGAGTTGAGAAACCAGAATAGATGGAAAGGATGAAGGACATGAGGTGGCAAGCGCTTTCTGGTAGAAAGCAGCAAACATTGGTCAACACCCCAGATAACTATTGGATTGTACTGGGGCAGTTTTTCCGTAAGATGTCCTCTCCAGCCATTTGGTAGATCCAGCAGCTGGCCAAGCATTTTTATGAGCAGAGGAATTTATAAGCTCTCTGGCAAACAGCCTCCTCCAGTTGAGTAAGCTGGCAAAACTCAAACTCCTATTGAGACTGAAAATGGCACTGTAGCATCCTCCATTCTCCTGTGGTGGGATAAACCCTGAACACAGGGTGGATGTGCACCCACCCAACACCAGTCCCTCCTCTGCACCCCTGCATTCAGTTTTGCAGGAAAACCCTGACTGTTGGAGGGGTGTGGGCAGTCACCCTCTTGGGAGCCACAGCCCCACTCCACACCAAAATGCTGGTGCTCACAGTCAGGGACCTGCTGGGAAAGAGAGGGATGTGTAGAGCTCAAAAGCTGAAATTAAAAAAAAAAAATAGAATAGAAAAAAATGGCAGGAGTTTGTGGGGAAGCAAAGTAAAGTTTTCCTGCGGTGCCAGGAGGAAACAGAACATTCACCTGCTGAATCCTGGAAAGCCTCCCTCGGTTTCTTCTTGACAGCAAGTAACTCAGCTGTGCTAAGGGGCACTTCCATCCAGAGCAGGCTTGGGTGGAGCCTTTGCCTTACAACACCATGAACTTCTTTAGCAGTATTTGTCCAAGAACTTTTTTGTTCCTGGAATGCTTTTTAAGTAAATATGTTTCAGGTTTATTAGACAAATAACTCTGTTTAACACACAACGCAGTTCCTTCCTTTCTTCCTCTCCTGCCAGCAGGTCTCTGGCAGATGTCAGAGCACAGGTGCCTTTTATTCTGGCACAACCCTAGGAAGAAAAAAATATATTCAGTGCAAACAATTATAAAAGAATGTAATGTAAATGCCAGGACATGGTTACTCTCTTGTAATGAAATCAGGTTCCAGGATTTTCACCACCTAGGGACTTCACCCAATAAATTTTATCTGGGATTAAGGTAAAGATAAATAGCCCAAATAATACATCACTTCCCTAAAGCACTGGCATTTATTGGTTTATTTTTCCATTTCTCTTCCTCTGCAATGAAATCAATATGTGCACAGAAAAACCACAACTTTGGTAAGGGAGAGAACTATGCAATGGGCCCCTGTGAGGCCAATGGTCACTGCAGAGGTGGGGACCAAACGGGGAGGGTTTTGCAAACCCGGTGGAGTTTTGTTCCACTCACTGTGCCCAAATCACAGTCCCAGTGTGAATCCTCACCAGCTCCAGGCTCTGCTCAAGGCACTTGGGGGGAAGTCAACAAGCTCCCAAAGCAAACCAATTCCCATTTTAAGCTCCTTGTGTCTTGCCAAGAGGGATTCTGAGGACTGCCCCCGTTTTCTGACCCTGTCATTAGATCAGGCACTGGAATGGGGGAGCCAGGACTGGGAGAGGGTCCCTGCGTTTAACAAGCAAAACTTCATGCTGAAAGGACCAAAAGGGAGGAGCCTGATACTGCCCCTCCAGATCCAGCCACAGGCAGCGTTCATCCTCCAAAACCTTTAAATTGTCCTTTTTGAAGTCTGTGGCTCTTCCACCAGCTCAGTGAAATGGGCTTCTAATGCCAGCTCCAACACAATTTTTAAAATCTGTTTCAGAGATACGGTGCTGGGGGCTGGGATGGACCAGGACAAGGTGATGTGGGGAAGAGCTGTGGGAATCACAGACCCTGCTGACACCTCCCACAGGGACAGATTGCTGCTCACAGGCCCCTTCCTCTGGAAGGAATAGCAACAAGGCAGAGAAGGGTGATGCTGCTGGGAAGCCAGCGAGCTCGGCTGATACACTATAAAAAAACACACTGTCATCATACATTAGGGTACAGAAATACCTTCCAAGGCCTCCTTTAAAATGCAGACAGGTCAGTCTCCCATGGGAAGCTGGTAATTCCCTGCTGGAGCAGCCGTGGACACAGCAAAGGGGTTTCATGGGGGAGCAGTGCCGGGCTCCAGACACTTGAACCATCACTGAGGGGCTGCATAAAAGTCCCAAACAACGATGCTACAACCTGTCCCTGGCTGTATGAAAAAAGAGGAGCATCATATCAGGGCACTGAGAGGGGATGCAGGTCCGTCCTGCCCAGGGTTCAAGGCAGAACACACACCACAGCCACAGTCAGTAACACAGCAAGCCCTGGGAGGGGACCCGGAGCAGGGCTGGGCAGGAGGCAGAGCTCTTCTCTGCTTCCTCATGACGCAGCAGCCTGAAATCAACATTCAACCCAGCCCTGCTAAAACCCGTTGCTCCTTGTTTACCCATCAAACAGGAAAAGCAACTCTCAGCACGGCCCTTTTACAAATTTTCTGTCAAAAGGCACTTATAGGGCTGTTCAGTTAACATCAGGCTCATTCACCAGGAGTGTTAGTACCCATCTCACGAGTGACAATTTGCCTTAGGACTCCAGAGTGGTTTCCAGGACAGATCTTCACCAGACTGCAGCCCGGAATTTCAAAGGTAGGAGTGGGTTCCCAGCCCCTGGGAGCCCAGTGTGTGGGGTGGCAGGTGCCTGTCCCATCAGTCAGAGTGGCAGTGGGAGAGAGGGCAGCAGATGGACTCGCTCGGCTAGGAAATAGTTCATGTTCCAAATTACAACCACACCTCACCTTGTGGGTGAAGTCGCTCCAAGATTTGGCCGAGTGGGAATATTTCTGGTTTTAAGTTGGGTGTCTGCAAAGCTGCCTGTTCTGCCCAGCGCAGTGGTGCTGTCCTTCTTCCTTTCTCCTTTGTATTTGAAGGAGGACAAGCTTGTTCCCAGAGGATCCCCTGACTGGGCAAGGCCAGATCACAGCTTGTCCTCGGACAGCATTTTGCAGAACTTAATATTTAAAACTTACTTTGCATCATCCCAGAAGGAAATGCAGCAAACCTGTGACTGAAAATATCCACCTCATCAGCAGAATTGGAAAGCCTGATAGATTACCAAGAACGCAACATGAAACAGGAGTGCAGGGGGCACCAGACAGACACAGGGAAGGGTTCTGAGACTTCAGAGGGACTGAGCTCTATCAGTGCAGCCTCCTCCAGCATACAGAGCCAGGGCTTATCAGGGTGGGACCAAGAATGTGTGCCTGATAGGAGTTTGTACATCTTTGATGACGCCTTAGCTATTACAAATACGACTAAACATAGCTATTATCTTTTCATCCAGAATCTGCCTGGCTTTGGTGGGTTACAGGTACTCTTTTTGGCATTGCCTTCTTTTCCTCAGGTGACCTGTGACCACTGGCCACCCCCTCAGCTGTGCTCTCCCTCCCCAACACCATGCGGATATCAGGTGAAGGAGACATATTTACTTTTCTCTGTACATTTTCCTACAGCTCTTTATGCCTCCTTCTCATTTACATGATGCCTTCCAAGCCCTGACCTTCCCCTGCCAGGCACATGGGAAAAAGCCTTTGTGTAAGCATCAGGTTTTTACAAGATTTGTGTAGATTTCAGCCTGTTGTATTTTTCCCACTGAAACCTTCTGTGTGTGAGAAGAGATGGCTATTGAGATGCTCCTGGTTCCATAAGAGCCATTCAGCTGCAATAAAAGTACATTTTTCTACTCTCCTTCCATGCAGGACTGGAACGTTTTGCTCTGATGAGCGCTGTTTTAAAGCCAAATGCCAATCACATTTGTATCAGCAGCTGCTCGGCTGTAGCAAGTGACTAATTGGGGGATAGCAGTCATCCCAGCACTGGGAACATAAGAAATATTTGGATTTACATAGCTCTCTGAGTAATTATCAGATTTACTTTAATGTAGAGAGAAATATGAATAGTACCTCCCAGTAGAACGGTAATGCCTATCTGAGCATCACCACATCCTCTAGAGATATTAATTAAGAGATCAGAATCCGTTTAGGTGTTGAAGGAGTGTTAGCTGCCTTCCCACACCATGTAAGCACTGGCTGTCACCCTGAGCCTGGTAACCTTGGGACAGACAAACCAAGTCCCCAAGAAACCAGAGGGATGCCCCAGTCTCCGACCCAGCTGGGGCTGCTGCTCTCACCTGGCTCCTCTCCTGCATCCTGCAGGTGTGATCCGGTGCGTGGTGCTGCTCATCACACTGCTGGGCACATGGTTCATCATGCAGACGTACTTCCACCACAGCTGGAAAGCCATCAGCTTGCGGAGCTGGCTCGGTGAGGCTCCAGCCGGATTCAGTGGGAGGGTGTGAGAGGTTCCATTGCAAGCCAGCCCCCAGAGCTGGATATAGGGGCCACAAATATTTGCACTTCCAATCTCTGGCCAAGGCTATAGCCACAAGCTCTGGCCACCAGGGCAGGGAGGGGACAGCATGGTGGGAATCTGCACTGGGGCAGTGTGGGGCCAGGGATGCCTGCAGCCACAGGAACCAGTTTTGGGGAGCTGGTGCCTGAACAGCTGCTCCTGGCTTGGGGAAGAGCCAGCTGCTCTCTGGGGTGTCTAACCCTCCTGCTTGATACCCACAGGTGCCACGAAGAAGCCCAGCAGTGAGTACCGCTCTCGACTTCATCTCTGTCACACAGCTCCGCTCCAGGGTTGAGGGTGATGGTGGATGCTTGATAGCTGCCCTCAGAGCCCCTTGCCCAAGGCAAAAATCCCACCCTCCCACGCACAGGAGGATTTTGCTACTGCACTCAGCAGTGGGGTTTTGGCAGGCTCTGCGAGCACACAAACCTTCACGCAATTGCCCTGCCCCAGCAGAAACACCCCCAGGGCACAGAAGGAAGGTCACGGGTCCCTGCCAGGTGGGTCCCCCCGCCTTGGCAAAGAATGGGGAAGCTCTGGGCAGAAAAGCCCTGAGGGGTTGGTCTTGGAAGCCAACTCCAAACGCTCCTGGCATGCACCCCTGATCCCTATGGCATCAGCCATGCCATCCCGCTGCTCACACCCAGACCAGCACCTGGCAGCACCAGCTCATGCCTCCCACCCCAAGCCTCAGCACCGTAAACCTGAAACATGAAGCTGGTCCCAGCACCAGGACAAGCCTCCTTCATGGCAAGAAGCCAGTCCAGGTGTTGGCCCCTTAGTGGTCCACTGTCCCCAGTTCCAGCCCTGCTCAGCCACTCAGGGGCACAGCCTGTGTCCACCCATGGGGCCAATGCCATGGCTTGCAGCTCTGCTTCTCCCTCACAGGTGAGAAGCTGCCTCGGCACAAGTGTGGGAACCAGAAGAGCTGCCCCAAGAATTATTTTGCCTTCAAGATCGTCAGTGGTGCTGCAAACGTGGTGGGACCCTCCATCTGCTTCGAAGACTTGGTGTAAGTAGCACAAGGCAGGAACAGAGCAACCGTGGCTGGTCTGGCCTTCAATTTGGCCTCTGCCAAGCCCATCAGTGGCTGTCACAGTGTATTTGTGGTTTAAAAATAATTCTGTAAATAGATTTTTTTCTTACCATTTGTGGGGTATTTTGCTGTCTCCAGCTTCTTTGCCCCATCACAGTTTCACTGGCATCAGCACCTCCAAGGCATCCCTGCATTCACTGTGCTCTCTGCTTTCCTTTCCAGCCTCATGAGCAGCGTCAAAAACAACATTGGCAGAGGCCTGAACATCGCACTGGTGAATGGTGAGTCGGGTGGGCACTGACCCCCTTCTCCCCACGGCTGGGTTTCCTTCCTCTGTCAGGAGAGAACAGGCTACTGGGGGCCCCATCCCAGGCACTGTGGCTGAGCCAAAAGCACATCCATCTGTTGTTGAGTGGGGCACACAGACACAGTTATGGTTGCAAGCACTGCCAGTGAGAAGAGAGCAAACCCACCAGGGTCATGCATGACAGTTCCACAAACTCCTCCAAGCAACACAGAGAAGATATGACACACTGAGGGAAGAGCAAAGCATTTGGAGCAAGAACCTCAGGCCCAGGCAAAAGCCTAGAGACATCCTAGTGCAAACTCACTGTGTTCTGTTTTCAATTTTAACCTTTCAGGAACAACTGGGCAGCTCCTGAAGACCGACTCATTCGACATGTACTCTGGAGGTGAGCACTGTCACTCTGCTGCTTGGTGATTCCCAGCCGGGGCTCACACCAACACTACTGGCAACTGGCTACTTCAGCTGCTCCTCTGTCATGTATTTAACCATAAATCTGAGTGGACTTTGACTAGAATTGTCAGCTTGGCTGGTAAAAGCACAGCTTTCCCTGAGTCCATCAAGCCTGGAGTCCTCACAATGCAAGATTGGCTTCTCACTCCTTTTATGTGCACCCAGTAGCCTGGGAAACATAATTTCACTAACCTGAATAGACCAGGGCACTTGAGATTTGAGAAAGGTACTTTCTGAGAACAGGTAGTTACACTAATCCTGATATTTTGCAACTTTTTGAATGCAAGTGCTGGCTGAGCAGGAGTTTGTTTCCCTGACTTTCATGGAAGGATAAATGAGGAGCTCAGGGCATGGCAGGGAGACATGACCCCCAAGCTCAGCAAGGCTGGGCACACGGAGCAGAGCCTGGTGGGAGCAAAGACCTGTGCCTGCTGGCTTCAGACAATATTCCTAGTAGCAAATAGATGCCCTGAGCCAGGGCAGCACCCGGCTGACACTGACATGCTGGATGCTGAAAATCCCACCGCTGTTGCAAAGCTGTTACCAAATCACTCCTCAGATTTGTCAGGACTCATCAAAAACCACATGTTAAAATCAGCCTTATAGTCCTTTCGATTTTCCCTTTTCTATTCAAACCTTCCCTAGAGATCAATCCCCCCTATGTCCTTGGTTTTGCAACTTATTTTTGATAACTCTGTGTTTTTAAGGAGAATCTCTAATGTAATGGTATTTCCAGCTGAGTTTGTGAGCAAGATACTCGGTAGGAGAGACACTGGGAACAAGAAAGCAGTCAGCTCCTGTGCCACTAGATGGGGCATTGGATTCAAGCATCCCATGGCTGCGGGATGAGGAATTATTCCCTCAATACAGCCACGACTGCACGGCAGTCAGCTCTGTGTCTGGGCAGGTTCATTTCTTGTGTCAGGAAGTAAATTCACGTAACTAGATTTCACAGTTAGTAAGCAAAGTTTAGAAGCAATTCTCCCCCTGCAGTTGTACTGAGAGGAGGACATCAGTCCTGGGCACTGTGGGAAACCCCAGGTGGAAATGCAGGATGGGGAATGCAGCATCTGGGAGCCCACCCTTCCCCAGGCCCATGGCTCCAAATCCTGGCTAGCACCTGCATTTTCCCACTGACCCAGGGGAGGCTCCCCCAGCTACCACACAGCAGTCCCTGCCAAATCCCTTTTTCCTTTTTCTCTCCCTAATGCTCTTCTCTCCCAGACATTACAAATCTGGAAAACTTCCTCCAAGAGATCAAGCGCGGCACCCTCGTGTTGACAGCAAGCTACGATGATCCTGCCACAAAGTGAGTTTGCCTGCTGGGGCAACGCTGGGCTCCCCAAAAACCTGCAGCTGGGGGAGCTGCCAGCAGCAGAGAGGGACAGGAGGGGACCACCCCCCTGGCAGCACACTGCCACCCTCTTACCCTCTTTCAGGATGACTGACACCGTACGGGCACATTTCATGGAGCTGGGCAGCAGCCACGTGAGTGAGCTGGGCTTCCGGGACAACTGGATCTTCTTGGGAGCAAAAGGGCTGATGAGCAAGACCCCGTTTGAAAAGGTATGTGGTCCTCTCCTGACACCAGCTCTGGAGGCTCCATCCTCTTCATAGCACCTCCCAAGCTACATCTCACCTACCTGTCTGCAGAAGACAAGGGCCAGTGGCGTTATCCTCCACGACAAGACAAGCTGCAATTTCTGCCACGTCACAAACTTGCACTATGCCACCAACCTCCTCATTCATTTTCCTTCTCTCTTTTTTCCTGCAGCACATAAAAAATGATAAGGAGACAAATAAATATGATGGCTGGCCTGAGCTGCTGGAGATGGAGGGCTGTGCCCCCAGGAAGATGGATTAGCATCAATCTCCAGCCTGCCACACAGGGCAGCCGCCACCCCTTACACCAGCTCCATCGTGGGGATCCCAGCCCCTCCATATCCCGGTCACACAGCCCAGCAGCTGCTGCCTGCTCCCAGGAACCGGCTGCTTCACAGCAGGAACTGTGCAGGGTTTGGAGAAGAGCTGCACAAGGGTCTGGAGAGCCTGAGCAAACGCCTGGCCAGGTTTCAGCCAAGCTGTCCTCCTCTAGGGGTCAATTTGGGGTATTTTATTTTTCTGTCTTTAAACTAAAAACTTTGTGAATGTTTTTTAAATTTCTTAAATGAGATTTCTAATTATAAAACACTACTTTCTCATTTCCATTTTCAAGCATAATCCACACTTTCCCCCACAAGCACAGCATGAAGGGTCCTCTGCCACCAGTCGAGCATCATCCATTGCATAGCCCTGCACATGGGTGCTCCCCCTCCCCACATGGCACAGGGTACAGTCATCCCAAGCTCAGACCTTGGTGGTTTTCCCCTGGAGCTCTTGCCAATGCCCCACAGTCTGCTACAGCCACAATATGGTCAGAAGTCCACAGGGATGGCATGCAGCAATGTAGGTTAATACCTGCAAACCAAAGCATTTTCCCCACCTGGTTGCATCTTTCCTGGGTTAAATCCAAGCTAAATCTTCTGTGACACATCCCCATCAGGATAATGCCAGGGATGTGCCGACCTGACTTTGGCCTCAGAGAGAGATGGATGGATGAATGTGCAGGTGTTTAGGGTAGCTGAAGTTGTGCAGCATAACCAATAGGTGGGAGCCTTTTACCGGGAGAGACGGAGCCAACGTCACTCTGGAGCGATACAATGCACCCAGGCTGGCACCCCCCTGCAGGCACCCACACACCTGCTTTGCTCCAGGAACTGCACCCCAACCTGGGGCCAGCCAACACTACCAGGAGGGGAAATATCCCTGCCCGAAGGCAGACTGGAAAAGCCACAGAGTCCTCCTCCTGGAGTGGTTCCTAGGCTGCTGCCCCGCGCTGAGCAGATCCTGGGGGAGCATCTGCCCTCACTCCCGTCTGGATGCATCACCCAAGCACAGTCTGTTCCCAAACCCTCCCTGAGCACCAGCACTGCTGAGATCAGAGGAGCTGTGCCGGTGACAGACGGGCTTATCTGTCATCACCGACAGGGATGAATTTGCATCATGTACAGACTTTAATTTCCGATGATTGTATCTGGTTTTTCCCCATTCTTTGAAGCAGACCAGCAGTTTTGCATAACGCGATGGTGGAGCATTTCTGCTGGAGCACTTGGAGCTGCGTGGGGTAACAGGCTGTCCTGTGTGGCCTTCTCTGCCTCTGACAGCCTCAGCACAGCTCCTGACAGGCAGTTCACAGAGTCATCAGAGCCCTCAGGTCACCCCAGAGCAACAGAAGTGAGGAGCATTGGCAGGGTAAGGCCATGAAAGGACACAGCCTGTCCTGTGTTGGCCGCCTGAGTGATGAAAACCCAGCATCACCAATCAATTGGTTTTCCCTATGCAAGGAAAAATCTCTGAATAAATTGTCTGACACCTGTAAGAACTTCCAAAGGCAAAACTGAAATAAAACCCCAAAACAACCACCAGAGGAATCCCCCAAGAGGTGTAGTATTTTATCCCAGCTTATCCTCCCACGCTCTTAACACACACCTGATGGCATGGAGGGAAGCCTCTGCCATAAATCGATCCTTAAATCTGCTGCAACAACAATGGTTAATCCCAAGCGCTGAATCATCCCTACCCGTGGCAGCAGTGAGAAATAACACATGGCAGCAGACACAACAGCCCTCACATCACACAGCCTCGCCGTGCTGCCAGCATAAATATGCCAACTATTTTAAGCCCCCTCAAAGGATCTAGATTCACTCATAAACCAAACTCAAAACAGCCCAAGAGCTGTAAAGGCGGCTGCATGGGGTAAACCAGAACACAGCGTCGACTACAGCCCTGAAAACAACCAGCCCCTTTCAGCTGCAGGAAACTCTTCCTACCCCTTTGCAATGCGCATTAGAAATCTGGTTTAGAGCCAAAATAAAGGAAATTTATGTTTCAGCACACTACAGGCAGTTAAAACTAGCTCTGAATCCATCATGGAGCAGTTACTAAGGTACATCACTATTTGCAAGAAATAGAGAGAGCTAAAAGTAAAACTCCTGTGCAGGGATCTTCAGTAGCAGCCAGTGTTTTGAAGAGCCATTCCTGCCAAAGTCCCTGTGTCCTGATAAATAAATCGCTGCTTTCAAATATCCAGAAACTGGGAGGCAGAGTCTGCGTATGGATTCAGGAGTCAGATTGAACTTGCTTTTTTTTTTTAGAAGATCTGAAAAGGACAGTGAGTGAAAAGACGGCAATCCTCAAATGAGGCTTTCCAGTACCTTGGCATATTGAAAGCTGTATTACTGAGGGGACAGGCACCTACCTGGCTAGTTTTCATTGTGCCACATCCCCCAAAGTCTTCACCAAACACAAGCCTGATCTGCCCAGACCTCCTAGAATGCAGCTTCAGGTAATCTGGCTCACCTGAGGTTACAGTAGGCTTCAATGCTGCAGTAGCAAAGAGGCAGCCTGGGGTGTCTGCAGGAGCAAGGTTTGCAAAATCCAGTGCTGCAACAGGAGCCAAGAGCCAGGATGCAGACACGTAGCAGAGGGATAATCCTCCTTTATTTTTTGGTGTTTATTTCAGCAAAACACCAAAGGAGCATCGAGGAAAGATGCCACAGGCAAGGACCTGCGGGTGCCGGGCCCGCAGCTGGGCGAATCCGCGTCCTGTGACATCTTGCCCTGTCAAGTGCAATTACTGTAATCTTCCACAGCCTCTCAAAATACGGATCCCGGCTTAGAAACCGGGCATCCACAGCATGAAAGCTGCCTTTGTGCCCGGGCAGAGCCTGGGTGCGAGCCAGCCTTTAGGTGCATGAAGAAAATGAGTTCTCCACGTGCTGGAAGAAGGGAGGAAAAGCAAGCTTTCCCGCCCGACCCCACCACAGACAGGCTGGATTTCACCCCCGTCTCCCCGCTGCAGCCGCCGAGGGGCCAGGAGCTGCACAGCTGCCTATCCCCCCAGGAGTAACAGAGCCGTGACCGCAGAGAGCTGGCTGGTCCCCTACCCCGGAGAGTGGAGCACAGCCAACACATCCGGCCATGGGAGCGTCTCACGGGAAAAAGGTAACGGGGCAGTTTTATTCAGGGCTGTTGGTGGTGGGAGGATGGAGAAGGCACCATCTGCTCACGTGGTGCTTGTTTTGCCCCGCGCGTGCTAAGGCGGCTGATGGCAGCGAGGGATTAGAGGGGAAGGGACCCGCTCCTGGGTGTGGGTGCCACTCATCAGGGCCGGATTAAGTAATTCCATCTAATGGGCTCAGCACTAGGGCCTGCTGGGCTTTTCAGGACAGTGAGGAGGGGATCAGAGCATTGCAATAGGACAGGCAAAGTTTGACTTTTCTGGGGAGAAACATCAGGTTTGTTCCGAGTGTGTAAGGCAACCTGCAGGCTGTCTCCCACAGGTGCAGTACAGAACAAGCCCTGAGTGTTTCTTGGCCTGGGAATTGCTGCCAGCTCCCTCCCAGGACAGGGAGGAGCTGGGTCAGGTCCCACAGCACCCACATGTATCTCCCTCTCCTCCAAATCCCCTGGGGAGAGCAGTCAAACAGCTCCAAATGGAAACAGAGTTTTATGAAGTCAGAGCTCTGTGGAGGCAGCTAGAGATGGTTGTGCTGAGGATGCTGTGAGATGTCATTTTGCTTTCATGGCTGATGACATCAGTGCCTAGAGACACGTCATCACCGTTCAGTCCTGGTGCCCTGACCTGGAATTAGACTGCCCTAGTTCATCTCCCAGCTCTAAGAGAAACACACTTGTGCGCCACACTAGGTCAGTAACTTCTACTGGAATGGGGACAGCAGTGGCCCTTTGCTGCAGGAGGGACCTTTCATGCTCAGCTGAGCATGGCTGTGGCTTTCAGAGGTGTGGGCACCTCCAAACCAGGTGCCTTGCAGAATTTCACAAACTTGCTGGACTTTCTTCCAAAACTAAAGATAGGCTCTTGCAGGGAAAACATGCAAAAAGCAACCCACTGGCCAGTGTGACCAACATCCAGAAGGAAAATCAGAGGTGAAATGGGACTAGTAAACATTTACCTATTTTTCTGGACTTACAAGAAGTGCCAGGTACGGGAGGTGCCGCTCCCAGCCAGCTCCCTGCCTCTCCAACACCCACCCGAGGTGCCAATGCCACACTGACTCCAGCACACAGGGGAGCCGTGGTCGTTCCTGGGGCTCAGGGCTACAACAACACACCCAGGAGGAGCCATGCTCTGCCCACAGCTAATCCCTAGACCCCTGCTCACGTGGCTGTGACCTTCAGGCCCCGGCGCATTTGTACAGGCATTACTGGAAGCAGGGAAATAAGCTGTTTAGGTCAGGCTTGGCTCAGTGCCACCTGGTTAAGCCCTGCTGCATACAAAGCAGTCCATGCCAGCCTCCTGACCACCAGACCAGACGGCTTTTGGACAGCTTTCCCGGCTGTTCCCTCTCTCCGAAACACCACGATCTCACTGCAGCCCCACACTGAATGGCCTGGCTTTGAAACACTGCCGGGATCTCGGGCTCTCCCGTCTCACCAGCTTGCTGGAAGCTCCAAAAAGCTCTGAGACAGTTTTATTTCCATGGGTACCAAAAGGTCAGAGATGTCACTCCCATTTCAGCCTCTCAAATGTTGCCTGGGTTGACAAAAGCCTGTGCCACTGCCCAGCTGGCACCAAGCAGGGATGTCTGACTGGCAGCGCCTGGGTCGGTGCTTTACCCTTAGGCTGATGCTGATGGGGGATGAAAACAAGGCAGCTCCTCTGCTACCTTTCCAGGGTGGGCATGAAAGCAGGATCCAGCCCTCCTGAGGACCAGCTTGGGCCCAGGTGACAGGCAGAAAAACTCTCCTTCCCTCAGCCCTTGCAGAACCAGCACAGTTCAGGACACAGGGACCTGACAGGCATGACCCCATCCATCAGCTACAGCTCAGAGAGGACCTGCAGGGGAGCACGAAGCAGGATGAAAGCTCTGCACCCCTCGCCAGCACCGCCTGCATTAGCAGTCTCAGCTGCACCCCTTTTAAGCTTAAAACAGAACAGGACTCCAAGGAGATTACAGTGGTGGATTGTGGAGTGCAACGCAATCCCCAGCTCCACAACAAAAGGCACCGGAAAGGCTGCCAGCGTGGCTCCAAGGACATTTCTACTTTGAAAGGCTGCAGCTACTCCCAGAAAACCTGTTCTGGTATCACCAGTGTCCTGCGGGCCCAAGCCAACAGCAGGACTCCATCAAGACACAGACCCTTGCTGCGATACCCTTTGCTTGAAGTGAAGGCAAGAACTTTGCTGGGGGTTGGTTCAGGGGTGCTGCAGAGCTGGTGCTGATTCCCTGCCAGTTCCTCTGCTCTGCAGGGCATCAGCCCCACTGGGGACAGGAGTGTGGCTGACATCTCTCTAACCTCAGCAAACCCACTTCAAATAATCCTACAAATGCAGCCTCCCCAGCAGCAGCTCCCCAGGGTGCCAGGGCAGATGATTCCAGCCCCCACCCCTCCCCCCCTGCAGTGGAGGAGGTGGTTTCCAGGCACCTGCACCTCTCCGCTGCTTTTCTCCACTGTTTCTCAAGGCAGGGTTTGCATAGTGGCTGTTTCCCCAGGGAAAGTTTTCTGTCCCCAAATTCCCAAGAGTGTCAGTTTACACTAATGTCAGATGAGCCCAGATTAGCCCTGCTGCTGAGCGGGGAGCTTTGCTCTGCGGCTGGTAAGAACAACAAGAGGCAGCACGCCAGTGCCAGGGAGAGAGGCTCTGCTTGTTCAGGCAACCACAGTACCTGGCATCCCATTCTGAAAACAGGGCTTTGAGAACATCCTTTAAAACTGCTCTATCTGAGCACTGCAGGACTGGACAAGCATTTCTGGGAGCTGCTGGTGGGATTTCCACACAAACACAACTTACCCCACTAGGGACGGTACCCCCACGGAATGGCCAGAGAAGTGTTCTTTTCAGGGCACAAGGGATGTAGCACAGGACATGCACCATGTCCCTCAGCCACCCCACTGCTGGTCCAGAGCAGAGCCCCTTTTCAGAGGAACTTTGGCTTCTGGCAATCTGCTCCACCAACACACCTAGTTACACTTCAGGACTTTTTCTCACCAGTGATCACACATATTATTTACATGCAGTAAGGGAGGTGAAGGCTACAAAAATCAACCCCTCAGATCCAGAATGAAAAGGAAGCCCTAAAAAATTTCTTTGCAAAAAGATGGATGGTGGAAGGGGGAATAATTGCTCTGCCCCTCATTAGCAGGAGGCTCTCAAATAGGTTAATAAGTGCCACTGCCCTTCCAGCAGCTCTGCTGTGGGCAATAACAGGGTCATATTCCTACTAAGCATCTGTGTAGAAGTCAGTAATCTTGTCAGTCAGAAGGGTCTGTCTTAAAAAGGCATCTGACTGCTCTTGTCACAGGGCAGGGAGAGAAGAAGAAGTTGTGACTTTCAGGGTTTTCTACCCATCCTGAAGGAGGCAGTGAGCCTTCCCCAACCTGCTCTGCTGCTTCTGCAGCTGCGCTGGGTCAGCAGCCAATGTGCTGCACCCTTCAGCGCAGTGCAAGGTCAGCTCCATGGTACCCACAGCAGCTCTAACAGCTGACTGCCCTGAAGCAGCATGGGGATGCACACTCAGTGAGGGACATGCAGCCTCCGTGCCAGTAAGGCGACCAAGCACATCTCACCAGTCCGTGCAGGACAAGCTGTGGCACAGAGGTTTGATCTGTGGGTGAGGGTGCTGGGCAGGACACAGAGGAGCATCCAGCATCTGCTGCCAGCCCCTCCAGAGCAAGGGTAGAGGTTATCTGGCAGTGGCCAGTGCTGCCTGTTGCAAGGGGGCCGTGGAGAGGGCTCAAACTGAAGGGAGGTGCACAGTGTGCTCATGGGGAGACCAAGATCATTGCATGGGAAATGCTGCAGCTGCTGGCTCTGGGACAGCTCAGCAGTCCACAAATAAAAATGGATTAAAGTAATTAAAGGCTTCACTGCTTCACTCTGCTCCTGGGGGTCTTGTTTAAGTGGTATCTGCTGCCTCCTCACAAACCCTGCAATAACAGGGATGCTTCACCTCTTCCTTCACTGCCTTCTCCATTTGCAGCCCATGGTGGCTGTTTTCAGCCTGGAAGGTGGCATCTTTTCCCAGATAACTGACAAACCTCCTCCCTTTTGGCCTCTTCCCTTTGGGGTCTCCTCTGCACAGGACCCAGGTGGCACATGCTGCCCACAGGGAACAGACCACACCACTCTGCCCTGACAGTTTGTTACCAGCAGTGCCTGGGGCTGATGGGGCATTTCTGCCCTTAGTTTTCACAAACCCCATTTTTACAAGGTAAGGACCTATTCTAGCAACCCTGGGCAGGTAAAGAGCTCAACAAGGTGCTGTAAGAAGAGCAGATTGCTAATGGTAGCCCTGTCCTTGGCCACTAACATATGGTCCCCAGTTGTGAGATGGAGTGATGATGCCACTGCAGCCTAGCAGCTCTAGGACAGCATGGCACTGTACCAAAAATAAATATTGTCCCTATTAATAATGTGACAAAAGCCTCAATTTTTGCAAAACAACATTCTTCAGGGCACTTTAGGGTGTCTTAATGGTCTCTCTGCAACATGACAACAATTCACTCAAAAGCTGCTGGAGCCCTTTTTGTGCCAGTGACTGATGCTCTTCCCCTGCAGTCAGCAGCATCCCCAGAAACAGTGGAGCAGTCTTTCACTTTCATCAGTGGTACCATATCTCCAGCACAGGGTAAGAATAAGCTCCTGAGACAGGTGAAAAATGGTTTATCCATAGCAACAGCTTAACTGCTGCTGACAACACCGAGGTGGGAGATAAAGGTATTGCCAACAGAGAGGGGGCAGCAATTTGGCTTTGCCCTGGCATGTAGAGGTGTTGTGTGCTCCGTACTTTGCAGAAGGGACCAGGTTAAAATGCACTGAACTGCAGGTGAGGACTTCCTTAGGACCACAGGAGAATAGCAGGTCCATTGGCACCACACCGATGGATGGGTGTGCTGCTCCAGTTTGTGCCGAGAGCCTCCCTGTGCCCTTTGCAGGGGGATATTGGGCTTTGCAGTCAGCTTGAATGCTGACAAATGAACCTTGTGCAATGCTGCCGTGGGGCTGAGCCCTGTCACTGATTGCTCTCATTAATCTGCAGGAAATTTTTTGCTGAGCTCTAGCGTGTCGTACTGCACCTCCCCAGACATGCACTGGGGAGCAGCCAGGGAGCAGCATTTGCTCAGCTGCAGTGGGGAGTTCAGTGGGGCTCCCTGCCCCAGGGCTGCCAGCTCCAGCAAGCCCCCATTCCCATGCTGCTGCCTCCCTGCTTTAGTTTATTTTGTCCTTTTTTCTGGACAGTCAGTGAAATGGGACTCAATCTGCCAGCTTTCACGGCTGCAGGAGGGCTGTGCTTGCCTTCTGGGGCCACAGGGATTTGGGAGGGGAGTGGCATCGGTGACAAAGACAGGCAGAGGTCAGCACGGTGCTCATCTGTGTCAAATTGTGTTTTCTTTATGAATAAAATAAGATTAAGCCCTATTTGAAGCATTTGCAATTTTCTACTCGACTAGGCAGCAAAGTGGCCACCTGGCTGGTGCCCGAGAGCAGTGTGGGAGCTGCAGGAATGTCAGTCTGGCCCCATAGCCAGACTGAGAGCCCCCTCTCCTTCTGTAAGCCTAAATTTGCAAACTGATGTAGTCCAAAAAATCCTTGAAGCTGCTGGTTGCTCTTGTGAGAGTGGCCACAAGCATCTGCTCTCAGCTTCACTTCAGTCTGAGACAGGCTGCAGACTTGTAGAGGTCAAAAGACCAGTAATGAAACATTACACCAATAACTTGATATTTCTTCGAGTCCTTTGCAATACAATAGTGAAATCAGCTATGGCTGTGGCCAGGAAACAGGAGTAATACAAGCTCACAGCTTGGCTTGAAAAACCAGCTGCCCCCAGGGCAGGTGTGCACAGAGGGCTGGACACGGGTGGCTGAACATCCAGCAACCCAGGACAGGGAGCAGTGGGGCTGGGCTGAGGCAGGTAATGGATGCTGTGGTGGTTCAGAGACCCTGCCAAGACCCTTTCCATGACAAGGGCAGCACTGTGGCAGCAGATTTCATAGCTGCTGGTTCAGGAATGCTGGGATGTGCCTGGACACCGACTCCTGGGTGCCTGCCAGTCCTGATTGTGAAACCTGCCAAAATAACAGTGTCCCATAATGAGTCGGGAGAGAGGAATGTGCACAGTCAAGCTCCCCATCAGGGAGTAACCCTCCCAAACAGCATTGCTCTCCCTCTGCAAGAGAGAGGTGCAGGCAGTTTCTCATAACAGCCCTGACAGCAGCTATGTTGTGACCTCCACAAGGAAGACAAGGTCCAGTCTGTCAGCTCTGGAGGGAACAGGGTGTTATACTGCCTCTCGTAGCCCTCAAGAAATTCTAGAAATTCATCCAAACTGCAGCACTTTATTTGTCCAAGGCCACCAGGGAATCAGCAGCAGTATGAGTCGTTGGGGTATGCTGGTGATTTTCTCTGTTTCTCCTTGACAAAAAGACGGTGTCATCCCGGCAAACATGTGCACCAGCTTGCTGAATCAAATAAGCCTCAACACCTCACATGGCAGGACTTTGCAGCAAAACAGTCAAACTGACAGATTTTTGTACTTTGACATCACTGATGGGAAAAAGTCTTACTAATCCTCCAAAGTTCCTTCCAGTGGATGATTTCACCGAAGTCTCTGGATCAGTCCCAGTTGCTGCAAATGAGCACAGATAGACCAGAATTCAGTAATAACACAGGGAATTCGAGCAGCAGCTTAGATGGTATCTCAGCATCCAGAAGCATATGAGACATTTTCATACAGAGCACCAGGAGCAGCAAGAGGGTATTTGGGGCTAATTGAAAACAGAGTACAATTGGGATAACCTGTAAATCGATGTTGTGGCTTCATCACACACAGAAATGCTGGCTTCGATCTGCCAACCACCAATGCCTTGTTCTGGGTCATGACAACTCCTTTTAAAGTCTCTGGGTTAAGCAATAAGACTATTTTAACCAATGGATGTGTTCATCCACTGAACACCGATGTCAGCAGCTGCTACAGCACCTTAGGGACAAAGCAGCTCTTTGAGCCCATCTACTCCTAAATAGGTTGAGCAACTTCCAACCCTGCTAATGTCATCTCCCTCCCAAAACCAGGTCTGTGGGAGAGTCACATCAGTTCTCAGCCTGGATGGCATTTTGCCCACTTTAATACCTCTTTATTACTGTGATCTGATTGCCGCAATTTCTTGCCTAATTCATTTGCTCAGACTTTGGCTACAGATACAGTTCAGATGCTCTGATACTGCACCTTAATGACACCTGTATTGATCTGAACGTGCCAGAAGCCATCCTCATCACCCATTCTATGGTTTGCGCTCTGACCACACTGATGGCTCATTTTCCTGCTTTCATCAGAATACAAACATGGTTCAAAATTACTATCAACTGCGCTGCAAGTAAATATTAGAGCACCCACACGTGGGACAAGTAACAAACACTGATTAATGGTTTACACAGGGCGTTTGGCTTTAAGTTGCAGTAAGAGCATTGCACCTCCTGAGCAGGGAGCCAGGGATGAGGATGGTGGTTAGAACCGGTGGTTCAAAGTAGCCTGTGAAACTACCTCCAGACGTTTGCTGCAGGAGCTCTTAAGTGTGCATCAGAGTCAGGGCCAGAAAGAGTCCTGCTGGGATATAGTAGTGTCCAGGATGTTTGGGAGTAACATAGAACAGTGTTACTGTGTTACTTTAGAAGCAAAACATGGGACTACTTACTATATATACGTTGCTTTGTGGCATTTAACCTATTTAATCACCAGGCTAATTCCAGCTCAAGTGGTGATTGTCCTCACTGACAGTGTCAAAGCAGGATGGGGATCCCACACAGGAGGATCTTCGCTGCAGGCTGGAAGTGGTACCTGCTCCCAAGCAGCAATGACTCCAAAACTGTCCTGCTTGCCTGCAGAGGGGCAGAGTGTTACCATCTGATGCTAGATTTTAATTATTCCTTCTTACTCCTCGCAAGATGCAGTCACATCACACAGAAGTGATTTTCACATGGAAACAGGGGGTTTGGGGAAATAGCAGGCACTTTCTGTCCATTTACTGCAACACCTTCCCCATCTGAGCCCTCACTGTGACAAATTTAGCCCTCTGACTCCTGTGGTACCTATTCCCCTGCCCAGCTGTCTGGGGACAGAGTCCCATACTCTGCTTTGTCCCATGGGGAGCAGGCAAAAGTCTCCATCATCTGGGCAATCATTAACTGCCCCTGTGAGCCTGGGAGGTGCAAGGAGCCGTCCTGCTCTGCAAACACACTAATGGCTCAAGTGGAGATTAGCAGGAGTTGTCACCAGACACACTGTGCTACAGAGGTGACACAGTATCAGAGACCCAGCATAGCTCTGACCAGCCTACACAACCCCTAGCCATCACCAAGGTCACCACCACAGTGCAACCAGCACGACTTCTTAGATTGTAATGGGATTGCATGGAGTTTGTGCTGGAGGCCGAGGCACACAGGGTGGGAGGGAAGGTTGGGCTGCCCAGCCAGTCTCCACTACCACAAGCAGCACCTCAGCCAACATCTAGCATTAACCCAGCAGAGGAAATGTTTAACCAGCCTCCACAACCTCCCTGCAACAGGAGGTAAAACTCTCTGCCTCAAGTTCAGCCCTGGGTGACTTTAGCAGAGCCAAAATTTTGCCTGCGGACCAGAAGCCTGATTGGCAGCAATGCTGCACTCCCAACCCTGTGCTGAGCGTGGAGATTTAATAAAGATCCAGGCAGGAAGGACCAGGCAGAGCTGTCTGCTCTGTCACTCACAGTTGCACTGAGGCCCCTCAGTCAGGCAGACAGCGAGCCCATCCCGGCGGCAGCGTTATCTCACTGTCATTGTATTTGCATCAGCATTACACATCCCTGGAAGAGCCAGTGTTGGTACTGGGCACTCACTTGACATGTCGGGGCTGTTTTAACACAGAGGAGACGTGTCCACACCGTAAAGCTCCTGGTGCCACAGGAACTAGCTAAAGAGATGACAGCCAGCAGCCAGCATCACTAGCACAGTAACTCAGCAGCTAAAAGTCAATCTAATGTACAGCCCCAGTAACAAGGGCCCTGCTGTGGTCTTTTCTCTTCCCAGCACTCATTAGAAACACGGGGGCAGTTGGTGACTGACGCAACTCCTTGTCCGCAGGAGCCACTCCAAGTAAATATCACCCAGCAATCAACCGCCCTCACACAGTAACCTTCAGGAGCTACAGGGGCAATACAAAGGCTTTTTGTTAATTCCAAAGACACAGGAGCACAGGGTGAGATTGCTAACTAATTCAGATAGTAAAGATAATTGTTCTGCAAGGAGCTCCCAGAAAAAAAGAGCTTTGCCATGAAAAGTCCTTTGGTTTAGGACAGAAGGTCCTCAGCACCCCACAAACTCACTTTCCTGCAGAGAGGAGCCCAGATGTGCTCCATCAGGCACCAGGGCAGATCAGACAGAAATATATCCAGAAAATTTAGCTTGCCTTTTTCTGATTTGCTTTACTCAGTCCAAAGCAGGTGTTGATGGTTTCCATTCCCACATCCACCAGCAATAACTACATTTACCTGGGAGCTCAAAGCAGGTTTAGATTGATGCTCTTTTCCCCCTTTGACACATCTCCAGTGAACTCACAGAACCAAAGCCTGTTCAAAGATGATCCAAGGGGATTAGTACAGATGTGCATCAGTTTCTTTTTCCATTCAAAATACCAAATGGTATTTTTGGAGTGTGCAATGAGCAGCCAGGTCACGGGGTAATGGGTGACATGAAGGGAGTCTGCTTGGCCATGGAAAGCTTTCGGGGCACACATGGGCAGTGAGGCAGGCTGAAGTCTGAGCAGAAAAACTGCACAACCTCCCCACTTAAAGGCTTTTCCTTCGTTACAGGTTTGGTTTAGGGGCAAAAGCTGTGTGGGGTCTTCCAAACCCCACCCTTGTTTAACCCATGGCTGAACGGGTCTGGCTGACTGTGCTCATACAAGCACAGGGACACACACCACACACAGTGGAATGTGGACCAGCCTGCCTCTTGCCTCCTGCATCTGATGCCCCATGTCAATTAAATTTAACAGCTCCTAGTCAGGAGATTAAAAAGAATAATCATTTTTTCAGTCTCTAGTAGCAAAGGACCAGCAATGCCTCCTATGTTTCATCTCCTGTAATAGAGCAATATCTGTACAGTCTTTTCCCACTCCTCTCTTGTCTTTTCTTCCAGAAAGAATATTCCCTTCAGTCCAAGGGTCCAAGTGGGAGCAAGAAGACAGGGAGTGGAGGTTCAGGTGAGTGCCAACAGTCCGCGCTGCCCCATAAAGAGCTTTGTAGGTGAACTGGAAGGGACTGGGACTTCTGCTCACACCTGGTGCTGCTGAGCCCTTTGCTAAGAAACATGGCTGGAATGGGGGAAAATGCTGGGACATGGAGAGAAGCAAATTGTGGAGATATGAAAATAAGTAAAAGAGTACCCCTGTGGTCCCCTGGCAGCCTGGCGTCTTTCACGGGGCCAGGAGTGTCAGGCCAGGACATGGTCAAGACAGACCATGGGTGCTGTGGTGTGTGAAGATGCCTGGGCATCTCAGCAGTGTCCCCCAGCTTTCCTTATGCCTTCCTCTTGCTGTGCTCCATCCCTGGCCCTCCTGGGACTGGGACACTGGGCATCTGCAGGCTGGCACTGGGCAACCTTGGCAGAAATGGACATAGCATCCACCTAAGAGCCAAAAGTTACTGGGGTGGTTGCTTCTCCTCCCCCAGCTTTGCACCCTCTGGTTTCCCAGGCTGTGGCAATTCATACCCAGCATGGTACCTCCAGCCACAGTGAGGATGGGAACAAGAAGCCCAATTCAGGCAAGGGCTGCATCTCAGCTGGATGAGACCTGGGGCAGCGATGATGTGGCATCACACGGCTCTGATGCCACCAGGATACCCATGGCCCCATGTAGGGGCTGCTTCTCCCTCTTGCAGCTCTTACCCTTGGGGTACAGCAGCTGCTCCCCTGGGCCGTGCAGCAGTTGGTTGATGACAGGGTGTTGCAACATGCCAGGGAATAATCACGATAACTCGAGCGGTTGCCCTGGTGCCGGCTTGGCTGTTGCAGTGGTTGCTAAAGAGAGTGGGCGTGCGGCTTCCTCTGGGGCGATCTGATTTCTCCAGGAGAGTGGTTAAGACACGTTGAGGAGAAATCGTCCTCCATGGAGCCGGAACACGACCTCTCCACCAGCAGCAGCGGCTGTGCCGAGCGGGCAGCTCGGGTGCCTGGGCACACACAAAGCTGTTTGCTTTGAGGAGAAAGAGTGATTAGCTTGTTCATCCGTCCTGGAAAAACATCACCTGGCAACAAAGAGCAAAGGGAACAAGTTTGCAGGGCGGCAGAGGGACCTCTGGGACCAGCACTGAGGAGTGAGCAAGGCCACCGGCTGCTGCCAGCTGAGCTCCCAGTCCTCAGTGGAGTCCTTGCAAGGTGACAAGAGCAGCGAGGAGGGAGTGCCGGTGCAGCAGCCACCTCCACGTGACCTCCCGTCCAGGGTCCCACTGCAGAGACCTGGCAGGAGCCAGGCAACTCCGTCGGACCCGGCCAAAAGTCACGCAGGCACAAGAGCAGCCAGGCAGCAGCGGCAGCCTCAGCCCCCACAGCCCCATGTCCTGGGGCACAGGGCAGCACCTGCCCCCTGGGCTCCCCAGGGCCACACTGCGGAAATCAGGTAAGCTCAGGGCCCCCCAAACTATCCCAGGGGATCCCCACTTCTCTGCTGCTCCCTCCTGTGGGATGGGCTGCTGAACCCCACGGGATTGCTCTGCACTACATACATGTTTATGCACAGGTGACTTTAGACCCTGTTTTAATTTTATTTGAGATATCATGTTACTTTAATACTTTAGCAGCTGATTGAGAAGCTGCACCTTTTGCTTGTGCCTTTCCAAACATATCCCGTAAGAAATTCCCTTTGTAAACCCACGCTGCAATTCAAACCTTCTTCTTGGAGAGGCATTGGGCTGGACGGGGGGCTACTACAGTGCCTGCAAATACACGTGGGAGGATTTTCTCTGCATTTAACAAAATGCCTTTGAACTACCTTAGAGTATTCATTACTGATTGGTGTGCATCTCTGTCATGCATCTCTGTCATGCATCTCTGTCACAGGCAGGCAAATGAAAGAGCAAATATTTGATGAGAGATTAAAAGTAAGTTTATTGTCAAGAAGGACTGCTGAGCATCTGCCACTGCCTAACAAAACTAAACAAGTGCTCCACATGCCGCTTGGAAAAGGCATGGGATGTCTTGGTGCTTGCTAATAGAGTGAGATCTCAACCTTGTTATCTTTGCTTATCACAGTCCAAGGTAATTAAATGAAATGATTAACCAGCACAGACAGTCCTGCCTGACAGCAAAGGGGCACTTCCTGCTCCCTGACAGCACAAGCATTTCCAGCCGGTAACTTCTACACCCCAGACAGCCCAGCAAGCCTCAAACCTGATGAAATTTCTCTCTTCCAAATACACATGCATGAGTGCAAATCTTGATGACCTTGATGACATCCAAAGTCCTTTACCTTTGGGGTGACTGCAGGTGTTGACACAGGGGCAGCCGGGGCTGAGCCCAGTACCCGCTCTGTACCCCCTGGTGCTGGTGTAAATGGGGGACCCCGGCCCTGGGGTCTGTAGTGCTGGCACGGGACTTTACAAGGGGAAGCAGGACTAGGGGCATTGGCTGAACTGGGGAGACTGGCTATAACAGCAGGAGAACACTGGCTGTACTGGTGGGAAGCTCAGACTATACCGGTGAGCAGCATGGGCTTTACTGGTGGGGAGCACTGGGTGTACTGGTGAGAAACCTCATCCCCAGCATGCACTCAGAAGAGACACAGAGATAGGAATGGTGTTGACACGTGGCAGTGGTGCTGGGAGCTGCAGGGTTGTGTTCCCCCAGCCCTGTTTTATATTTCCATTAGGGTTTTCTCTCCCTTTCTGACCCCGTGACCTCGTGGGGTTTATTCCTGACCATCAGGGCTGAGTGAAGGTGAGGGGACTCGGGCTGTGCGTGCCTGCTGCCCCAAGGCAGCCACCTGATAGCTGGGAACTGCTTCCCACGGCGGCCACATCGAGTTACACTCACCCTATTGCATTATAAATACCAGAATTAGCCTTGCTTAATTATTTAAAACTATAGATTAAAAGCAGACAAAGGCTCTTTGCCTCCTTTCCAGAGCACCGTATCATTTATCGGTGATGCGGGCGCCCGGTGACGAGCAGGGGGGAGCGTGCCAGGTCTATCAGTATGAGGTGCTCCCGAGCTGCTGGCACGGCAGGAGCAGAGCAAAATCACGGTGAGGATGGGAGCTGGTGCCATCTCACCCAGGGAGGGTAGTGTTTGGCATCTGCCAGTCTTTAGGCTCACATTATTATTATTATTATCATTATTATTATTATTATCATTATAATCATTATTAACCTCACCATCATCCATCACCAGGGCAGTAAGCCACAGCAGTCATTAAGCTAATGTGAATTATAGGTATTTTGTTCTGGGATGGGCTGTGTAACAGCAACACATGGATTACTGGAGTGATAGGGTATATTTTGCGGGCTCAGATGCAGGGACTCACCCACCAAAGGATGTCCAGGCATTGAGCCTCCCTGTCAGGCAGCACCCACATCTGAATCACTCAAGCTGGCACCTGAGTGCCTCACTATGCCCTGAACCCACCGACCACGCAGATAAAACACCTGAAAGGTGCTTTCAACACACAAAGTTTTGGGGCTTTCAGAGACCAGCATGCAATTCTTTCCCTGCCCCACATTGCCAACCCAGCTATTCTGTGTTTCTAAAATACAACTAACTAACACTAGAAAAATCTTGCAAATTAGCAAATGTCATCAATTGAAGAATTCAAAACAAAAGACAAACTTTCAGCTTCATTCTTTGTAGGACTTAACACACAGCATGACCTTGTCTGACATTACACTCTCACAGGAAAAGGTGTAGAGACAAACTCTGGCTCCACTTCAGACACTGGAAATGCATTGACAAATGCACTGACATACCCTAAAATGAAAAAAAAAAAAAAAAGTGAACGTCTGGTTAACAGATAGAAGTGCGCCAGTATTTAAAAGTAACAGAGGACAGTTTAAAGATCCCACCACCTCCACCTGCACGTGCAAACCATTGCAAGGAGTGAGGACAGGCCCCACTCCTCTCAGCCATCCCAAGAGGGCTTTGAGGGATAGCACCCTCACCACGGGGAAAGGAAGGCTCTCCAGGGAGCAGATGCTATCAGGGTCTGTAGCCCAGAAAAGGGAAGGTTTCCTCCCCGTGAACTGCAGTTGAAAGTTTGTTAACTTTTAAATGTGTCAGAAACTCACATTATTTCCCAGCCTCAGGTTACTTGTGTAAATAGCTTTAAACCTGCCCTGCTGACCCGTCCTGATGTGTTGGTTTTGCAGCCACCTGACTTGCAGGACGTGTATGACCAGCTGCTTTCAGCAGCACTTCATTAATCTCTTGGTCCTTTAAAAAAGACACATTCATTAATAAATCCCAGGCATCCAGAAAACCAGAGGTTCTTCCCCATAACCACAGTTTTAAGTGATCATTTCTGCCCAGGAAGCAGTCCTTGGGTCAGTGGTTTTACAAACCAGATCCAGGGCTCTGATCTTGGACATCCCTGAGGTTTTTGCCCAGTCTCATCCCTTTTACCAGGTAACAGGGTCTCACAGAATTACAGACAGCAATGTCCTATGAGTATGGATCCCATCCCCAAAATAATGCCTTCTGACTCCTGGAACAATTCAAGGAATGTCCTCCTTTGCCTTAAGCAGAAAAAGAAAAATGAGAATATAAAGATATCGGTGCAGCTGAAACACAGCTTAAGGTTATGCTGGGAGTAAGGACAGGGCATCCTTTCTCCTGCAGGCTGGCAAATAGGGACCCAGTGGAAAATGTTTCTCAGGGAGTAGATCTATCATCTTCAAGACCTGATGTAATTCATGTCTGTGTAAGGGGAGACAGACTGCTATCATGCTTCTTTTTGTCATTTTTTATGGTGCTGGAGGTGTAAATCAAGCCAGGTCTCTGCAGTGGATTTACAGCAGGGTGTCTGTTTTTGCATGATTCAGATGTAGATCAATGAACAAGGCTCTGCTCTGGCACTCCCTGGCCACCATATAAATCAGCAAAAGGTGTTGGACACTTTTATATTGTTCTTGGCAAGATATAACCAAAAAAATACATATAGATGTTAATATCTTCTGCTGTGCTCAGAAAGACAGTGTGACCTTTTAAATAGGTCTGTTTTGGAGTGTTGCTTATAAAAAGCAGTTCTGTTTTCTTTGACACACTCAGTCTTTTGCTTACTTTTAGATATTTTGCCTTCCCTCATTTCTAGAAGCCTGAGGCTTTCTAGAGAAGGTGCATTTCCAGATGCTTTTCTGTTAGTAAAAAGCAAGACTGCCAGGATGAGGATGCCAGGGACCCTGGCAAATACTTAGACTTCACATATGGAGTCATCTCCTCTCTCAGCTGTATCTGTGAAATGAGCTCCCAGTCTTGATTAGTTTTCTAGGAGACCTCATAGGGAATTTTCAGCATCTTTGACATGGCCCAGAGACCAGCCACCCTCCTGTCTCAAAGTGTGGGACTGGCTGGAGGACAAGCCAACATTTTAATATCTTGGTCTGTTCTGACCTAAAGCAAAGCCCAAATTCCTGCTCATACTGCCTGAAAATGCTTATAAATCCTCCAGTTCCTGGGAAAGTTGCATTAAAGTCATCAATCTGAAATCTTGGGGCAAATTGGTTTCACTTGTGTTTATGCTCAGCCCTAATATTTTTGAGGAACAGGACACCAGGCAGCTTTGGTGCAACACTAAATGCCTTAGAATTTTGCAAATATAGATCATATATACTCTACTTGGAGCATTGCACAAGATGTGTTGCTTGGGGTGCTGAGTAGCTTTTGGGCAGCCCAGGGCAAGGAGAGAGGTTTTAGCCTGCTCCTGGAAAGGAGGAGGAAGAGGAGGAGGAAGAGGAGGACTGGCTCATGCCCAGGGTTTGGCCTGGCCAGAACTGAGCTACACTTCCCTTTGCAGCTGCTGCTTTTTGGTTTTCCCTCACTTGGAGGAGATGCCCTTCACAGAGCATTTATTTAGGATTAAGCAACTTGTCTCTCAGTGGTGGTTTGCCCTCTGCATCAGGACCGTGTGCTGCTCCCTGCGCTGCCTCTGGCAGCCTGCTCTACCGTCCTGATGGAATGGAAATAATCCCCAGGAATGTTAAGAGGATTAACAGTCCTGGAAAGGGCAGGTAACCTGAGGGGTGCAACTCTGCTTTCGGCTGTCTACATGGCTACAGCTGTTCTTTACAAGGGGAAAACCTTGAGAGGCTGGAAACAAAATTAGTCCATAACTGTTGGGTTTAGAAAG
Source organism: Empidonax traillii (assembly GCF_003031625.1). Classification (NCBI taxonomy): domain Eukaryota; kingdom Metazoa; phylum Chordata; class Aves; order Passeriformes; family Tyrannidae; genus Empidonax; species Empidonax traillii. The sequence goes on along the minus strand of NW_020955297.1, from coordinate 928,644 downwards.
CTGAAGGGTGGAGGTTTGGGCTCCTGCCCAGCACCTCTTTACTTGCACCTGTATAGGAGAATGGATGGTACAGCAGGACACCAGCTGCTTTTTGCAGGTTTTCATGTGAAATGCCTTCTCTCCCTGACTTTTGTTTTTCCAAGCTCTCCTTGACATCCTGCCTCCTGTGACACGCTCACCTTTACTCTGCACATCCCTCCACACTTGTCCATGCCACCTGCATCCTTAACCTGCAAAGCTCTCAATGCTGCCTTTTGCAGGATAGGTCAGTCTTCAGCTTTGGCTGAAACCTAGAAAGCAAACATAGCTCACAGTGGTTTATTTCTGCTGTCTATGTAATTTGAGAATTGATTTTCCAATTATAGCATCTCAGGAGAGGTTTGCCAGTAGGGCCAGATGATGACCAAACTGCTCTTGTCATATGGGCATCCCTTTCTGGGCAGAGAATGGGTCTCTGTGAAATGCTACCCCCATAAAAACATCTTCTCTGATCATCCTGGGTGTGTGGGGAAAACATCACAAGAGCAGACTGAAGGGCTGGATGACACTGTGCCATGGGGTTGTACACTTCTAGATGTTAGAACTATGTGCATACGGGGACACCCTACCCCAAGTGAATCACCTGGGACCTGGATTTTGGGGTAGGAGAGAAGAGACTCCCACTCCTGAGCTGCTAAAGAAAACCCAAACTCCACTGATGAAGCCAGGGGGAAAACAGTACTTTATAAGTAAAAGTCCCAGTGCCCCAAGAGCTGGCACAGCTTAGCGACAGGACATGAGAGCTACTCAGTCCAGAAAACAATACCAAAGTCACTCGAGTTTCAGCCATTTACAGCATCCAGGCTGGTCCTTCAGGCTTGGTTGGCTGTGTAATCCTTCCACGCTTGCTGCTTGCTGCATTATCCCCTAGCAAAGCACAACAGGCGGATTTAAGATGGACAAATCCAAGATGGACATGCCCCAGCCCTTCTCCTGACATGTGTCAGGATTTGGTACACAGCACACAAGCCAGTGTGGGCATCTGTGTCACTGGAGGCAGCTCTGGACTAAACAACAACATAGGAATAGCCGGAAAGGGCAGTGGGATGACACAGTGGCGTTAAGGTTAGTCCATTAGTATGGCTGTCCAAAAACAGTGTTTCCATTAAAAACACCTGGCATTTTATTTAAGTTACTCCATGGAGAGACTTTTTTGTTTGAAGATTGAAGACATAGCTTTGCCATTTGAAATAGGAGCTCAACCATTTCATTCATTCCAAAACAAACCTTTGCTTTTGTACCTTCCTTCCTTGTCTTTTGACTGCCTCTTCTTCTGTGGGAAAAAAAAAAAAAAAAGGAGTGAGGGGGGAGAAGTACAAGAAAAAACCAAAGCAATTTTATCCCAGTGAAAATCTGATATGTTTTTCTCATTGTTCAAAACCTGGCTTTCATCTAACAAGAATTAGCCATGAAATTGTGCTGCCTTAACCCTTGGCTGTTCTTCAGTCCTTGCATCTCTCTGGAAGGCGATGCTGAGCCCCCAGTTTCAGCCTGAGGAGTCCGGCCCTGCAGGGGTTTCAGTCAGGCTGGCACTTGCCACCAAACATCAAGCCATGCCACCTTCCTTTCTGCCAGCCGTGATGTGTGATCCTAGTGGAAAATAATTTGATACCAAAAAAATCACTGGTCCCAGCTTCCCAGTGCACTTTAAATATGTACCAAACTATTCACCCCAATTACACTCCTGTAATGAGCTCTGATTTGTTTTCTTTTGTTCCCAAAGCAGCAGGGCATTGGCCACAATGAGAAGTTGTTTGATACTGAATCATTTCTTCAGCAGTATTATTCCTTACACAATCCCATTTGATTGCAATCCACTTCATATTTGATAAGTACTTACTGACTATGAAAGAATGACCTAGCCTGCTTTCTCTTGCCTTTTTTTATTGATTTCTCTTTTAAAAAGGTTTTATTCCTTTTATATATGAGATTGAAATAAGAGAAAGAGGCAGCATTACTGAACAACTGTTTTCCTTGCAGCTCCATCAACCCATATAACTTCACCCTAGGCCCCCAAAAATACTTTAATAATGAGACATTTAAAGACCTGAAGCTGCCTACACCCTTTTCCTGGGACTTTTTATTCCTACTGGTAAACTTCCAAATTGTTCAAGTGAATAGTCAGGAATAAATTGCTCTTTCTGAGCCCTTGATTAGACCGTACACTGAATAATTGGAGGCAGATCTACTGTGCTCTGCATTTAAAGACACAGCCCACCACATGCAGTTTGTCTTAAAACTTGTGCTTTGCGCTCACTTTGTATAGGGTTTATTGTAAAGAGAAAATGTAGAGGACTTGGAAAACACCAACAGTGAGCATGCCCTGCGGTTTGCCTGAAATCCAAGCTGCCATTCCTTCCAAAACAGCAGGCTCCTGTTCTTACATCCAACATACAAATTATTACAGCGTGATCCCAGACTGCATGGGCGAATGGTGCTTTTCTTGGCACGGGGCTCGATCCCGATGAATAGGTCAGCAGGATATCAGCAAAATCTTTCCTTGTCAAGAGGTTTCAGATATAGCAGCACTTCCTCAAGCCAGTGTTTCAGAAACCCTTCAAATCCCACAGCATCCCCTTGTGTCAAGGGACTGACGGCCTCGGCCAGGATACCCAAACAGCAGCTCAGCACAGTCCACATCCATGGCTGCTTCCAGTTTTAGTCAGACCTATCTTGCATTAATTAATCCTTGGCACTAAATGCTGTAGCCACTGAAGCGAGTGGCTGGCAAGTAATTTAAGTGATCTAATTAATATGTCTCTTATGAACAACACAAAGGGAACATTTTTTTAAAACCTAAAAAAACCCCGCATCAGCACACGAAGGCACGTGCACTCAGACACTTGACACGGTGTCAAGCAGCTGGGACAGGCACCATCTCTTCTCCTCTCTCTTGCCCAGGAGAGGAGAGCTCCAGTGGGTTCCCACACCAAGCAGGGTGAGACTTCTCATGCAAACACCTCTCTTTTCTTCCAGCATCGATGTACACTGAAATACAACGGGAGCGACCAGATGGTGGGAATATCCTGACTCACCCAGATTACATAGATGGAAACCCAGACCTCATCAAACCTAAAAAGCTCCTAAATCCTGTAAAAGCCTCGAAGAGCCATCAAGAGCTGCACAGAGAGCTGCTGATGAACCACAAAAGGTAAGATGAGGTAACAGCCTGTCACTGGAACAGTCCGAGAGGTGCTGAGCCATCGGAGCTCAGGAGCTGAGGCACAGGTGCACAGGGAATGATAAATCTCTTCACTTGTAAACATAGAACTTGTTGTAGACCTTTCTTTTTTCTCTGATGTGACAGTTTCTTTTAAAACAAAAGCAAAACAGAAAGTCCCTGCTCTACCATCCTGAAGCATCAGCTGGCACTTTTCAGAGCCACAAGCACTGGAAGATTCAAGGCATCCCTAGAGCCCCACTCCTGGTGTCACATGAAAGTTTTCTGTTTTTTCTATCTCCACCACTGACTTGCAAAGTCCCCGGCAATGTACATCATTCCTGTGGGCTTGAAGGTCAACCCAGAGGCAGGAAGAAGTGCAGGCTGGATGGAGCCATTGAAAGCTGGGGGAGCACTGGGGTGAGATCATCTGCATAAGGAGAATGCTAATCACTGATTCCCTAAATAACAAATGGGTAAAAAAATGGGTAAAAACAGGCCAGAATTCATATTCCTGAATTCCTACCCCATCACTGCAATTGAACTTTTTGGGGGTACAGATACAACATCAGGCAAATCACATCAATGACTGAGAACCTACAACCATATTATTCCTTTACAGCAACTGTTTGAACATCAGTGCAATAAAATCATATTCAGCTCAGAGGCTTTTAAGCACAGCAAGAAATCTGCTGGCTTTATATTGACATTTTCCGAATGCCCTGAAATACCCTGACACAAGAGCTCTTTGGCCACCTAATTAAAACGAGCACAGCCTCTGTTCTGAAGGACTGCAGTCATCTCGAGAACCAGACACGTATATTAATTCAGGGAACAATCAAGCCTGCCAGTGGGGTGCATTAATCAATACTGGCTCTGGCTGGGCTTGGGTTTGATTTGATTTTCCCAGAATCAGAAGAATTACAGGGACCATTCTCTGGCATCAAGGCAGAGGTAACTATACCAGCCAGATATTTTTAAAACTCTCTGGCTTGAGAGTGACCATCTCCTCCCTAGTGATACTGATCAGTTTAAAGGGTCACCCACCAGCATTGGCTTTGATCTCAAAGAACATTATTTCAGTCTAACCATGATGGAACAAAGAAACAAGAAATTCCTGCAACAGAAGCCGCAGAGGTGAGTGGCAGCAGATGGGGTGCAGATCCCACAGCATCAGACTGAGCTGGACTTCACACTGGCAAACACGAAGTACATCATCTCTCTTTATTATTCCAGTTATGTGCCTGTCACTGTTACATCCACATGTCCCATCAGGTACTGGGAGGAGGCAGCTCCACCGCAGCCATCCTGCACCCCCTCATGCCTCAGTTTAAAACTGGTTTGGCTTTGACCTCCCAGCTATTTTTCAGCAAGTATGTGAAACCCCACTGCAAACAATAACCTCTCTTTGCTGGTTTCCTGCCACTCTCAAATCCACCAGTTTTGCTTCCTGCTACATGTTACTGTAGAGGGAGAGAGGGAAGAAGGAGAGAGAGAGGGATCTATGACTTACTCCTGTGCCTGCTTTGGTTGGTTTTTTCCCCTCAAGCAGCAGGGAGAAGCAACTCAAATCAGCAGCTTGTGTAACAAAATCCTTATCTTAGTCAACACCTCTGGGCACTAACACCACCAGCTGATTAAATCAAAGAATAGTAACAAATCCACAGGCAACATTGCACGCTGTGTCTCCAGCAAGCCAAGGCAGGTTTGCCTTCTCTCAAGCCTTGGGAAAAGCAATTTTGCAGCATCCAAGCTGTTCCTGCCTTGAAAAACCATCACGACAGCTCTGGGGCCAAGGATAGGGCTGCCTTCACTGGTGTTGCTGTGAAGTTTGTCCTGTCATAGAGCAAAAGAAATTACAATCAGAAGTATCATTAAACACGGCACTGGAAGGATGCAAGCACTGGTCCCCAGCCACACTGTGACAAAACAGAGGTCTGGTTTGCTGCATCTGGAGAGTGTTTCTCTCTCCTCCCTGCCAGTTCAGTTTCTCGTGCTGTGAGGTACCACCTCAGCACCTGCCACCCTGCCAAGAAATCCGTACCCCACACGGTTTGATGTTTCTGCTTTCAAACGACCGTAGCTGAAACCAACCAGCCTTTGGTCAGCAGAGACCCCCATTGCTCAGAAGTTCTGCATTACTAGCACTCCCCAGCCTGCCATGCCCTGGGCAAGCCCTTAGCACAGGCATGGGGAGGTCCCTCCTTGGCTCAAAACAGACCTTCACCCACAGGAACACCAAGCACCGTCCACAACTACCCACATGCTTCCAATGGGGAAGAAGCTGGTGGGAAGGTGGCCAGGATCAGCTGCAGGAGGTAAATCTGAGTGTCTAAATTCAGGCATGGCAATATAAAAAGTGTGAGGTTTCTGAAATTTGTTCAGAGAATTTCTACCATCTCTTTACCATGTATTTATGCCCCGCCTGCATGGCCTTGCTATGTCTCCTTTTCCATGATTCCACCCCTGACAGATCAGGGATTCACCTGAGATGCTTCAGGCAGACAAAGTGGAGCCAGGCACCTGCACCATCAGCAAACCCTCCAGCTTCCAGGAGAAAAGGACATTTAATTTCGGCCTCTTGACCCAAACTATCCATGTCACCGGGGGGCACTGCCAGCCCTCAGCTCCGAAGCGAGGCTTCACATAAAGCAAAGCTTCAGATGGGATGTGCAGGGAGGAAAGGAGCTGCCAGGACAATTACTGCAGACCAATGACTACCCCTGCTGGTGGGAAAAAAATCGTCATTATTTCAAATGTCTTCAACGCAGTTGAATCTGTACGTGACACCACTAAAACTAGCAACAGCGGGAGCCAATGGAAGGTCCTGTTTCCTGACACAGAAAGCTGTAGTGCCCCGGTGCAATGGGATCCACAGAACTTCCAGCACCACACACGCCATACATGGACAGCAAACTGTGCCTGCCCCAGATAGGCAGCCCAGGGCACCATCCCTGCAGTGTTGTAACACCCTCAAACCTTGTGAATGGATCTGTGGACCAGGGCTCGTTTGTGGACCAGGTGTCCCATGTTTCCACTTAGGAATGAGAGGGGTTTCGGGGTTGCCAGGCTGGCAATTTGGTCACACCCCAGGGCGTAGGTACTCAGATCCTGATTTATCTGCATTTTATCCACAGAGGTTTGGGCGTGGACAGCAAGCCAGAGCTGCAGCGGGTGCTTGAGCACCGAAGGCGAGACCTGCTCATCAAACAGAAAAAGGAAGAGGAAGAGGCAAGGAAATTGCAGTCTCCTTTTGAAAAAGAGCTATTAAAGAGGCACCAGAGGCTGGATCAGGTAGAACTGAACTTTCAGTCATCCCTGGGTTATCCAAACCACCCAACACAAGGCACAGGGGAGATGGGTTGGCTGAGGCTCAACCCAGGGTATAGTGTTGCTACCCTTTCATAAAACCAGGAGCCACAGTACATCCTTCACTGCTGCCCCAAGCAGCTGCAGCCCCCTCGTCCTCACAGTGGGATCCACCACGTTTGTACCATCCCATCCAGAACCCCTGTCACACACCACTGGCCCTGGACCTCCTCTGGGTCCCACACAGTGTCCCTGGGGGATGTGTTTTCCATTTCAAAGCACCCTAAATAGCATGGAAGCCATTGCAACATCCACCGAAGGGGTGCTCAGAACCCTGAGGTGTGGTGTGTGAGGCTGCAGAAGTGCTGGAAGAAACATTGCTGCAATCTCACCTAAATTGCTTTTGGGTGCAGCTCCTGACATATACCCTGGTCAAAAATATGCCCGGGGAAGGCAATATTCACTGTGCACTTGTCAGCAGCACAGCCAGGCCCCAGGTGTTCCATGCCTGCCCTCTCACCCAAACCTGTGCAATCAGGGAGCAGACTCATTACCACAGAAAGTCAAGTCATTCTGTCCTGCTTGCCAGTATTTGCACTGCAAAGGATGAAATTAGTTTATTTAATTAACAACACAATAATAGTGTCAGTCAAGCCGTGATCACTTGAAAACCAAAGTCTGGTTTTCAGAGAAGAACCAGGAACATGAAACAAGGTGGTTTGGGGGCAGATCCCTAAAAACTTTGCATATAAAAGTGAGGCAATACAATGACTTACCCCGCCTTAGACAGTAACAACTGCTGAGAGCTTTTCCCAGGCTCACAGGCCTGCTTTGCTGGGAAGGATTAAAACCTCCTCCTCCCTCCCCCATGCCAGGTCTGAAGTAAACCCCTCCCCTGCTTTTCTGATGGAGATGTTTCTCCCTAGAGGAAAAAAAAAAAAGAAAGAAAGAAATTAATGTTTCATCAGGACACAAAAAGAGACTAAGGGAGAATATAGGTCTGGTGTGACAATTTGGAAAAAGAGAGCCCCAGCATATGCACTACACACTCATTCAACTTTGGGCAATAATAACTGAACCCATCAATAATGAAACCCCCTGTTTTAATTCACCTGATGCCTTTTTGTCCTTTCATATGCATAGTGGCTCTTCTTTCTTACAGTTGGAGAAAGAGCAGGAGAAGCAGGAAGACCACGAACCAGAATTCATTAAAGTCAAGGAAAACCTGAGAAGAACATCAACAGTGACAGGGGATGAGAAAGTAGCGTAGCTTCTGCCAAAACTCAACAGGGATCCTACCAAGGCCAGTGCTAACACACACCTGCTGACATCTCTGTACATGGTGCACATTCACAGCCACATTGTCGGGGCTACTTATGGTTATTAACACTTGCTCCTGTAGAAGGCACAGAAAAGGTTTTCCCAGCCCAGGAGGGAATCACTGTGGAAAAAGTGCAGTATTCACTGAAGAAGTACTCACACAAGTGGATGCAGAGATAATGATGTTATTCCCCCCCCAGACCGTGGGTGCACTCTAACCACCAGATAACTCTTGTTAAACTCTAGGGACACAGCGAATATTTAAGCCAGGGAAGTCTGTGGAGGCTTGGGGTAACCCTGCTTCTTCCTGAAGGCAGGCTTGCCAGGCACAAGGTGATAAGAGGGCAGCTGCAGCTGCAGAGAACCTCCTGGAAACCTGGTAAGGTAACTAAAAGGGACAACCTGTGTATTACTGAATACAACCTAGATGACCGTAATGGCTTTCCTAAGGGTCACTGGTATTGCACCAGTGTGTGTCAAGCCTGGCTGAGGCTGTGTGTCCCAGCAGCACACTTGTGCTATTAAAAAAACCAACCTCTGTGTGCCCATACCAGTGCAGCACAGGCAGATGCCACTGTTCTTCACAAGCACCTTTAAACTGCATTTCAACCCTGTTTCAAAGTGGCTATTTAGGCAGTTCCACGCTGAGGCAGAAAATACATTGGACTGTTCCATCAACACCCCAAGTGGGAGGCAAATGCTCTGTGCAGAAAGCAAAGGCTGGGTGTTTCCAGCACGGCTGTCCATAGAAGCATGCAGTGACTGAGCAGAAGATCCCTGAGGATGTAGCAGACAGACAAACTGCTTCTTGCCCCTGGACTACTGAGCTTCAGCCCCTCACCCAGCAGCCAAGATAGAGGGGAACATAAGTCCTGATGCAAAACTATTTGTCAGTGCTTCTAATTCCCCTTTCCAGAGGTCAGAGCTGCCTCATAGGAGTTGCCACCTTGCAAAGCTGAAACTCTTCTTGTTCCTGGTATAGTCAAGCTGAGGTGGATGGTGCATTTGCACCATGTACAGACAGAGCCTGCCACACTTATGGTGGATACCCCTCATGCCCTGGGGTATCCATATCCAGAGCTAAAATTGTGCTTTTAGGAATATCTCAGCTTCTCGCTTCTCACATCAGCCCTGATACAAAGCCTGAACAGCAAAACTCACTGCCTGCCTTTGGACACTGGCCCTTGAATGGCCTCAGTGGATCTCGTCAGCTGGGAAGGTAATACCTGGTTAAACAACATCTCCTATCCATGTCTTCAGTGGGTCCATACATAAATTAAGGGAAACTGGGCATTTATCACATATTTATTAAAAAGTTGCTAATCCATTCCCTAGTCCAGAGGGCTGTTGCTCAGCCTGACAGCTTGGGTGAAAACATCTGAGCCACATCACATGTCAAGAGCAGTGATACAGGTATGGAGTCTCTGTGACAGACTGGACTATAAAAGCCCATAACTCAGCTTCAGTCCTTGAGCACCCCATGTCAAGGCACTGTCTCTGCTGTAGTTTTTAAGCCCCTTGCTCATATGCTTATTCTAAACATGATTTTGTTTCAGAAATCCAGTGCATATTGTCACTATGACTCACACAAGACCTGAAAGGCTTTATTACGTCCTTTCCAACTGTGAAGCTTTTCATGCAGGTGATGATTAAAACCATAAGGAAGAAGCAGCATCAACTATTTTTTCAGGGGGGAAAAAAAAAAGCCAATTTTCTCCGAAGATAAAAAGGTGTTGCTAAGGATGCTTGTACATAGCTGTAAAGAACACTGCATGATACTCCACAGAGAACATCGGTGTAAGCAGCAAGCCAGAATTACTGTGCTGGAGTTTTTTGGGGAGTTATGGCACAGATTAAGTAACCTTGATCAAAGAGCTCAAAAAAAATTCAGCAAATTAATTTGTAATTTTGCCACAGATGGAAATGCACTCCAGGAGAGGCAATCTGTCACTCCATATGCACCAGTGAAATCAGTGTTATCAGCTCACCCAGGCTGGGACAGGGGTATTTATGCAAGTCCTTGGGTGGGAGCCATCCAGTAAGGTCAGCAATAAAAAGGATGAAAGTATTTTTTCAACTGCTTCTCTTAAGCATGCAAACATTACCTGAGGGGGGAAATAAATCAAGGTGTCTCCCTTTGATGAGGTGTCCACCAAGCACAGAGTGGGGCTGCACACAGCGTGGTCCATGGTGGCTAAGGGGTGTCTGGGTCATTTCCAGCAGGTGTCCAGAAGGGAAAGGGAAGGCCAGGTCAGACTGTCCTAACTCAGGCTGAGCAAGCAGAACCACAAGAAAACCTTCCAGCAGTAGAGAGACAGCAGAAAACCCTGACCCAGCTGCCCACCAGGACCCCATATTGTGGGGTATCTTTGTGTCTCTATTTCTTTTACATTAATTTCTCCCTATGTCCCTAAAACACATTCCTGAATAAACATGGTGTATTCAGAAGATCATATAATCGGAGTATTGATGGAAGACAATTTTTTGCACTGTGTATGTTGCTTATGTGGTATATAGTCTATATTCTGTATTGATGTTTATACATTTATATGAAACTATACATTTATATGTCTTGCACCTCTACTGAATTAACTCACTATTTAATGTGGACAATTCTGAAGAAATAAACTAAACAATGATTGTATATTTTGCTCTTTTCCACATGGAACTGAAAAAGCTCCAAGGATTCAAGCAGACAACAGCCAAATAAACTTAATGAACATATAAACCAGTGAAGTCTGACACCAATTCCTTTGTTAGTGCTGTGTTAACTTGCTCATCAATCAGCCCATTCTGTCATCTGCCCCCAACACTGAATCCAGTGCTTATCCCCAGACTTCATCTCAATTTGATGAAAGTTTAAGGGCCCAAAAATTGTGGCATCAGGCTTTGTGCTCTGAAACTTCCCATACTGTTTGATTTCTAACTGGACATGGATGCCCACTTGCCTGGCAGGGTAAGACCCACAAAGCCAAGGAAACACGTCCTTGGATTTAATTTAAAAACTCAGCTTTGAACTTACAGGTAACCCTCACACTAGTGAGCTTTCTTCACTATTTTTAAATATCTTTTTAAGTTCTTTAGCAGCAACCAAAGACCACAGATTATACATATAAGAAAGAGAGAGGGTGCTTCACACGTACAGGTCACACACACCATGGTCCCTGAGAGCCAGGATAAAACTGAATGCAGCAAAGCAAATGAAAAGGACTCATCTCATAACTGATATTTGCACAGATGCCAACATCCCACTCAAAACATGGCAGAGATGGTGCTGGGATGCATTTCTCTGACACCAGGTATTTACTGGAGTTGCCACACTGTTCATTTTGTTCCAGCCCTCCACACCCTGTGACACTGGTGTGGCCAGTCAGCTCATCAGTGGGGGTGAGGGCTCATTCACTAAACTTGTTCTTCAGGTCAGATTTCCAAAACATCTTCCCACCTTTTTGCTGCTTATAACATCATCTCCCTTACTACCCTACCGTGGCAGGTTGTGTACTTAATTTCCTGGAATAAATCACCCAAAGGGACACATCTTCTCTGGGGACTGAGGCCTTTGGTGTGACATGAGACCAGGGGACTCGGGCAGCACTTCGTAAAATGCTTTATCAACCTCTTCCAGCCCCAAGCAGTGAGGTTTTGATGGGCTATGCCCCAAAACTTACACTGATCACACACCTCCTTCCACACATGGATGCCAAAAGCAGTTGTTCATGTCGTGACGATTCCTCTTCTATGCAAGAGAGTAAGAAACAATCATTTCTGCTCTTAAAAGACACCTGCCTTTTAGCTACGTTCAAACTGCTCCATCGCCTGGATTTCTCTTACTGCCAGAGCTTTTAATACCAGCTTTGCTCTTTATCCAGGTCATGCTGAGATTTCTTTCCTGTGCACTCACTCCTGAAGTGCTCCTAGAGAGTTTGCTGCCATGATATTTCCTGCCCAGGAACACTTATATTTTGATGCTTGATATATTCCTCATTACTGCCTCAAAAATGGCAAATTCTGGTTTTCTTCCTCAAGCTATTGGTACCCTCTGACTGACCCTGGCTGAACACACCTGCTCAGGAACTTGCCTCTGCCTATCCTAGGTATTTCTCTATATTGAGATCATTTCCCAAAATTATCTAAAACTACCACAGACCGAATGGTTTTGCGTTGATGAAAGCATCACGGGAGATCATATGAATTGGCCATGATACTGGTGAGATCCAGCCTTATGGAAATAGGGGAAAAGGCAAAATTATCAGCAACGTAATGAGGGTGTGTTCCAACGCACCACGACCAGGTGCTCTTGCGGATTTTGCCAGTTGTCATCACACCTGTGAGATCTCTGGGCACCCAAGGGCACGTGGAGCTGAGGTGTATGACACACTGCCAGGCATGCAGCTCCAGTGGCACTCCAGCTCAGACCTCACTAACACAGACTGGCGGTGACCTACCCAGGCAGCACCTGAGCCTGCCCAGATAGAAGCCTGCATGAACATCAGGTTGCAAGCAAATAGTGAAATTCCATGGAGCACTTCAGAAGGATCTAGTGCCTCCCAAGCACTCCCAGCCCCGGGTCACCGTGGGATGCAACACTGTGCTGTACAGACTAGAATACAGCACATCCATAGGACACCCTGGGAATGTGACAGAGCCACAAAGCATCTTTAATCTACCAGGCTGATCCCTAACACACTATCCACTGCCCGTGAGCACACACACTGCATTGCAGTCAGCTGCTCTGATTGATTGCTGCTCCTCATGGCTGCTGGGCTTGGTTCAACAAGCTCAGCTCCAGGCTTAAAATTACCCAAAACTACATCTGATTTCCCAACCTTTGTTTAACGTCTCACATTAAAGCAAGTCTTCAGTACAGTGAACTCCATGTGTTCCTTCCCTGACAACGCAGTTTCCAACAGGTCTGAAGCAGCAGCACAGACGTGTCGATGAAGTGTGAGCAGGGGGGACTCCTCTCCCGTCTGTAGCCAGGGTGAGCCCCCGGGGGGGGGGGGGGGGGGGGGGGCTATGAGCTCCAGCTTCCATCACTAGAGACCCGGACAGCCTGCAGCAGGGCAGATTCAGGATCGCCGGGGATGAAGGCAGCACACACCCCATGGCAACCTCCCGTTGCCCTCCGGCACGACCCAGCCTGTGAGGCACATCGCCGGTGTCCAGGCTTGCACCCCAAACCGCGGGAAGGGATGAGGGCAGTGCCCTGACTGTGCTGGGAAAACCCTGAGCGAGTCAAGCACACAGACAAGGAGCAGTGCGAGCCCCAGGGGTGCTCTCCTCCACCAGGAGCAGGCTGCAAAAACAATACATCAAATTTAAAACCACCAGAAGAAGGGCAGGGTGTCACTTGGGGGACGGAGCTGGAAGCGCAGCCTCCAACTCGCAAATCGGCTGAAGCGCGATCAGAAACAGCCGTGTTTTTAGGCGCAGAGCCCTTTCAGCGCTGGGATCGGTGGGATTTTCCTGCCTGCAGAGGTCAGCACCCGCAGGAACACCCACGGCCCCGGGGACAAGGGGCACAGAGACGCCGGGAGCCGCGGCCCAGCCAGGGAGGCAGCAGCCGGACGGCTCCCGAGGGACGCGTGGGACAAGGTACGTGGGGGTTCGCGTTCGCACGGAGCGAAGGGAATCGTGGAATTTCCCTACGCGGCCTCACGGAAGAGGAAGCGTCCCGGGCTCCTTCCCGTGACGGCTCAAGGGCAGCGCTGGGCGACTCCGACCCTGTGTACACTGCACCCTGCCCCGGGGCTGTCCTCTCTCCCGAGACAGTAACGCACTTTGAATTAAAGGCCTGAATATCGGAAAAGCAGGAATTAATAACACATTTGCAAGAGGTTCCAGAGTTTACGTTTCTTAAAGTAACGTAATGTTCGGAAAGGGAGCAGCCTCTTCAAGGGAAAAATCTGATTTATTTTCCACGCACCACACCTTTTTTTTTTTACTAGCATCCTGCGATAAATCCTGCTAACATGGGGATTACAAGGTCAGGAGTTAACGTAAATAAAGCTGAGCCCCATGGCAGGACAGAGGGAGCACAGGAAGTGCCTGTGAGCCCCAAGCCAGAAACTCCCTTAAATATTAATACATAGTTGTGGGATATTCCTGCACTAAATGATACAATATTGCGGACAGACTGGGGAAAGAAAAATATTTTATGCTGAAAAAATATGTCATAAAACCCTAAGTTTGAGTTCTTAAAAGTACCATAAATCTCCATTGTCCGTATCATTGCAATGAGGATAGGACAGTGCCTAAATATTCTCACAACCCCCGTGCAGGTACAACATCTTGGCCAACCTACCGAAACCACTCCTCACTGTGCCAACACCTCCATCAGGCATCCACTGACGGGGTGCCAGCGCCAGGCGAGCCCCGTCCCTTCCCAGAGCAGGCTCCAGGATGGCTCTGCTGGAGACCAGCAAGTACTCGCAGGGCACAGTGCTCGGCAGGGTGAATCCCGACCTGGCCAGCGAGAGGCAAACCGCCTCCTTCTGCGTGGAGAAACTCACGGCCCTGCTGGATGGTGGCGCAGAGCAGACTCGGATACGGAGGGCGGTGGGTGAGTGAGCCCTACAAGGCCCTGCTGGGGGGCTGGCACAGGCCACGCCTGGACGTCCCTGCTGTTCTGCTCCTCTGCAGCATGGTGGGGTTTGCACTCCTGGGCATTTGCTTATCACCCATTTCTTTAAAAAGTGGGAGTGTGGAGCTGGAGTCTTCTCTTCCTGTAAATCAACACGACTCCTCCACAGCCACTCCTGCTGTCTGAAGCTTTTCCTCCTCCCCGCTCCCGTCCCCAGTGTCTCTCGCAGGACTGGTTAAACTGGAATACAAGAACTGAGGGTTGAGTGTCCCTGTGCCAGTGGGATGTGTGCAGGGGCTTAGTGCTGCTGTGCAGCAGTGCACACCATGTGTGAGCCACAGCCAGCGACCCTCCTTGGCACATCAGGCTCAGCCAGGTGGGGAATGTCTTGCGTGGGTTGCTCAGCCAGGCTGAGCTGCTCTCACTCGTCATGAGTGTGCCAAAAACTGACTGTATGCTCAGAAGGAACAGAGGAACTCTCTCTTTTGTCACTGTAACTGTGTCCATATTATACACTTACCAACAAGAACGGCACAGGCCACTGGGATCACACAGTTCATGGTGCCACTGGAACTCAGTATAATCTTACCTGTGAATAGACAAAGCAAAATGGATCAGGGGCAGTTTTCAGACTGACACAGAAATAGTGACTCTGAGTTGCTTTGCAACACTGCCAAGGGCTGGTAACATCCCAAACCAGAGCACTGGTACTGAGCAAGACACCCAGCAGGCTCCAGCCATTAGCCACCCTCAGGGCAAAATCCAGCTAACCACAGCCCTTGCTGGAACAAGCATGGGAGCAGCAACTGGAGGCGGAGGGATCCATGGCATCTTGAGATTAGCTCAGTTGGTAAGAGGTAATGGATAGATCCCCATTTGGGTCATTCACTTAAGAACTGGACCTGATGGTCCTTGTAAATCCCTTCCAGCTTAGAATATTCTGTGATATTCTGTGATTCTGCCACAAAGTCACCCCTTACTCCCTGAACAGCGATGGTACTTGCCCTGCAGGGTCACCATTTCCAGTCAACAGACCCCTCGGGCCCACTCAGTTCCCCTCCTCCTTCCCCAAACCCACTGCTTTTC
Organism: Empidonax traillii; assembly: GCF_003031625.1. Classification (NCBI taxonomy): domain Eukaryota; kingdom Metazoa; phylum Chordata; class Aves; order Passeriformes; family Tyrannidae; genus Empidonax; species Empidonax traillii. Next base: position 913,147 of record NW_020955297.1, on the reverse strand, counting down.
AGAGTTAGATGTGACAACTCTGGGAGCCAGGACTGGCGAAATAAAACCTGCCTACAGGCAGGTGCTAGTAAGTCACAGCATCAGTATCCAAGGGTCCAGTCCTCCCAGGCAGGGCTCGAGGCACTGTCTGCACCTCCCCAGCCCCAGGAGAACCAACTCTTCTGTTGTTGCCTTGCAGTGGAAGCTATCCAATCTGACCCTGTATTTAGCACAGAAAACCAGTATTTCCAGACCCAGAATGAGAGGTACGAAGCAGCAGTCAGGAAGGCTGTTCATCTCCAGAAAAAGATGCGTGAGATGGGATGGACTGAGAATGGACCTGAATATAAGTACATTTACAGGTAATTTCTCTTTATTTTTTGTTAATGTACAACTAATTTTTTCAAAGTTTTGGATGCCTACAAGAATCAGCTTTAGCAAAGGCTGGGAGAGACCAACAGCTGACAGAGTAGCTTTGGATAAAAACATGGTGCAGGTTTTTATTTTAGCAGCACACTTGGGAAAAGGGAAAATGGTGGGGAATAGCAGGGAACTTCTCAAGAGAGCAGCACATGGGTACAGCGTGATAGATCACAGCAGTTCACAGCCACAACACGATATTTCTACTTCAGCAAGCTCCTTACTTGTGCTATGGCTCTCATACCATCCCTCAGACATTTTTAAATGTATAACCAGTATTGGAAGTGGTGCTGTTTCAGTTATATTACTGACTTCCAACTAAATTAAAGATGACATTTTGTCCATCTAGAAAACCTACATTATATTAAAGGAGGGAAAAAAAAGGAAAGAAAGAAAAAACTCACCTTAGTTTTTCAGTAAATGGGAATATTTTCACAATCCTTTCCTTATAAAGTTTTCTTGAAGCTTTGTGTGGAGTTGAGCTCCACAATTCAATTACTTGCCCCTCCTTCTTTCTCCCTTTGCTAAATAAATTCTTGGCTCGCTGTTGCCTGGTGCACTCTCTTTGGTGGGGTCACATCCCCAGTAGGAAGGTGCAAGTTCAGAAGCATCACCAGAGGGGCAAAGGCCCTTACACTTCACCACTGACACTCAGAGCCACTTTCCAGCATTTCATAGAATCCTAGCACAGTTTGGGTTGGAAGGGACCTTTAAAAGTCCTCTAGTCCAACACTCTGCAGTGAGCAAGGACATCTTCATCTAGATCAGAATGCTCAGAGCCCCATCCAGCCTGACCTGGAATGTTTGCAGGGATGGGATGTCCACCGCTGCTCTGGACAAGTTGTTCCAGTGTTTCACCACCCTCACTGAGAAAAAATTCTTCCTTATATCTAGTCTAAATCTACATTCTTTTAGTTTAAAACCATTATCTCTTGCCCTGTGGTGATAGGCCCTGCAAAAAGCTTTGTCTCCATCTGTAATTTTTTATGCTAAACTCTTCACCACCTACAGTGAGCAGGACTAATGAAGGGGGAACTCTTCCATCAAGAGCTCTTGGACCTGATCATTATATTCCCATTTAAAAGCATCTCTCCACTCCTCCCTCAGAAGAAAAAAGAAATCCCAGCAGATTTTAAAACCTGATGAAATTCCACCCTCTCTCCCACCCAGGTGTGCTTTTATCAGGCCCCCTGATGCTGAGGGCTGTGGCAGGGAGAGCCCTGTGTTGTCCCATTTTGCTGGATTAGGAGCAGAACTGCCTGGCAGGGCAGCTCTTGCCTGATGAAACACCAGGTGAGCACCAAGCTCTTATGACAAAATCCCGGTGCTCCCGGTGCCAGGCACAGTGAATCACTCGCACAATTTAAAATCGAGCTTTTCAAATTGCAGCTAAAGGAACATTATTTCTGGACAGGCTGCCAAGGATTCATTAAGTCATTTTCTGTTAATCAAAGCAATTTCCTTTTAACTTCTTTGTTCATATTTTTCCCCCACTGTTTCAGCATGATTGATTCTCTCTCAGGGCCAGTATGAAAGAAAGGTCAGAGTCATTTGTTAACAATAAAAGGTATCTATGTGGAAGGAGATGCTCACTAGAGCACTGCAGTAAAGCAACGTGCTAACAGCCACCCAACTACTGAGAACAGCACAGCCACTTACTTGTACATGTACCTATATCTGTGAGGTGATTCAGCCATATTTGAGGAAGAGGGACTATACTCCTCATGTTTTGTTAGGATTTCTCACACACATAAGAAACTTAAAACATAATAATTTCAGATTTGCACCATGGAAATGGCTATACCCAAGTTCCCATACACAGCTTTTGGAATAGTTCTTTCTGGGATATATGCAGAGGGTGATGGCAAAGGGCCTGACCAGACAATAAACCAGGTGTTATACAGATGTATTTGAATTTTCCCACTAGAAAACAACATGTCAAGTCAGGCCAAATCTCCAGGAACCCAGTATTGTTCACTGACAGCAACAGAAAGCAAACACGCAGCAAAAAGTACAACAACAAACCCAACATACCAGTCTATTTCCCCAGAATGGGAAGGCTCAAAAAATCCAGATACCTACATGTGTAATTCAGTCTGATGTGCCCCACAGTGAATTGCCAGGGTTTGGGGTTTTTAAAGTAGGGTGGTTTTGGTTTGGTGTGGGTTTTTTTGACTTCTTTAGTTTAGCCTCAGAGTATTACTTAAATAATCAGGAAATAAAATAAAGATATGAAGGGCTCACAAGCCTCAGAGCCACAGGAGCTTTGGAGCTGGGCTGTGTTTTTAGCTGAGCATCTGTCACTCAGAACAGATAATTCCTCCAAGAGCAACTGAAATAATGAGCAAGCAAACTGCTATGAAAGAAGGAACAAAAGCAGCCTGGAAGAGCTCTTTTCCTGCAACACTGTGCTGCTGCTGGCTGCTGGATAAAGTATGACAAAGCAGAAATCAAAAGGCAGCAGGTGGTACCGTCTGGTGACCACTACAGGGCCACTGCCTCATTCATTCATCACATGCCTGGAACTTCATCCCTTTAAAAATACCCCTTGTACCTTCTCCGCAGGGCACTGTCAGGGGACGTCGCGTTTCTCCTTCACCGTGTCTTCATGAGAAGTATTTCGGTGCTGGGCTCTGACAAGCAGATTGCCAAGTGGATTCCTCTTGCCACCCAGCTCCGGCTCATTGGAAGCTACGCCCAGACTGAACTGGGACACGGTAAGGCTGCGGGGAAAACACAGCGTTTCCTTAGGACAAAAGGCTGCAGTCAAATGCTCATGGAATCATGGAAATTTGAGTCCAAACTGTCCATCCTTCCCTGGGGATGGGGGTGGCTGGGTGGAAATGCCTCCTGCGTGTTAGAGGTCGATGTCCTCAGCATTGCTCTGGAAGCTGGAGAGGCACTGGCTTTGGTTTTGCCAGTACGGAAAAATTAACAAGAGTGAGGGTGAAAGCCCATGGTTAGACAGCAGGCAGTCACCAGCAGGGGAGGGGATCAGCCAGGCAGCTTCTCCAGCTGATGGCTGTCACCAGGAGCCCAGCAGATGCCCAAGTACCACAGGGCTCAAGAGATTTGTGCAAGAAATGGTGTGGGGTCATTGCAAGAATTGTCCTGTGGTTCTTGTCAGAAGGGTAAACCACAAAACCCTGATAATGCCCACACCAGCCCCCAGAGACCCTTCACTCCCTCCATGCTTGTGCTATACCAGGAGACAAATTTTTTGTATTATTATTTCTTTTTTTAAAGGCACTTATCTTCAGGGTTTGGAAACAACAGCAGTCTTTGATATTGCTACTCAGGAGTTTATATTGAACACACCAAAGATCTCTGCCATGAAGTGGTGGCCTGGAGACAGTAAGTACCTCACAAAATATTTTGGGTTTCCTCATTTGCCTCCTTCACTTACTCCACCTACCCTGCTTAAGCTCCATGTTTGAGGGTCCATGTACTAGCAGAGAACTTCTGTAAGAGATGCACTCACTGAGAGGCAAGAAAGGGGTTTGTCCAAGTTGTAAGGCCAGAAGGGAGCCACCATCGTCTACCAAAACCCCATGGGTGGTAGGGTTGGAGACCTTCACTCAGGCAAACTCCTGCCTCTGCAGGAATAAATCTCCCCTCTCTCAATAATACTCAGGCAACCAAAACCTGGTCATGAGCATAAAGGATTCAAGTCATCAGACAGTCTCAGCATAAAGGATTCAAGTGCGAAATTCTTGGCTCCCTTCAGGAAGGTATTTCACAGAAAATAACTGGAGTCACTGCAGCAGCCACAGCACTTCCCACTCTCTCAGCACTGCACGAGCTTTAACTGCTTATTTTTTCTCATATTCTCATGCAAAACTATTAATCGAAGTCTCATGGGCAGCAAGAGTGGCAGAATGATGGTGCAGCTTCTGAGAGCCAAGAGCAGGCTCAGCTTTAGGCTTCCAGAAGCTGTGGCTCAGGCCTGTGCTGACCCCTGCCTTAGTGGGACCGAACACACAATTACACTGACCGCTGTCAACCGTGGAAGTGTTTGTGCTGTACCTTGTCTTAAGGGAATGGGGCTGTTTTTCTTCTTGCAGTGGGACGATCCGCGACCCACACAGTGGTCTTTGCTCAGCTGTACATCCATGGGAAGTGCTATGGCATCCACCCCTTCATCGTGCAGATACGCAGCCTTCAGGACCATTCACTCTGCCCAGGTAAACGACCCCAGGCACCGCAGCCCTAGTGCAGGTGCTCTGCCTATTTTGCCCTTAAATGTTTTCTAAAACATTGGCCCAGGGAGAGTTAAAATTGCCAAAACCAAGCCAAGACAGATACCCAAGGTGTAGTTATCATTAACCTCAACCTTATCTAAAGGGAAATCTAACGTACCCTCAGGCATATTCAGACCAATCTCTCATCTTAACCAGAAGCCTGGCCTGCTTTGAGCACCTCTCCATTAACACCTGAGTTCTGGCCCTGGCCAACACAGATGCATCAAGGCATTCAAATGCCTGTTTCACCCCTCAGGCGAGATCTTCCATGCTGGGAAAGAAGCCCTTCCCTTGAAATCTCCAACCTGACACCAAATGGGGAGAAAAAAGTTCAAGTGGAAGTAAGCAGGCTCTGTTTTCTCCTACTGCAGGCATAACTGCAGGAGACATCGGTCCCAAAATGAATTTTGAGGCCATTGACAATGGCTACCTCATGCTGAAGAACGTGCGCATCCCCCGGGAGAACATGCTGAGCAAGTTTTGTGAGGTATGTGTGGACTCACATCACAGACTCGCCCGTCAAACTCTCACTGCACAACCAGAAAGAGACGACAGGGACATGCCTAAATTTAGGACAAAAATCTTCCTTTGAGGTGTCTGCAAGCCTCTGAGGTTTTATCAAGGGCAGAAGTTACCTGAATCCTAAATGAACCTTGGAGTCAAGAATTCCACATTCAAAGCTGGGGATAACAGGGCTGGCAGAACTTATCTCAGCCAGAAACAGTAAGAGTTTGTCTCTTTAAACAGACATCTTCCATCCATCACACACAAAAACGTTGTCTGCATTCAGCGAAGGATTTTTATGTCCATTTTACTCTATGCTTAGTGATTACACAGCCACCTTACACAGCCATCTAACACCCTCTCCCTACTCCAGGTTCGACCAGACGGCACCTACGTAAGACAGGGGTCACAGAAGATTAATTATTTCACCATGACTACAGTGCGCATTTCCCTCATTTCAGACGAGGTTCTGACCCCCCTCATGAAAGCCTGCACCATCGCCGTCCGCTACTCCGTGGTTCGCCGGCAGTCCAAGTTAAAGCCTGGGTAATGCCACACAGCCTGCAGCATGGGATGGGGACTACACACCATGTTCCCCTGCACCAGTTTGTGTTTCTGCTTTTCACCTTATCTTTCAGCCCATCACTGGCTGATTTCCTGGCCCAGACAGGGCATGACGAACATGCTCCCCCGTTATTTACATTAACGAGCTTCAGTCAAAGTACAAGAGAATGTTTACAGTTCTTTCCAAGATAAGTTTCATAGTTTGAATAGCTCAGCAGTTCACACAGGCAACTTATTTTTTTATGACTGGCCTTCTCCTAATGCAATCCCATATCTCAGCAGAATCCAGACAAAGCAGACAAGTTGCTGAATTCTTATTCCATAGCATCCTACTAGTGGGTGCAATGTTAAAATACCTTCCAACATCCAGAAATCCAACATCCACACTTTACAACACCAAATTGTATTAATCTGGTAAGAATCCCTATTGTTTTTAATTTGAATGAATTACAAAAATTTCCATTTAGATCTCATGTCAAAAGCAGAAGGATCCTAATGAGAACGTGGTTTGGTGCAAACACAAACCAAACAGAAGAGCACAGCATGCTGAACAATTGTAATAACCAATCCCAATGATTGAAGCCCTGAGTGTACTAAGCACAGAAAAAGAGGTAAAGAACATCCAAAAAAAAGCTCAAAATAATTTAGATATTTTCAGAGGAACCTATCTACACCCAGGGCCACAAAGATTCTATTTGAAAAGCAGAAGTTTTTCAAGGTGTAGTGACACCATCTCCCCTGAAACAACTTGCTGTCCTTGAAGTCTTCATCCTTTTCCTCTCTCACAGTTCCTCTGCACTGAGCTTTTTCTGTGCTGTTAGGCTGGTTCATCAAAACAGCAGAAAAATTCCTTTTTTTTTTTTTTCTCAAAGGGTTTGTTTCTCTAACAGCTCAGCTAGCTGGGCAGATTTGCTGCCACACCATCAGCTCAGTCCTGTTCACACAGTGCTTCTTGGTAATGAAAAATGCCATTTTTCATTCTGCAGCTGTAGCAATAGCTATGGCTGTGTCCACACTTTCCCTACTTCATCAGCTGTCTTCCAACAGGGAACAAGAAGCAAAAATCCTTGACTACCAGACTCAGCAAGAGAAACTGCTGCCCCAGTTGGCAGCAGCCTATGCCTTTCACTTCATCAACGACTACCTGCAGGAGCTGTTTGACAGGGGGTACAGAGAGATCCAGAGGAAGAACTTTGACATGCTGCCAGAGGTGAGCTGCAGCAGGATTAGCTCGGACAGCACTTCTCATCTCTGGATATCAAAGGATTTTAGCAAACTGGACAAGCATTCCTCTCGCTAGAGAACTGGAGAAAGAGGAAGCACTAGGAGATCAAATGGTGTGTCCCAGGTCCACAACCAGTCAGCAACAGCACTCGCTCTACCACCCCAAATTTTTTGTTTTGGGTAGTATTGCAGAGTGAAAAGTCCTTGAAAGGCATGTCCGTTTGCTAAAAACCTCGTTCCAAGTGGTTGGTGGCACAGAGTGTTATTTCACAACTTCAAATGCACATGCAAATACTCACTTCTGAGCCAAAACCAAAAATGTGACTTTTTAGATGGAACAGAAGATTTTGCAATTGGGTGCTTGAAATGAAAACACACTCTGAACAAAGGTAGCCGAAGCCACAGCTGGTTGGTAGAAACCCCAAAATGCATAAACTGACTACAGTTTGCCCAGCAGGAGGGTGTGCAGCATCCCAGGCAGACACCAAAGGCCAGGCTCAGGAAGCTGGGTGCTACCAGCATACAAAGGGGGACCCGACAGGGGTGTCATGTCCAGATTACGCACGAGATTAAAAAAGGAAATTTATTCTAAGGATTGTTTTAGAACAATCCACCAGCACCTTAGAACCAGTAACTTAGAACTTCCACCAGTAACGTTCTGCTTTTGGTTTTTTTCTCTTTTTGTTTTTTAACAGCTCCATGCATTGTCTTCGGGCTTTAAAGCTGTGATCACTCACCACTCCACTGCAGCAGTGGAGATTTGCCTCCGGGCCTGTGGGGGACATGGCTACTCCCTGCTCAGTGGACTCCCTTCTTTGTATACCAAAATACTTGCCTCTTGTATTTACGAAGGGGAAAACACCATTTTGCTCCTGCAAACTGCCAGGTAACAATTCAAATGTGTTCATCTAAAAGCCTGTCCCCTCATTTATTCAGCCTCTACCACTTCTTCTCCAAAACCAGTAAAACCAGCTACACCTTTCTCACAGTACCTTCTAAAAATATAGCTCAGGACATAAACTATTCATGTCTTCTGTCTAACAGGCATGGAGGTTGTGTGGGAATTGGATTATCTCTTCTATTTTTGGTTTGGGGACGTATGCAGGTGCTTTTCTGCATAACCTCATTTTCCTCTTTGCCTCTTAGCACAGCAAACACATTGCTATACAAGTTTTGTGGTTTATTTTTTAAGCAACCAGTGTAACAATGGTACAGCATAACACAGTACTGATAAAAGTGAGTCCAGAACACAATATTGGTAAAGTGAGATTCAGAGAAAACAAATTTGCTGGATACTGAAAGTAGATGGATGAGTCATGCTCCAAGAACACCACTCTCCTCTGAACACGCAGACTGATGTTTATCCAGAGTCCATGAAATACAGGAGAAAAACTACAGCTGCTTGAACTTTTAATAATGTGTGTTTTTACTAGAAGGAGAAAACCAGTGCACTTCCCAGGGACAGAGCAACCACATAGCTCTGTGCGTGCATGCAGACACTTCTGCACTCATTACTGCTTCTTCAAGAAGCAAGATCAACAGCAAGGTCAAGAGAAATGCCAAACCACCACTAAAATTCCCAGAGGATTAAAACTCAGGTTGCAAAGTTGATAATGTATCTAATCACCATGCTGCTGAGACTGCTAATAGCCACAGCAAGTTTCTGCTGAAAATCCCATCACTACAGGCTGCTGTAGCATTAAATACAGTAGACAGGCTACCCCTGAGAGCATCACAGATCAGGTTACTTCAAGTAACATGCAAAACAAAAGGCCATTACTTGTTCAAGTCCATTCTGGATCACTGCAGCACCTTGCTGCTCCTTACCTGCTCCCACTTTACTTTTTGCAGGACTATTTGCTGTGTGCAGATCACCACCATACCCTGCTCTGACTCTGCTCTCTTCCCAGGTTCCTGATTAAGTGCTTCATGGCAGCCAGTGCTGGCCAGCCTGTTCCACCATCTGTCACTTATCTGGCTGCAGTGAAACCTGGGAAGTGTCCAGCTAAGAACAAGTCGGATTTTCTCAGTCCACGTATTTACACTGAGGCCTATCAACACGTGGCAGTCAGGTCTGTACAGAGCATGGCAGACATCAGAAATGTGTTCAGGGCTCAGCTCCTTCCTTCATTTCAAGGGAGGTAAAATAACATAAGTTACACAAGGATTGGCAGCATCCATTCCTGACAGAGAAAAGGAAGACTACACAGGATTAACAGCCATGTCAGATGTTCAGTATGGAGCAGAAGTTCTTAAGCCACCTGCTACCAAACAACTACGTCCATAGAGCTGGTGGCACCGTTTAAGTAAATCCCAGACCACATCACTGAATTGCCATCCAGTAAAACCTTTAGGCAACTGGATCCTGAGCAATTTTATACAGGATGTTAAAATTTCACATACCTGAGAAAGGGATGTTTGTTTTCAATTAGCACCACAGCAAACACGCAGCCTCTCATTCTGTCTGTAGCCTTTCAACTACACATTCAGCCACTCAACACAAATAATAATGGTACCACGAGTGGTCTCACTGGAATTTCATGCACAGTTAGGGGCTGTATAGGTGTCATTTCTGAAAACCAGGTAAAGAGACAACCCTGATGTTACTGAAACTAGTGTAAAACCAGAGCCACTCTTGCAGAATCAATGGGAGCAGGATCTGAATCTCTGTGTAGGAAAGGAGAAACATAATGTAAGAGCAGTCCAGTATTACCATTTGTTTTGCAAATTCTCCTTACAAACATGATCCAGGAAAAGCTCAGCCAACCCCTTGGTAAACTACCCTGGAAGCTGAGAAAGCAGAAATCCTCCAATACCAGGATGTCTTGGGTGCTTCCCCAGTTTGTACTCAGATTTTGTGTGATCTGAGCTCGCTCACACTCAGTGTAGATGACTCCAGATGTCAGAAATGCCAATTTGCCATCCAAGCACACACGACTCCAAAGGAGAACCATGTGCATGTGAGCTGCTCCATCCACAAACAGTATGCCTTATGCTTTTTCAATTTTCCAGGCTCATAAGCAGCACAGCAGCTAAACTACAGGATTTGATTCAGTCTGGAGCCAAGAAGTACGACGCGTGGAACCAGTGCACAGTGCAGCTGGTGCAGGCTGCAAAGGTTAGCAAAATTTATCTGCTTATTTGATGTTTGTCTTTATGATGCAACATGCAAAGAAATGGCAAGATTAGCTTAAAGCCTCGGTGCTGTTTATTGTTTCCTGTTGACATCTAAGGGACACCACAAAGACCATCAGTGTGGTCTGCATGGTGGAAAAATCATAGCAAGAAGCAATTCCTGATCTGAAAAATTTGCTCTCTGAATAGGTCAGGTAGAAAAGACTAGGAGAAGAAATGAAAGGGAGAAAAGTACCCTCACAGTTATGCTGCCACTGCTAGCAGAATCAGGCATCCCATATCCTGAAACAAGAACCCACCATCTCCAGCCAACATTCATCTTTTTGTAAGAATCCAACGTTTCTGGCTCCCAGAGGGAAGTCTTACCAAAGCTACCCCACTGAAAGCTGGTAGAGTCGCAGCAAGGGTGAAACATGCCTGGTATTTCTTCCATCTGCCTCTCTCCCAAGGAAAGATAACTGCAGGGAAAACAATGAAAACCAGTGATAAGTGCAGTGTTAACTACTACTGAAGGAAAAATCAAAGTCAAATTAATAACACATGCTTTCAGATGAAGTAGGATTGGGACAGCAACATTTGTTCCCCAAAACAAGGGTGAGTTAGTGCAGAACTAAGCAGAAAACAAAGCACGAGGGGAGAAAATCCCTAAATTTTAATGAAAACTAAACCCATCAATACTTCTGTGTCTCCAAAAAATAATTTATTTTTTTTTAAATATGCAATTAAGTGCAATTCCTCTACAATTATGGTGAAGGTTTTCCTTCCTTCCCTCCTTCCTTCTTTCCTTTGCTGAGGAAAGGAAGAGTTTGAAACAGATCTATGATTTTAACTTCACTGAATTTTTAATGAAAAACATCTTGTTGTAATCTACCATTCAGCCAGCCTGAAATGGACTCAGCAAGAAGCCCCTGACAGGGAAAAAGGAACCCTACACATACCTGGCAGGGGTGATCACCACCATCGTGGTGGTTTCAGAGTAGGGACCAACCCCCTTGTAGTCAGTCAACTAGATGAAGTCCTTGATGAGTCAAACCTTTCTCAGCAACAGCCAAGATCCTTTCAAAACCATGGGAAGGGTTGATATAAGCACAGATATAAATCCTTCAAAACAAGAACTCACTGAGTAAGGGAGCAAAGACTTGATCTCAGCAGCAGCATTTTTTGTGGTCACCTGTCCACCGGGCATCACCCCACATTTTCAGTTAGACAGACTCACTGGAAGCAGCAAATATTCGATGCTGTAACCTTGAAAATAAGCAGAGAAACTGTATCCTTGCCTCAAAAACAAAGGAAACCTCCCATGAACAAAGTGACTTTTAAAAATTACCTTCCCAATAATTGTTTAACTGTAAATATATTTTTAGGGCCGTGAAACAGAAGCAAAATGTTCCTGTTCAAGGTTACCTTTAGAGAAAGCTCTGACCAGCACTCCCTGCATACAAACCTGAACAAGTTGTTTCCTCCTGCACCCACTCAAATGGGGGGCCAAGGTCTCTGGACTTTAGAGAAGGGGAGATCATTTCTCAGAGGAGATAGAATCCAACTCTGTCTGAGGAGCAAGGAGGAGAATGAACCTATACATGGGATTAGTCAGAAATAAACCATTTCTGAAGAGCCTAACATATGCAGAGGGCTGGCTGTGGTACTGTCAGTGGTGACTGTGCTGCTAGACTCTTCAGAAAATGAGATCTGGGCCCCCAAAGTTTCTTAAATAATTCATGGACAGGAAGAGTCACCCAAAACCCTTGAGTTTGCCCCATAACTTTAAAATCTTGATATACTGCTGCCTTCCTGGGGCACTTCTGTATTTACTTCTTATCCCACACTTTTCCTGGAGACTCACCCACACGACTGGCATAGCAGCTCTACGAACTGATGCCTGCCAGCTCCCAGCTGAGTAGCTCAGACACTGGGCAGACTCCCCACACGTTAATTGCTTGAGTAGACACTCGGCTTCTCAGGCAGGTTCTGCAGTCCATGCTGCTCCGCCGTGCCAGCAGGAAGAGCTTCAGTGCAGGTGTGCCATGCTTACACCCACAGCTGGGAGGAGAACTGTGCAGTGGGGGAGTGGAGCCACACAGATCCCAACGCCACCCGCAGCAGTGTCAGCATAGCAAGAGTCACCCCACAGACAGGTGGGGTCAACCTGCTTCATTAGCTCTGGACCTCAGCTAATATTTATGTAATTTGGCAGTCAGGGACTCTACTGGTCTCTGACCCAGAAATTACCAGTTTTTCTTAAAACCAGAAAAGCGGGAGGTAAGTTTGGTTGTTCTTCTGTGACAACGGTGTTTCCAGAGCCAAAGCCCTGTAGACACTGATCCCAAAGTAAACTGAGCCCGAGGTCTTCAACTAAAGAGTTTTCTTCTGTTGATGTACAATCAAGATTCACTTGCTAGGGGTCAACACAAGCACATTCCAATGTGTTTCCTTCACACAAACTCTGTGGGATATTAATCAGAAATATTCAGAGTAGGTAATAACATGATTTCTGAAGCAGTTTTCTAGAGTTTACAAATACCACAGTGTTGACTGTTTACTAATTCTGTCTGCTGTCGCTGTAAGACATGAATGCAAAAGGCCTGGTCACCCAGCAAACAAAGGATACAGACTGGAGAAATGCCAGGGAAATGAAAAGGTTTTATATTCTTTGCAAGAACATTTGAGTCACTTGGCCTACTAAGAGTGTTTTGAGGTGCATTCACTGCTGATTGCATTTGTTTTCCAGGCTCACTGCCACTACATCACAGTGAAAAACTTTGCAGAAACTGTGGCAAAACTCGAGACCAAGGCTGGCATCCAGAGGATTATGAAACATCTCTGTGACCTCTTTGCACTACACGGGATCTTCTCAAATACAGGGGCCTTCTTGCATGATGGATATGTATCTGCAGCTCAGATGGACATGGTCACAGCATCCTACCTGGACCTCCTGGCTGTCATTCGGTGAGCTGCTCCAGCAGGAGACACACAGCTACTCAGTTTGTCCCTGTAATAGATATAAAATGGTGCTACTGTACCTATGGCAACATCTCCACAGTCAATTCACCTCATTCAGTTTTTATTTTCATTGCCCGGCAGCACTATAAATTGATTGAAACATCTACACAGAGCTTGTTTTCATGGTTAAACAGACCATGACAAGTGTCCAGCTCCTCTGCAATCTCTGAAAAGTTCTGTAACACGAAATCTTAAATTATAAATGAAGTCCTGAGCACTTTATACCATTTTCAGTAGAGCGAAAACAGGAAAATACATAGTCAGAGCAGCACTGGCAGGAGGCAGCCACAGCAACCCATCACACACTGCAGAGTCTGCTCAAGCTGCAGCTAATACAGCCCACTCTGTTGCCATGGCTGAGCTGCAACTGGTACCCAAACAATCCTGCCTACAGCTACTTCAGATGCATCTGCTCGACACCATTTGTCACTAACTCTGTGAACTCTGAGTTATGTTAAGGTTTTCACTTACCACAACACTCACAAAGGCCTTTTGACAAAGCATTCCTCTTTCACTACTCAGTGCTGTTTATTTAGAACAGATTAAGGTGCAGAGAAGTGAGTTTTATGTAAAATTCTACTTAAGCCACCTGGAGAGAAACACGAACACACCACAAGCAAGGGCTGAATGGGGCTGAGCCAAAGAGCAAGGCTTTTCAGAATTGTTGGGGTTGGAAGGGACCTCTGGAGATCATCTAGTTCAACTCCCCTGCCAAGGCAGGGTCAGCTAGAGATGCCTCTGAGGAATCAAGACAAGCAGGCTTTTCCCCCCAGTATAGACAAGGAGGAAAACTGGCACAGACCTTCTAGGCTGATGAAGCTGGACAACTGACTTCCAAGTTTATCTTTGATTTATCTTCCCACCTTACAAAGGAATAGCTGCTTCAGTAACACAAATGTTACTTCTCTGCTCCGTAGGAAGGATGCCGTTCCTCTGGTGGATGCCTTTGACTTCACAGACAAGAGCCTGAACTCCGCGCTGGGCAGTTACGACGGGCAGGCTTATCAGCGGCTTTATGAGTGGGCTCAGAAGTCCCCCACCAACAAGGTATGGGCAGGTTACAGCCAGACAACTTCCCCCTTAGCCAGGGCAGAAAAACGTTTGCCTTCCTTCTAATAAAAGTAACACAGATAAAAGACATCAGCTTTTAATTCCTCACTCTGAACAGTGACCTGTGACGCTCCAATCATGCCACCCATAGTCTGAGCTCAGACATTTAACCTAGAAATGAGTTAGAGCCTGCAGAGTACTAGAGCCTGTGCCAGGGAGCTGGGCTGTCATGTGCCACCCATGCGGTTTTGGGTTTTAAATTTGTATCACTGAGGTTACATTGTACAAAATAAGCTAAAATAAGTCTGGTTTACGTATTATGAAACAACACTAAATGCAGAGTATTTTATGTGCACTGATACCAGTGCAAAACTTGAGTTTTTTAATAATATGTTTAACCAGAGTGAGTATAAATGTTAAACAAGGCAATTTCATCCTTCATGGTCTTTAGAACTTTACTTTCTCTTCTTAATTCATCTATACTGTGGAGTAATGTAAAATTCTGCATGATGTAAATATGCATTGCTCTGTTTGAAAACTCATTTTGCCCTGAGTGAGGTTTTTACTGTGGTAATCAGCAGCTCTTTGAAATCCTACGGCTGAACACAAAATTTGCCTTCAGCAAACATTCAAGTCCAAGCATATTTTTTGATGTTAAACAGTATGCTGTCCCATTTGGAATGAGTTGTATGCTGGTTATGAAGGACAGCAAATACTATAGGGAACAAGATCTTGCACATAGTTGAAATAGCTGGTGGTTTGTTGTTTTCTTTTTTTTTTTTTAATAGTCTAGCTTTCTCTATTTCAGAGATTGTTCCTAAGAAAAAAATTATAGGCTTTCCGTTCTTAATTGCCATTAATTCCCTTCCACATTCTCTTTCTGAACAGATGAGCCCAGCCTACGAGAGGTATTTGAAGCCACTTCTTCACAACACACTATCGAAATTATAAAGAACGTGTTCCAAGTGAAGGACACACGTTTCCTCCTGTTCTTTGTGCAGCAGTACATTTATGAAGCATCAGTAATGACTAATCAGAATTAATAATCAGTTGCTTACTTGCAGTTACAACAAGTAGGAAAGATACTCAGCGAGCCATTTGCAATTAGACAGGTGCCAAGCAGCACTGAGTGGTACCCGCTGCGATGAGACAGTCCAGGAATGGTCCAGGGTGCACTGTTTTCTAACCTGAAGTGTCCTGACAGCATCAAAACAAACAGTTTCTTTATTCTTTTTCTAAATCCACTATATGAGGATTAAGGAAGAAAAAAAACCCCACCACCACATTATGAACCCCCTCTCAGGGTGTTGGAACTATACAGTGCCTTCAAAAAAAACCCAAAACAACCAACTGTACTGAAAAATCCAGTGAAGGTAAAATTATGATCCTTGGTTTCTAAGAACAACTTGTTCTCTTCAATCAAAAAGTGTATTAGAAACTACATCTGTTTAGACAATTAAAGTAGCTCTTGACTTGCTCAGCAGTGGAATATTCCTGCCTAATGAAGATTCAGACAAAGCTGATGCCAGCTTCAGTCTGCAGAATTTACCTTCCCATTAATAGGGCTGCTCATACTGTCTTTCTATAAATCTTGGTCTCCAATAAAGTGTATTATTTGGAATACTGCTTATCTAATTATTATACTTCATAATTATGGAAAGGGCAGGCTGATCCAGGCCAGTCATTAATTTGCTAGTAAATGAAGTGTTGCAAAGTACATCTTGTGATTATAATTCAATGCCAGTTAACACAGATATTTCTTACCACGTGTGGCAAGAAAGAAACCACCACTTCTCCTGAGCTTCATCAGTTCTGCTTCTCTTCCCTCCCTGATAGGAAATATAAAGCTCTTGCCGCTGCCTTTTATAAGTCAAAAACCTGCAATGTATAAACAGGGAGAGACAAAATATGATAGACAAATACACCCCTGAGACAGGCCTTTAGAGCGAGAGATGGAATGGAAAGTTCCCACCTACTTGTGACAAGAACTTCATGGGAGAACAAGATCCACTCCACAAAACAGGTATCAACTCTCTTACTCCCAACAGCATTCAAGTTAGAGCATAACCAGAAATTCTATTCATAACTGTGACCAAGTGCCCAGGATAAGCAGAAATGTTGATGTGAAATGGAGTAAAGCCACAGAACTTGAGTGTCACCAGAAACAGCACTCTGCAGTTAAAATTATATATATAAAGTTATTAGATATAGTCCTGATGAACTAGATAATACTATTTACCAGCTACAGTATTGAGGCTCTGTGTTCCCTTCATCCCTATCCCTTTAGCCAGTCCAAATACCTGCCATCCTTCCATCAGTCTAAAGCAGTTTTCAGAACACAAGCTTTGTCTATAATGAAGACATTTGACTCAACTGATTAACAGAGAAAGGAACAAATTATATCATTAACTGAGGAAAATGGGGCCCTACCAGAGCACCCAACTCTGCAGCACAGAAAAACGGGGTTTGGATGTGTTTTCTTCATTTGGTTTGGTTTGTTTTTTTAAGTATGAGAGTTCTAAAAGACAAAAAGAAAGTACAAAACAGTATTCTGTATTTCACATTTTTATTAGCTTCTTGCTGGCAGGCATTACACTTGGGAATAATATTGCACCAGGCATTAAAAATATGAATTCTACCACAGGGACATTTTGCATTTAGAATCCAATATAAATATTTCTAATCATATTTCCATGGCTACAGATAATATTTGGTTGCTTGATTTATATGCATAGAAAGAAACAGTTGTCATAACTGTAAGAAACTGTACTTATCAAGTACTTTTAAAGGGTGGGATTTGTTTTCCTAGAATATTACAATACTGTTTATTGATTTAGAAACTAAATTAGTCTACACAATAGCAGCTTCTCCTCAACTGCATTTTAAATTCTTTTTGTTTCTTGCTCCCAGTGTCATAGCATTAGATAGATTAGAAACCATTTAAACAGAGGTAATTTTAGCACTTTGAGTCGAGTCAGAGAATTGTGTTAATGACACAAAATACCCTATTGTACTAATTCCTCGGACTCCCTCTTTCAAACAAAAAGGTGTCTTGACTGAACAGGCACATGCACGGTTTTTTTCTGATCAGGACAAAAGAACAGAGCTGCTAGAGAACGAAACTCCTCCAGTCCTTACTGATAAACAATAAATAGTCGTATAAAAAAAGCCCACATTGTTGCTTTAGTCAAAATCCAGACTCTCTTGGGTTTACTGTCCAATTAAGTTGCTAATCACTGAAGTGGCTCCTGTGGAGTCAGAATCAGTCATCTGTTTTCCGCGCCAGTCTACAGAAAGTCCAGTTATGCTCCACTGTGTTTTCATTGGCACGCTCGCTCATGTGATGAACTCTGGTGTTCCTGATCGTGAAGCCTTGCTTTGTGATGTACTCCATCAGATGGACTCGGAGTGACACTTCCTGGTGGTAGTCGCATGGCCCAAAAGTGAAGGAAACCTGGCAGTCCCTGGTGTCCATCATGTGCTTGTTCCACTTCGTGAAGTGGTTTGAAATGCCCTCCAGTAGCGCGTGGACTTTCGTCGTGATCGTGAGCTGTGTGATGATGACGGCCACTGGGTTGGAGTACTTGGAAAGCTTCCGGGTGCTGGACAGCTCCACCACCTCCTCAAAGGTATCCACAGGATACAGTGGCTTGGGGTCATTAAGACACTGAATTAGCGGCTCAATCTGATAGAAGTCCGCTTCCTTCCGGAGGAGGTCGAACTCCTTGAAGTCCAGTGGCAAAGTGAGCTCTGAGGTCCTTAAAAAGTTAAGAACATAACGGAAAAGTGGTCCATCTCTGTCAATAAAGTAATTGCCCTGAGAGTCCCTGGCAGTGGGGAAGTCTCCCCTGAACATGGCCCCGAGCATTGAGTCAGGATATCTCGTTAGAGTTGTGAGGGAGGTCGTATACATGTGTCCACCCACATTTAGCGTGACTGGATCAGTCATCTAGAAAGAGAGAAATTGCAGAGTTTATCAAGCCACCACACAAGATTCGATCACCTCGCTGACACACATGGCAAATACTGTTGGAAAACTGGGAAAGAAACTCCTCCCGCTCAAAGCTTTTAACGGGTGTTTAAACCTGAACAAATCCAAGCCACCTGGCAACAAGGCACAACTGGCAACGAAACAGGATGATACTTAACATGCAGAACGCACATTTCCAGAATGCTTTAGAAATCTGAACAACTGAGCTACTGTCAGAGAAGCAAGTTTTGCATTTGGGCAACAAGTTTTTTCCTATTCTACAGATGGGGAAATGAGAACAGAGAGGTTTCCTGACGAACAAGTTAGTCTGAATGAGGCCCAGCAGCGTTCCTTACTTTCACAATCTGTCTCTCATTCCAGAACAAAACCAAAAAAAAAAAAAAAAAAAAAAAAAAAAGGAGAGAAAAAAAAATCAACCAAACAAGTCTTAAGCCTCTTTTTCTCCCTCAGAAGAGGAAGACAGTGCAACTTGAGACATAGGACCAAGAGCTCACAATCAAAATAATCCATGCCCTGGTTCAGAGGCATCATTAAAACAAGCAAAGAAAAAAAAGAACTTTCAGCTTTTAACTCTAAAAATAAGTATTTATTAACAAATTAGCATGCTGCACAGAAGAGGGGGGCAGAGCACAAACCCGTCTGCATCAGCTTCCAGATAGCTCATGAGGAAGCAAGAGAGAAAGGAACATAAATCCCATCTGGCCACCAACTTTAACAACCAGGACTGTGGCCAGCCAGAGAAAAGAGACATATGCATGGCAGCAGAATGAGAAGGGAAGAAAAATAAGATGTGTTTGTCTAGTTTGTGACAAGGTTTACGAGGAAAAATACTTTTCTTTATAAATAAAATTACAAAATCCTTAAAATTATATGCAGGAAGCACAAACTATTTTCAGCCTTTGTGTTAAGAAATCAGTAACAGTGAGCCCCAGTTCAGTCCTGGCTGGTTGTCCCTTTGAAACATGAACCTGGGTGCTCCCCACAAGCTGCAGGCAAGGTGCAGCTCTCCAGAGAAGGTAAGTAAGCTGTTGTAAAGCTGGTGTAACATGCACAGTTTTCCTTCTCACATGACCGGAGCTACACAAGACAGATCTGGAAGGATTCTTGCTGCAGGACCTCAAAAGCCCAGTTGTACCACACAGCACACACTTGCACAGGCTCACTCACCATATATCCCCAGTCTCCATTATCCATCTGTTCAATTGCTTGAACTGTGGTATTCCAAGTTTAACAGAAGGCTTCTGAAAGGATACGCGATTCACCTCCTCTTATCTCCCTGCAGGAAAAAGCACACACAAACAGAGAACAAAACATGGCAGACCATCAGTACCTACAAGAAAACCAAGGGGAATGCTTTCCAATCAAAGGTAGGCTCTCTGCCAGGACAGCCACAAAGCCACATTAGCAGGAGAATTTGCAAACCTGTTTTTCCCTCCTTCTCCCTTCATGCTACCCACAGGACTGCCTCCGGAGCACACGGGTGATCACTCCAGTGGCTGCCTGAACATCCCAGTTTTGTTGAATAACAAGCAATGTGCCTCTGAGGATAACACATGTTCACAAACTACCTTTCACCTGGGAAACTCTGAGTACTTTGAAAGACAGATGTCATTTTCCCACTCAGCCACCAGTGAGGTCACACATGTGATCCCTTACTATTAGTCAACATTCCCATGCTCCAGTTTCAAACTGCTCAGAAGAATAAATCAAGCATGAAAGTCAATGAACAGTAAGAAGAAAAAAACTCTCACTGCAGAATTAATAATTCAGCAGTGGAGAACTGTAACTGATAGGAAGAACATTAATCTACAGACAAAGAGTATGAATGGACTTCCCAGACACCTACTCTTGAAAGCAATCTCTGTAGGGACAAGCCAGGACACCAAACATGTTTTCAACGCACTCCAACAAAAGCAATTTGAGAAGACGTTCCTGCCGTGACTTCCCAGACGATGCTGAACTGTTGACTTGCATAACAAGGGGACTGTCCACAAGAGCACAAGGCAAATCCACAGCGAGGGTTGTGCAACTCGGGGAGGGGGGGAAGTGAATGACCTCAGACCCCAGTGTTGATTTTCCAATGGTGGCCTGTCAACCATGTCAAGCAATGCAAGGAAGCCAGTTGTCAGTAAGCCTTTATCCCTACCCAGAGCCTGCCTCTCTGCTAGAATTGCTGAAAATTTAGGTCAGCCTGTTTTAAGTAGGGTACAGCTTCTCAGCTTTGTTTATTTTTACATCTTAAAGACCACACAGTTCCCAAGTCTCCTGCTCCCATCCTCTTTACTAACAAACTTCAACAGTCACTCAGCTAAAGGCAGATAAAGATTTAGCCAAGCCAGAGCCCCCCATGCCAAAACAACTGCCACAGTTAATTCCCAGCCAAAAGGATAACCTGCCCTTCTCTTTCCTTGCAAATAAGGTTGGTCTCATTCAACACAGAACCAGGCAGCATATCCCACCTCTCTGGGGTCTGCTTTCCTGCCCTTCCCTCCCCCACAGACTGGGCACAACAGTGTCCAGCAGGTCAGGTCTTCCTGTGCCAGCAGCACAAGCACAGCCCCAGCTGCCTCTCAGACAGATTAAAGAGTAAAAAAGCAAAATCAGTATATGAAAATTATGAGACCAGACAACAGAAGACTAAGGAATACTAAGATACAGAACTAGTCATACCAGGATCCTATTTTTACAAATTAGAGACAGAGTATGCTTCAAGAAAGTACATTAAAGCACAATCCCTGACAGCAGATAAACCTGGAACGCTCGTTTGCCAACCTCTGTAACTAATTTTTTTAAATGCTCACAAGTCAAGAATTGAACCCATTCAGGTTTTCTTTATTTGGAATTGTCACTCATTAACTTTTATCAACAGCCCAGGCCTTTTAAATTCCAGCACTTGAAGGTGTTATTCTGATCAAGTACAGGACCAGGAGAATATGCAGATGCATTAAAATCATATGAGACTGGTACAGGTTTCTGATATTCAAGAAAGACACTCACTTGAAAGTGAAATGATGCAGACAGACAGAAACCTCACTAGTAATCATGGCAGAACAGATCTGCAGTCTTAATAAAATTAACTGGAATTACACATTCAGAATATTTCAAAGACAGAGAGATGTCCATCAGTGTGATTTTAACTGGTGGATATGATGTTATTTTGGTCAGCGTTTAAGTCCACACTACAGATGAATCGAGACTTTACAAGGGAGAAAAAGAGATGACACTGCATGCCTGTGCAAAGGCATGAACTAATCTTTGATCGCAGCACTGCTGTGTAACACCAGAGTGAATAATTCACGAGAGCAATTATCTGAAACAAGCCCAGCCCTCAACACAGAAGTGGAATCGAGAAATCTCACTGACTTTTGTGTAAGGCCCCAGAACCACGAGGCACACACAAACCTCCCTGGCAAACCAGTGCTGGAGCAAGATGTGCAACACGAAGGGAAGACACCGGGAGGCCACCCTAAAATTATACCTGAGTGTGATCCCAACTATCCGCTGCTGCCCTCATCGGCCTGGGGGCTCTGAATTTCTGGACAATTTCATAGGCTAAAGTAGCTCAGTTTGGGTACAACCTGACTCAAGGACTAGCGAGGTTGAGGATGTACAACCCTTCATGACATATGCCTTTTCGAGGATGCTTTAAAATCTCCTGAATGGAATACAGTGATCATCAGTGGGGATGGGCAGACATTCCAATCATAGCCCAGGACAGGCAGCCTCGAGCCAGCTCCGGTCCCTCTCACACAACAACAATCCGCAAACAGGGCCAGCCTCACCAGCACAGCTACTCCTGCCCAGGCAGCAGGTAACAGATGACATCCTTTGATAACCATCAGCCTACCTTCGATAACCACAAGAAATACTCATTTAAGATGAAATTCAGACAAAGTGCTGACACTGTTTAAGTCAAACGGGATGTCCCTCTTTGGTGGGAGCAGAAGTGCCCGGGTGGTGTCAAGCCACAGTCCCGCTGTCGTTGCGCTGTTCTGTGCACAGGGAGGAGACGCACAGCAGTGACACGGTCACTGTGGCTCCTGCCACAGCCCAGCACATGCACAGCCAAAACTGGAAAGGCACAGTGAGAAGCAGCAAAAGCATTTAGGTCATCGTTTTATACTCAACCCACCAAACTGGGTACCTGCATTTATAAAATGCTCGCTCTCACTTCACGCATTATGACTCAGAGGATTACAGGGCTGTTTATCAGCAGCGCTGCTGCAACAGGTAGTGCCACTAACTTCAGCAGGGCTTCTCCCAAAAGACAGCTGCTACCCCACAACCACTCTGCAAGCTGAAATTCAGAGAAAGCAAGAAAGAGTAAGGTGAATGTCTGCATCTGTGAACACACACATGGGCTCAGGCCAGGCCATGGGATGCCAGCAGCACTGCAGGCACTTGCACTGCTGAGACTACAGACGCTGCATCAGGTTGAGGCCACAGGCTACAAACCCCTGCACTGATGGCACACACAGTTACTCAAAGGAGGAGCAGAAATACGCCCAGCAGTTTTAAGTCAAAAGGCACAGACCACCTGAATTGCTCTGAATGTTCTTTGTTTTTTCCAACAAAAAAATTAAGAGGTTTATTTGTGGCAATAGACTTTCATGAGCAGTTTGGTATCACTATTGCAGCATGAGCTCTTTAACCTCAAGAGCTACCTTTGATTTCTAGGTCAATATAGAGCTAGAAGGAATTCTACCTATGGCAGCTTAAAAAAGAGCAAGCTAAGACTCCACTTATACAGACACACACACCTGGCATTTCATTTACTCACCCCTTCTTGAGTTCCCTGCCTCTCAGACTTAGGTCTCCAAAGATGAGAAGAAACTCCAGCCCTAGCAGAGTTATGCTGTACATGGACAACCTCTCTGTTCCCAAGCCAGTCAGAACATTTGAAAGGCAAGTTCTACTGTAAATTATTGGTGACTCACCTGAACTGACAAACACTGAGCAGCAGAAGCACTGACTGTACTCCACCAAACCACAGCAAGACAACGGTCTGCAGAGCAACCGCTGAGCTCCAGTTCTGTGCCACCCTGTTAACCAGGGGAGTAAGAAGGAGAGCTCTCAAAACAACCAGTTACCCAAATCTTCTGGCAATTCAGCAGATCAGCTTCACTAAAGCAAACATCTACCACCTTCTACACCTGGCAGGTTTATAATGACTAATGCAGTTTATTAAATTTTAACTTGATTTTCTTGAGTTGTTTTTTACTAATACTCAGCTTGCACCTCAGGCAGGACGGAAAAACGCTCACACCAGCCACTCAGCATCTTCACTCTTTTATGTTTAATTGCTTCACTATAAATTCCAAGCTCCTGAAGTTTCCTTCCCTCCCCCAAGGAGCTCCATGACATCCTGTTTCAAGACCAGATTCCAAACTTTCCTTTTAATTGCTTCTTGTTGAAGAGCCCACATCCCAGTACAACTTTGGCCCTCCTCTCAGAGAGCCAAGGAAGACTCTTATATCAAGTCTGGTCCTGCTGAAGTAAGCCAAAGCACCCAAGCTTCCAGGACCTGGGACAATAATTTTACCCACATATTTTGCTTCTGTGACACTAATTGGTGTTGTTCCCATGTGAAAACACGTCTCCAAGCAGTTTTGGAGGAGGACAGGTGTAAGAAACACCGACCCTCCCAGCACACACCGATGGGGCTCAGCACACACACGGACAGCAACACGGGGAAGAAAACCCTGAGAGCCCAGAGAGGGGCCCAGGGCTGCAGCAGGAGCCGGGAAGTGCCCGTTCCCATCACAGAGGAAGCAGCGAGGTCATGGTAGCAGAACTCTCTCCAGGATCAGAGTGATTCAGCAAAGACGCTGGAAATGAACCCAGACATTTCACTTCTCCCTCCCGCAAGTGACCCAAGAACCCACGGCCTCATCCCCATCCCAAAACAGAGCCCTAGCCCTACCTCCTCTCCCCGTGGCGCAGGAGGACCCACTGCCCTCCCTGCCCGGAGCAAAGCCCACGGATCCCGGACCATCCTCACCAGAGATCCCCGCCGGGTACCGCGGCTCCCGCCGGGGCATCCCCCGGCTCCGCCCTCAGCCCAGCCGCGAACGGGACCGGGCAGCACCTGTCCCAGCCCCGCCCGAGCACCGCGTCCCCTTCTCCCCGTTCCCGGCCCGAGGGAGCCCTGGGGGCCCGGCTCCGTACCTGCCCCGCACCCGCCCCGGGACGCGCCCGTCCCGCTCCAGCGCTCCCGCCCCGCAGGGCCCCGCTGCTCCCCCGAGCCGGGGCACCCCGAACCCCGCGCCCCCGCCCGGCCCGGCACTCACGGGCGCAGCTCCCGGCGCTGAGGCGGAGCCCGGCGGCGGCAGCGGCGACAGGGACTGAGCCCGAGCCCGGAGCGGAGCCGCCGGCACGGGCGGGGACGGCTTGGCGGGGGAGTGTCCTGGCGAGCCCCGCCCCGCCTGTCGGTGTGTGATGGGGCGGGGCGGGCTCCTCGCTGTCCCCGCTGTCCCCGCTGTCCCCGCCGCCCCGGGGCGGTGTCCCCGCGGTGTCCGCGCGGGAGGGGCCCTGAGGGCCCGGCCGGGGCCGCGCGCGGGGGGCACTCGGGCGCGCGCGCCGTGCGCGTCCCCGCGGGGTGGGGGGAAGGTCCCCGCCCCCCCCCGCGCGGCCCCCGGGGCCGGAAGTGGCGCCGAAAGACCGCGCGCCCCGCTCGGCCCTTTTCGCGCGCGCCGGGGCGCTCTCGCGATAGCGCGCGCGGGAGGCGGGGCCCGGCGGGCGCAGGGCGAGAGGACACGGGCAAGATGGCGGCGGCAGCGGCGGCTCTGCGGCTCCTGGGCAGGAGCGCCCGCCTCGCCCCGCGGGGCCGCGCTGGGGCGATGCTGCCCGCACCCCTGCAGCCCCTGCAGCAGCGCAGGGGCTTCCGCACCTCCGCGCCTGCCGCCATACAGGTAGCGGGGAGGACTGTCCCCGGGGAGGGGCTCGCGCCCCTCAGGGCAGGGCAGGGTCCGGTCCCGGGGCGGGGGGCGTGATGACTTCGCCCCCGGGCTGAGGGGTTCCCGGCGGGCGGGGAGCGCGGCCGTGCCCCCGCCCAGCCCGGCTGCCGCTGTCTCTCAGGTGACGGTGCGGGACGCGCTGAACCAGGCGCTGGATGAGGAGCTGGAGCGGGACGAGCGCGTCTTCCTGCTGGGCGAGGAGGTGGCTCAGTACGATGGCGCCTACAAGGTTTGTGGAGGCCGTTGGCGGGCCGGGAAAGGGCCTAAGGCAGGCCGTGACTCCTGTCTCCTGCCCTGCAGATCTCCAGGGGCCTCTGGAAGAAGTATGGGGACAAGAGAGTGATCGACACCCCGATATCCGAGGTGAGGCTGCCCTGTCTGCAACCCCGGTGATCCCTCCATCAGCTGCTCCCTGCTCCTTACCCCTTGGTTTCCTTCTTTTTCAGATGGGCTTCGCAGGAATCGCTGTCGGAGCTGCTATGGTTTGTACATCTGCATTCTTCCTCTTCTGGCTTTTAAAAATTAAACTGTTTTTAGGTAAAAACACGCTAACACGTTTTAACGTATTTAACAGGCAGGGTTGAGACCGGTGTGTGAATTCATGACGTTCAACTTCTCCATGCAAGCCATCGACCAGGTGATAAACTCTGCTGCCAAGACCTGTTACATGTCTGCGGGGTCCATCGGCGTTCCCATCGTGTTCCGGGGCCCCAACGGAGCGTCGGCCGGAGTGGCCGCCCAGCACTCCCAGTGCTTTGCAGCTTGGTACGGCCACTGCCCCGGCCTCAAGGTCGTCAGTCCCTGGAGTGCAGAGGATGCCAAGGGTCTGCTGAAAGCATCCATCCGGGATGACAATCCAGGTGAGCACGGGCAGATCGCAGCAATACTCGGCGCTCAGTCCTAAGGAATGGCTGTTTTCCCCTCCTGCTCCATTTAAAAGATATTGCAAAAAAGTCATTAAACCCTAAAGCACTCAGGTTTTCTTTACTGCAGCTTTAAGGTACTTACAGAGACAGAAGGGCTTATCCTAACAGTCCCCTGCCTTGCTAACAGCAGACTGATTTTGTGCTGTTGCCCAGGTACACCGCTTTAGTGTGAGTTTGGTTTCAACCAGAAAACCTGGAAGCATTTATAAATCTATCATAAAGGGATTAAAAAGGATGAAGACAAGTCAGGAGGTCTTCCTGCATATACAGTGCGCCAAAGTAACTCATTTTTACAGATCGTGAAATTCAAGTGATAAATTCAAAATGTCATTTATTGAAAGCAGGGCAACCTTTGTCTTTATTTTTCACAAATGTGAATGAAAAGTGGGAGACCTTTCAGAAAGGTGATCATATCGTGTACTGAAAGTAAACTACATGATCTCCTTTCAGACTAGTTGTAGACAGCTTTTCAAATGCTTCAGCATTGAAGTAAAGACTCTGATTTAGGGTTTTTTTTTTTAATTGTGTCTGCAAACATGTTCCTCACTCCCTTGTTGCCTGGATGGGTTTAGTGTATTGAACTGCTGCAGGACTGCTGATGGTGAGTGCAGCCCTGTGCCTGCAGACATACACGTTAATCCAAGTATGTTTTCTTCTAGTTGTGATGCTGGAAAATGAATTACTATATGGTGTTCCCTTTGAAATGTCTGAACAGGCACAGTCAAAGGAATTTGTTATTCCAATTGGAAAAGCTAAGATAGAAAGGCAAGGTAAGATGAGAATATTTTTGTTTCTTTATTAACTGACTTAGTTGGGGACTTCTTTTAACCTCAGCTATTCAGGGTAATGCTGTCACAGGGCACAGAAAAGTATTTCAAATTTCAAGTGTTCAAATGTTCTTTTATCCAGTAGTATGGTTTCATGTTCTGTTGCTCTTTTAGGGAAACATCACCTGATTATCCAGATCTCAATTAAAACAATATCCTTCTACAGGATTTGTTCCACAGTGTAGAGATAAAGTAGGTGATGGCTGAAACACTTCTTTTCCTCACCTAAGTATATAATTTTTGTCAAAAATGCAAAAAAGGGGTCACTGTAGTGTTTCACCCCACTTGTTCATAATTTACCACTGAATTATATGAATGTTTGAAAAGGATAACTTGGTAATTATATTGAATACCTCTTTAGTTCCCTGAATTCAAGAGTAACATTTGTGTCTTAGGACAGGTCTTCCTCTCTTCCTGCTATGTCTGGGCTCAGCATTTCAAATAAACATAAGGAACTTAAATTTACAAGAGAATCTTAATGTTAACTTGAAAGGAGCCTGAAGTCTAGGGAAAAAAACTTAAAATCTTAAGGGTTTTTTGTCTATTTTAACACTTGTGTCTCTTCTAGGAACTCATGTTACATTAGTGTCACACTCAAGACCTGTTGGCCATTGTTTGGAAGCAGCTACTGTACTTGCTAAAGAAGGTGTAGAGTGTGAGGTGAGTGGGATTTCTGTTGTCATTCTCTTTCTCTCAAGGGGGGGTGTCTTCTCACGCAGGCTCTGCAAAACTTCAGTGTATTAACTATAAGCTGCTTATATTTGTCAAACAGTGGTGACTGACGGGCTCAGGTCACAGCAAAGCTCTCATCCCTTTTCCCCCCAGGTTATAAACCTGAGAACCATTCGACCAATGGATATCGAAACAGTGGAAGCCAGCGTGGTAAAGACAAACCATCTCGTCACTGTAGAAGGAGGTTGGCCCCAGTTTGGAGTAGGAGCGGAAATCTGTGCCAGGATCATGGAAGGTACCAAGTTTTGCAGTTCGTGTCTTGATCTCAATCCCTACTCTTGATAAAGCCTGGCAAAGGCAGAGTTAGGGGTTACATCTGAGGAGCTGGAGCCTGGCTGTCTTTCTCTAGAGATTTTTACAGGGTGGGTGCAAAAACCATAGTGAATGAAGATAAACAAGCAGGAACAGCACTCTCTGGAATATTAGAGCTACAGGAACAAAACTTTTAACAGAATGAAATCCAAAAATCAAGAGAAAACCACATTACATGGCAACCTGACACTGTCTTCTGTTGCAGGACCTGCCTTTAACTACTTGGATGCTCCAGCTGTGCGTGTTACCGGTGCCGATGTCCCTATGCCTTACGCAAAGATCTTAGAGGATAACTGCATACCTCAAGTGAAGGATATAGTATTTGCAGTGAAAAAAGCTTTGAATATATAAGTTGTAAATACATGTTTTAAAGTACCTGCTTTACAAAGCATTATTGGCGTTGGGCAAGTTGTATCCATAATTTATGTTGTATAAGCTACATGAACTTTTGTACAGTGGGGAAAGTATAGTGACCTCCCAAAATATTTATATATGGGGTTACACCCCCTAAGCCACACTTCATATATGCAGTAATGTGGTAATGCTTGTTTGTTGTACAGTACAGTTGAGCTAGTGCTACTGTTTGTGGAGAAATACCATTCTAAATTCAGAGTGAGGAAAAAATCCTCAGTTTTTGCTTGGCTTTAAGTACCAGAGGAGCTGTGTCAAACCCGCTGGAGCAGTGGTTTAGTGCAGAACTGCAGAGAGCAAGAGCAGGCCCCCAGTGCTGTACAGCTGCAGGAGCCCATGGTCACAAGGCCTATTAGAAGGAATGACCAGACTGGATGGGTGAAGCCCTGCCTGCCAGTGCAGCTCTACACAGAGGCTGTGGCAGCCCACAGTGTGGGTTAGGAGGTGATGACCCTGTTTGGTTTGAAGAGAGCTCCACACATGCAGAAAGGCTTCTGCACAAGAGCTTAAATAAAGATCCTGATCCTCTTCAGTATGAGATGGGAAACACTACCTAACTTTTCCTCGTCGCATAGAGTGATTAAAAAAATGCATGTCCAGATGCTTTGCTTTTATGGCTCAGCTCCTTGTGGGTGTCTGTAACTCCTTGCCTGGGCTGACAACAGCATGTTCCCACTGTAGGTCTTGCAGTACAAAATGAGTTCCTTTATTCAGCTGTACTGAGCCTGTCTGAAGCAGCAGATGTGCAGACTGTGTGAAGAGCTGGGGAGCAGTCAAGGCAGCCTTTTGGCAGGACACCACATCCCAGGGTTTGGCTGAGTGCTAGTCCTGCCAGGCAGGGATGCTCTGCCAGGCTCCCCTCAGCAGCTTCTGGTACAGAGGGAAAGTTGCCCTGAGGGGCCTGTGCAGCAGGGCCTGCTCTGCACCCCAGGTCAGTGGCTTCCCAGGGAACAGGTGGAGAGGACATACTTCAGTAAACAGCCAGAAGAGCTCAGATCCTGTTTCAGGGAAGGGCCAGGAATACCTTTTGGGGTATTCCTTTTAGCACAGGTGCTGTTAGGTTCTTAGGAAGTGTGGCTTGCAGGTGCCAATCCCAGCTGAACATACCCACCACACACCACTGAAGGAATTCCATTAACATTTTAATAAAAATGACTGGATATCACAGGTTACATGAAACTTTGTACAGACATTCTCTGCATAGTAACAAACACTGATGTACTTGAATTTAAAAAAATGGATTATCTATAATCCTTTAAAGTGCAATTTGTTTAAGGTTTTAAATCAAAAAGGATCTTTCAATAAAGTTTAAACTGTAGAATTAACTTGAAGTAACTTTGCATTTAACTAAATCAAGAATAACATCCCAGTGCCCTATTAACTCCCATTTCAACCATTTCCTCATTTAAAAACACTTTCCCTTGGAGTGGCAGGTAGGATGTCCATTTAAACAAGCTTAATGAGACAGCATTTTAACTCCACCAGCAAATATGGTGGGAATAAGATTTAATTCTCCAGTTCCCTCACCTGTGCAGTATGCATTAAAGGTTGGATTATCGAAAACAAAACTTGTTGATTCAATGCAGCAAGAATTACAATGAGTTACAAGTGCATGGAAAGAGTTGAAAAACTGAGCAGTCTAAAACTACATCCCTGTAATTTGAAAAAAAGGGTGGAATAGAATTAGGAAAAAATGCATCATCATGGTCATTCCTATTTTCGGATTTGTATTCAGCTATATTGAAGCTGCTGTACCCTTGCAACTGTAGCCAGAGAACACAATTGAAACCCAAGTAAAGAATGGAGTACTTAGCACAGCATGGGGAGGCAATTCAGGCAGGGCAGTGCTGCTGCTCGAGGAAAGCTGAAATCGGGGAGAACGGAGCTCCAGCATGGTCGGTGCTGCTGGGTCAGTTGCTGGTCAGGAGGGTCAGCACAGGAGGGGGAGAGGGAATTCAATCCTGGAGTGACCAGTGGCCTCAGCTGATCCTGGGAGCACTGTAGTCGCATGTCTGTGTTTTCTTCAGAGTTCCTTTCTGAAAGTTTTGGATGGAGCTGAGCAAGGCTCCCCGGCTCGCACTGACGGGCTGCGGCGTTGGCACCTCTGCACTCAGGGGAGGAGCTGCTGGTGGCAGGGGCGGCGGAGGCGGTGCTAGGGGTATGGACGATGCTCCTGTTGAGCCAGGGAGAGAAGATACAGTTTGATTATGCCGGGGGTGTCCTGCCACAGAGGACTGTGGCTGCTTGGCTGGACTTGGTCAGTCCTGCACTACTCACATCATCCCTTGAATGCCAGTGGAGTGTGAAGAACAGAACAGATGGGAAATGCCCAAGTGATCAAATTCCTCTATCTGCAGGTGAGTTGTGTCATCTGAGACACTTCTAAAATGAAGCCTGATGTAAAACGTGACTCAAATGTGATCTGAAGAAAATGGAGATCACTTAATGGGACTTCCCCACTCTTGTTTGTCCCTTGTAAAGCAGTTTGTTTTCTGGGACATGAACAGTAACAGAGACTGGAAGCAAATTTTACTACCTGTTCTTTCTTCCTTAACACACTTTATGTTCTTTGAAGGACCACATCACTGTAGTATTTGTGATGACCATTTTGCTTGGTTAGATTATAGTCCATTTTTAAAGTACTAACTGCAGATAGAGTTTTCTGGAAGTGTTTTACACTTCCGCTGTCCACTTTCGTCAAACATGTTGCAACAAATGCTTCTTTGACAGACTGAATGAGCCACAACACTATGACACACACCTTTTGCCTGCCTCTCCTGTTCCCACCAGCCACCTTTACACTGTGGCCTTTGCTCTTCACCCCAGTTGTGCATTCACTGTGTGCTTATCATCATTCCTCAGCCTCCACATCCTGACTCCCTGGAAAGCCAGAGCCCACACAGTGCATGTGGGGAGCTAGTCCAGCAGTGAGGGCCTGCATGGAGGTGCTTTCTGGCAGTTTAGATCCAGGCAAGTGGCCTAATTTGCCCTAGGCTGCTCTGCCAAACACCCTGACCTTGGGCAGCTCTGCTGCTGCACATTGCACCATCATTTCTACACAAGTATAGGAATAATAGGCCTGTCTTGTCTCATATATTCTGGAAGGAGTAGGGGCATAATGATTAGTATCTTAGAACTATTCAGCAGTGAATTTTAACTCCATCATCTAGATCATACTTGTTCCACATGAAGACTAGAGAGGTAAATGGCACCTATATTCTAACACTTGCTTCCAGTAGCTCTAACCTACAAGGAGAAATATACTGGTAAGAAAGATACTGCACAAAGCAAAACAACATGAGGGCAACCAAGACACTGGTTACTGAAGTAGAACTGCTTGCTATGAAGTGAGAAAAAACCAAGCAGTTGAAGGACATTATGCCACACAGACTCAAGAGGTATTTGATAATGGATAAGGCTTAACTACAGGAAAAAAAGCAGACAAAAGTTCTCTGTGCTCCATTTCTCTCTCAATTCCTCACTAACACTTGTTTTCAGACTAAAAAGTAGCAGTAAAAACATAACTGCTGTTATTAAGCAGTTACACTACTACATGAAAGACATAACTCAAAGCTCCCTCATTTTCTGTTTGTACTAGTCTTTGAAGAGAGACTTCTCTCATATGGAATCAAGCTCAAAATGCAAAGTATTCACACAGTGTCCAATTTTGCCATCGTACATTAGTATGTGCTGTGATTGTAGCAATTCCAGCTCTTCAGGAGAAATTCTTATTGGCATGAAAGCCTTTTGTGAAAACAAAACATGGAAGTACATATTGAGCTCATATTCACTCTCTTCCCTTCCAGAGGAAATACTCAAGTCCTAACAGAAATACCAGAGATCAACTGAAACAATTTAATGTTCCTGGTGCATGTGGATCAACTGTTCTCTGAAATAATCAAAACAAAACACACTGGCTTCTAACTTACCCAAATCTGCTTTTTACACTTGCCAAAGATGTAAGTCTATTTACTTTTAGAAATACTGGAAAACCATTCCCTGGGTCAGAGTCCTGTTTCTTACATGGATGGACTGCCAGGAAAAGAAAACTTGGCACTTTGCCAAAGGAAGAACAAGACCAAGAATAGTTCAAGTAACCATTTTATGACTGAAGTGGTCAGAGCAGAAGCTATAGGACTGGCACACCAACCTGTCCCCAAACAGATCAGGTGAGCTGCTGTAAGAGCAGCAAGAGCAGCTACTCAGAGATTAAATGGCTTCAAAGAGATGCCAAGAACTGCAGAGAACAAAGACAAGATTTTTGTCTGGAATTGCAAGGTGAGGCTGAAGAGGCTATGCAAGTAGCTGTACAAGATGCAATAGGGAATTGACCACAAAAACAGCAGCCAGGACTGCAGGGAATACAAATACAACGGTAACACGTGCAGTGGAAGAAGGCACATGTTTGACAGGGGGCGGGGCAAAAACGACACAAAATGCTTGGATGACTTAGTATGATTGGGCCAAGATTCCATGTCTATCTTCAAATTTTGGTCTGGTTATTTTGGGTAGAAAAGACAGGGAAGTGTAGGGGGAGAGGTCACCTTCCTTCCTGGAAAATTGTCAAATTCCTCAAGACTCACTATTATTGAAATTGAGCTGCTGACAACATCATGCAATAAAACTCTTGTGAGACTGATAACAGACAATGATACTCTTACACCTGAACTCTGCCTTAAAACGTAAATACAGGGCTCAGAATGGTATGTGACTAGTCAAGAGCATTACATATTGAACCTGGTAATTAAGAGCGTGATTCCAAAAATCTTCATATCCATTCATTTCAGTTAGTCAATCCAAACCAAGCTGTCCTTCCCTTCTTGACATGAGTGGTGAAAAGGACATCTGAGTTCACACACGTGTACTCATATGTAGTTACATGTACAGATTAAACTGTTCTGCCCAACAGTGATATATTTTCCTATATTTACTAGAAAGAAAACACTGAAGACAAGTGCTCAGTTGTCAGCAACAGCCTTTCCAATACACACGTTGGAAGACATTGCCTGCACACACACATTCTACTCATTCATGCAGTAGTAAGAATAAAACACTCAAACAAGAACTTACCAAGGGTTTTTACAGGGACATTTTTGTTAAAAGAGTGTGTTAAAAGGAATAGGAAGTAAATCAGATGCTGTAAACTTGATGCCTGAATTGAAACAAAAACTTAATTATGAATTTAAAGTGACAGTAATTGTGCAAACAGCATTAAAAACTTGGCTGAGAATGGGATGCGAACAAAGAAAATCATTTTAGTGAGGTTTTAAAGATGCTGTATTTCATTAAAATAATATGTAGGAACATTCAGATTTTTTTCTTCTACTCCCTCCCAATACTAAGTAAATTCAAGATTTGCATTCAACTTTCCCATTCAGAAACAGAGCATCTTTAAAGAGATAAATCAGCATTAGCTTACTTTTCCGAAAATTCACGTTCAAAATGATGCATGCTCTATTGAAGACAGCAGAGAAAGAAAGAGGACACAAGTTAATCATCCGGTTCTCGTGTCAAAGTGAGAAAAACAGATACTGTTAGCTGAAAAGTTAGTACAAAAGTCAATACATTCTTATTCACTGACAAATACGAGGACAGCGGATTGACTACTTCAATACATATTTACAATACTTTGTCCAATTCTGAATAATGAACCACTATTTTCCACGCTCTAGGCATTATTATACTTTATCAACAAATACAGCACACATGCTTCCAGCTGCACATGCCATAATTCAGCCTTTACAGGATTAAAGTGCATTTAGAGAAATTTAGCAAGAAATCTGCAGGGAGATTAGCCATAGGAGACGAAATCCATTCAGTTCAAGGAACACTTCCTGCTGTATTAACACCTGTATTTACACCTATGGGTCAGAGAAACTCGGGAAAAGCACTTCCTAAAGCATTCAAATTCTCTTACAGAAAGGTGAAGGACAGGCAAGATGCACCATATGGGTGCCAATGAAACATATGTTGTGCTGAAGGGTTTAGAATAATTGGCACAGACAAAGATTGTTAAGTACAACTCTCACTTTGTTCTTGCAGGAAAGCCCAGGAAAGCAAAAGTAACACCCCACAAACCTTTCTCTGTTGTAAAACATCATGCTGATATTTTATGGGCTTTTTAGCTTTAGAGAAGATTCAGTGAAGTTTTAAATAACCCATATCACAGCATTCTGCATCTCTTCTGATCCTAGCCATAACTCATATCCACAAAGACAACAAAACAGATTTTCAAGGAAGCAAAGAACTGTGGAGAAAAAAAGAACCAGAACTTCAAGGGAGAACATCAGAAACACAGGATGTTGCATTAGAATCACTTGCCATGATCTAACCAATGTCCTTCAAAGATGTTATTTAGCCAAGTATCTGCAACACCACCAGCCCAAAACATTCTCACCAATGACAGCAGCCCATAAGAGCCGATGTTTCCAGTGGACACCTTTCCCCTCAAAGCAGGCCATGCACTCAATCCTACAGCTGCAGCTGCCATTACAAAGACAGTAAAAGCCAACCACCATTTTATTTCTTAGTCTGTCTTCCATCGACTATACCAAGCACTCTGGTGCAAGCCACATCTCACAAGGCCTTTGTTCAGAGACAAAGCACCTTTCAACGTGTGAGAAAACCCCTGAACAGGTTCCTTCCCCAGGACATGTCAGTCTGGAGCCCGCTCCCCTTTGGTCAGTGTCTCTGGCTCTGCACAGAGCCACACATCACACTGGTTTGGTTGGTTACCAAATGATGGCAAGAGCTTCTGCTGGGTGCACTTTTCCTCATCAGCCTCCATTTTGCCTTGGCATCACATCACCAGGATGCTTTGAGATGCCCTGATTCTAACACGACCACAACCAAACCATACTAGACAGACTGAAAGCCTCAATGCCCTTTTGAGAATCACCTCACCACACTGATACCCACAAACAATTTTGGTTTAGAGGTAAATACCCTTAGTAAGTACACAGAAACTGGAAGAGAGAGATACCAGCTACAAAGGCATCACTTGTCACAGTCCTACCATGGGGCCAGTGGGTCTCTTTCACTGAGCCAGTAGTACCACACCTGCTTAGAACGGCTAAAACTACAACACTGCTGGTGAAAAAATTCAGCACACTAGTTTTCTCTTAGAACTAATATCTGAAATTTCTTCTGTGAATTCCACTCACAAAAGCATTCCTGAAAATGTGCCGCTTGCCTTTACACCTCATAAACAACATCCAAGCCATCAGCTCACTGAAGCCCTTTCCCATGAATGCAGGTAGGGCCACGTGCACCGGGTCAGATGGGGTTGATCACCACAAGTCATCAGGAGCACACTGGCAGCAAGGTGAACAAGACACTGTGACAATCTGGTTTGAACAGAGACAAGTTTTGAGCCCAAACTTGAGCCATTTTTTAGCCATTTGAGTCACATCAACACATAAACCTGCATCACATACTTAAAACTTGAAAAAGCTTTCAACCAAGTTCCAACAAGTCCAAGTTAAAACATAACCGAAAGGTAGTTTTATTGCAAAAACAAAAAATTGTTTGCTAAACATGCGTCCATTTTGGAGGCATGAGGTTTTCTTTGGCATTTTCAGCTACTTCTTTATTAAAGCACACAGAACTTGCAACAAACCTTCCAGCTAACAGTGGGTGCATCCTGAGAGCAGCACTGTTACTGTGCAACACAATAACAGTAATTATTTTGTTTAGGCTAACTGGGAGAAGTTAGTTCCTAAGATACACATTTCTCATACCCTCAACTTGAAGGAGAAATTACTAATTTGAATTTCAGCATGACTGATTTGAATTACATCACACAGACTGCAGTGTCCTTTGGAAGATCATTCACAGCAAACACAAATTTGATTGCATCACTTCAGTTACTGAGTTGTGCTGTGTAGAAAGTTCCTGGGACTGGAAATCCTATGGCATGAGTCACCATAAGAAACCGCAATGCTATGGACTGCTTCCCCTCTAGAAATGTTTGCCAGTGCTCCTCTTCCAGCCTTTCAGCCTGAAGAACATCCACTATTGCTCAATACTCAGATTTGTAATCAAAATTCCAGAGTATCTTTATTGCTCACTCAAGCAGATTCTTCACCGCTTTGCATCCCCTGTCCTAAACATTAGCAAACGTCTGCACAGCTACCCTGAAAACTGAAAAACAGAACTGGTCAAAAATAATAAAGATATTATTTCTAACCCAAATCAGTCTCTGTCTTGTTTCTACCAGCTCTAGTGGGTTATCAATGGGCTGATTGGGGAGATTTTCACAGCCTAAACCACTGAATTTGTCGCACCCAAAATTTCTGAAAATACATCACAGCAGTACAGGAGTAAAGAGACAATACACAAGGGATGAGCAAGCAGTATTTCAAAATTAACAGACCATTAACACCAGAACAAATACATACTGCAACATGAGGCCCAAAAAATGTCTGGAAAGTAGCACTGTCAGTAGGCCTGGAGTAAAAAAGACTTTGAAGCAAGCACTTACACTCTATGGATAAATCATATCATGTATATCTCAGGAGAGATTATTAAATGGTCCTCAAATGAGAGCACATGCCCACACACAGGCTGACACAAGATAACTGTCATCTCTGTGTTCCATCCTTGAAAACCACCATCCCTTAGTCATCCCTGGAAAAAACACTCACCACTGAGGAGCAGAGGGCAATTTAAAAAAAAACAAAACCATAAATAATGAGTCTTGAACTTACCTGCTGTAGAGGGCGGAGTGGGGGATGATGGAGATGTTAACGGGGAACTTGCCCCAGAGCCTGCTAAATAAAACAACAGTCTAGTAACTACAGCTGTGACACAGCAGCTCAACAGTCAGATAAGACAGATTGCTGGAAACAGGCCAACTTTATTCATTGAAGATCCAATCCTTCCATTGAAATCTTGGGAAAGATTCCCATTCATAGGAAGAGTGTCACTTGGACCCAATCTGAACAGAGCAGCTTTACAGTACAGAGCATCAGAGGATCTCCAAACACACAGGAAGTGCACTCAACACTATTCCTCTCTGGGAAACACTTTTTTTTTTCTGCTGCTTGGGCTGTTTGGTTTCAGTGTCCAAATTCTGTTCCCCTTAAAAGTTGTGCCACTGCATGGATGGCACCCATCTCTCCTAAGAGATGATATTCAGTCAGTTGCTCTACTTCACAAGTTACTCTGATATCCAACTACTCCACAACAAGCTGCTTTTGGACACATTTTAGCAAAGCAAGTCAACTTTTATCTGCTCCATACCTTTTAACTAAATGAAGACCTGTCAAAGGCTCTGTTGTTTCAGAATTTGGCACTGAAGCAGCAATTAAACGGATAATTTTCTCATTCATCATTACACCTTACTGTGTAATACAGATCACCATAAAGAGTCTCCCTGAAGACTCCATTTTTAAATAGCCTAAATAATGAATATTGTTATTCAACTCAAATATAGTCTCAATAAAGAGACTGATTGGCTTGGGTTTGTTGTTTTGTTTTGTTTTGTTTTAAGAATGAGGCACAGAAGAGAGAAACATTACTTCAAATTAAGCAGCTGCAAATCTAACGTTGACAATATTTTTAAGCCCTTAATTTATCTATTATTAAATACCCAAAGCAGTGGCTATCAGGCTTTGGCAGTCCAATATTAGCATGTAAACTGATCGTAATCCTGGATGTTTTCAGATAGAAAATGACAATAACAACAAAAAAATTACACAGATGTTTAGAAGCAAACTTTTCTCTCTGTAGTTACCTGAGTTATTTGAGTTGCTGTATTTTGCTGAGTGTTCTTCCCCACTTTCATAGGCAGAACGTTTTGACTTCTTTGAAAGGAAGCAGAGGAAATAGAAGATGGGAATGAATAATCAGTTTTTGTGATAAGGACTGAACTGACAAACAGATTCATAACAGCCATCTACTGTATCACACAAGGTTTATCAATGCCCAGCTTTCCTCTCCCCCATCCCCAACCCATGCTGACAAGAGCAGCAAGGCTGTTGTGTGCTCAAGTATCTCCAGGCAGGCATCAGAGCCACTCCAGTGCCCTCTGACCCCAAGGGAAAGGCAGAAAACTGACCCACCAGAGAGGAAGAGCA
Source organism: Empidonax traillii (assembly GCF_003031625.1). Taxonomy (NCBI): domain Eukaryota; kingdom Metazoa; phylum Chordata; class Aves; order Passeriformes; family Tyrannidae; genus Empidonax; species Empidonax traillii. Next base: position 874,796 of record NW_020955297.1, on the reverse strand, counting down.
AAGCAGACAGTGCTGCAGGAGCAGACTGAAACAGGCTCCAGTGCCCTCCCTGGGAAGCAGCACAGCAGCTCGTCTGTGCATGAGCTGTTAACCAAGACTGGGTGCATACAGCAACCTCTCACGGGTTAAAGCAATTTGCAAGTCAGCTACCATTGTAACTTCAACGTTTCAGTAAATACATAGCTTAGTTACAGAAGTGAAAACAATCGGGAAGTAGCACAGAAAAACACAGGATAGAACAGAGCCACGCACCTGTGGCCAAACCTGTCCATGCTACACATTCAAAAAATATACACATCTTTTTCTGCGTGAGAAACCCACTTAAATATTTCTTACTTTTCGTGCTAAGATCTTCCTTTTCTTTTTTTCTTCTTCAGAGCCATGATGAGATTGAGCTCTTGTCAGCCTTCTGTGCTGGTGAATCTTCAAAATGAAGGAAAAATTGGAAAAAGAACCATGTTAAGATCTTAAATGTTTTCAAGCAACACATTTGAGGTACAAGAAAATATGCTGTAGTCAGTTAATTAGATTTATTTTTTCATTTTTAGTTTTTATCTTTACTGTTACTGGTAAAGGATGGAGGTTCATACTGCAGTCAAAATTATCCTTTAACTTGGGAGCCACTGCCTGTGAAGCTGCATCACCTAAAACAGTGAAATGCCACACAGTCAGCAGCTGTTCTACAAGTTCTCATACTGCATTTTTGGAAAAGCAAATCTGCTGAAGAAAGCCTACATTACTCAAAATCACTTTTGAGTAAAAACTCGTTTTCTGCATGTAAAAATGATAGGAGGAAATGAAATTTCTGTAGGAAATACAGAAATGCAGACATTACCAATTTCTGTTCTTCTGTTAACCGCTTTTCTATGCATTCCTTGGAGACTTTCAATGCCTCTTTTAGCTTGGTAGGAATCTAATACAGAATGGGGAACAAAAACATAGCACAAATTGTGATAAAGGAAAACAAAACTTGACTGCTCGCACCTCACCACTCATCACATTGCTCATCTAAAGCCCCAAGTTCTGGCACCATTCCTTTAGTGAATAGAAAATAAGACTCTAGATGCATGTTTTTCCACTCAGAAATAACAGCAGGGACAAAGAAACTGTAAAGACAGGGACAGGTGACCGTTTTGATACTCCAGTCACATCCCCAAACTGCCATGAGGCTGACAGGACACATGGCACGTGTCTTCCAGGAGAAGTGCCCTGGGGCAGCTCCCCAGTGGGACCAGATGTGGCTCCCAAAACATCCCAGCACTGGAGCTGGCAGCAATGTGCTGATGGGCTCACGTAGCAAAAACAGCTCCTCTCACTGCAAGGCACCCACATTACTTGGCAGCCTCTGCTCAGATAGAGCATCATCATTAGCTACACAAAGGGGCTCCAGGACAGCAACTTGAACACTCATGGGTCACATCATGGCCCCTTTCTAAGGATACAATTCAGCACTGGAATCCAAATACTGCTGGCAAGAGCCATAAAGGCAAATAAAGCTCGTTCTCCTCTACCCTCTCTGTCAATTAATGTGTAGATAACACAGGCTGGCACTTCCATAAACACCAGCAAACCAATGTTCAACTCTACCTTAAACTGTGGTTTCTCAGAGTTTGTTAGCAGGACGTCACTGAATAATCTGTGAGTGGATAAAAAGAGAGGAATATTATTCCCAAGAGATAGGCAAAACCACAGAAAAATGCTACTGGTACCGTTCGTTTAAACCCCTCTTTCTTCCTTTCCTTCTCTGTCCTCATCCCTAGGCCACAGTTTGGTTTTTTTCCACAGGTTTTTATGTACTGCTTTTTATTTTCCAAGCACTGCTGTAATATTAGCAGCATCCAACCCTCAGCATGTAGTCATTACTGATGGCAGAAGAAAGCAAGTTTATCTGAGATCTTTTGAAAATTGCTACGACAGGTACAATATCAAAGGCTAAGAAGGGTTCCCCCCAAAAAAAACCCCCACCTTTTCCTTAAAAATATATGGCTTCTTTAATTACAATAGATTTCCAGAGATTTTATTCTAAATTTTACCTATGCAAAATCATTGTTCTTGTTAGGAAAATTCTCTTAGCCCAACTATTGTTTTAGTATTAACAAGAAACATGTGAAAAGTCAATTGAGTGAACTTAACATTTGAGAATATCTGCATTCTTGCTTGTACTCTGCAAAAGGCAACTAAAGTAAATAATCTAATATTTTTGTTCTCCCCCCTATGGTGTCAGCAGCAATGATTAATCCTTTTCCATCCAAAACAAAGACACTAGAGGGCAATGGTAGTCTGAAAATAAACCGGTTATTCCATTTCAAGATACTTAGTCCTGGAGAACATACTAGAAAACTGTCCCAGAGAGATCTCAAACCTGGCTCCAAGATAAATATTTCTGAGATCTTTTGTTGCTGTTCACTATGGAAAATCATCCCAGGCTTATACTAGTGAAAACAAACTCAAGTCTAGAATCAAGTTCATTAAGGAGAGTATTCCATGAAAAATGCAAAAATAAAGCAGATTTTAAAATATTTTTAAAAAACCATGACAATTCATCCTTGTTTACAGGGCTTTCTGACCCTTTCTGATTACATGTTCTTATGAAATTAAGAGAAGTCATAGTTTGTATGGCTGTAATAAATAGGTATTTAAATTACATTAATTGCTTTTAATTACATTCATTCCATTGCACATCTACGTAGAACATTTTGTGAGGAATATTGGTATGAAGGGGATGTAGTATATTATCTTAAATATCAGATGCAGCTGGGCATGGATCGTTTGTTCAACATCTTTTAAGACTTGTATATTCCTCTATTCACAGAGTTTTCTTACAGTATTTCTCCCCTGTTTACAGTCTTCTCTCCACCTTCCACCTCCTTGAAGGAGGAGGAGGAGAAGGAATTGAAGGCTGCAGTGACTCCCAACCAGGAAATTTGAACCTGAGAGCATGTTCTAAATGCACTGCAATCTGTGTTGTGAGATCAGACCCAGATTTAGGTATGGACAATCTGCCATTTATTAGGTCCTGACTCTGGCATCTCACATTAGGAAAAATAAAAGAACCTCCCAACAGAACTGTGGTTCCGTGGCTCCACGTGCTGGTGACATGTCACGGTATAGAGGCAGCAAATTCCCTGGAAATGCTGTGTCCCAAGTGCAGGCAGTGTGGCCCTACAGACAGGTGTGATCTCCACTCAGTCACACACTGACAATGCTCCCTTCCTGCACCCCGGCCTTGCCCCACTGCCCCCACCTGCCCTCACTCCTTCACTGCATTCTGGGAGGACAGCCTGTTCAGGAAATTTAGTCTGTCTATGCTTCAGAGAATCCCTAAGCCAACCCTGCAAGAAACCAGACAGAACTTCTAAAACAACATTTCATCCTCAGAACAAGTCTAAATGTCACTGCTGAGCAAAGCAAGAGATCTATTTTGCCAGTCATAAGTAAACTGATAGCAAAATCTACTGAAGGAGACATGCAAAAAGACTTATTCTAAATCTTTTAAATCAATCTGTACATGATCTTAATCATGCTTGCATTACTTTAATAGCTGGATTAATTTAAATCATGCTAACTAAAGTGCATTTATAACAGCTCCAAAACAGCAAGAGACAAAGAAATGCTAAAAGCACATTCATCATGTTCATAGGGGACGGATTCTATACAGCCTATCAATTTTAAAGCTTCATTTGGGACACATCCCTCAGAACAAGGAGCAAACCTTTCTAAAAAGAAACAAGAGCAAAAAAGCTCCTCCTCCTGAAATAATTAAAAACATTACTATGAATATAAAACAAGTAGAACAGGACTTACGGCATCTGTAAGAGCCGTGAGACAGTTGGCATGCCATTCTTCATAGCTTCACAGGTCAGAATGGATTCCAACACTGACACTACCAAAGCAAGCATGAAAATGAACACATTTTTGCACGGCAGGACAGCAAATGATTTAGAGTGAATGTCTGTGTGATGTTCCCCTAAGTATTGCATCAATCAAGCAGTGATGAAGCCCTGTGGCATGTGTTTTTTATTATAGTGTTACTATTACACACACAAACTTTTCAAGAATGTTAGACATAAGGCAAGGGAATCCAGGCATCTCATTACTTACTAAACACTGCTTTATTACTCAGCTAAAAAACAAAAAGAAAGGTTTTACTTATACACTACATATATTTCATGAAGAACACATTTTCTCTTTGACCAAAGTATTAATTCTTTCTGGTCACAGGCTGCAAAGATCTCAGGCTGATATTTCACAGCACTTTAGCTTGGGTAAAAGTTAAGAGTGCACCTGGGAAGCTGTGACTGAGATGTTCTCCACTGCATACTAACCAACAAACACTGAGGGTGCAGGGGGGAAGCTCTCTACTGGAATCGTGTCTGGGGGTCTTCCATACGTCATTTCATACAGTAAGTGTCCAAAGCAATGTACGTCAACACCTTCTAAAGTCTGTGGAGGAACAAAAAAAAAAAATAAAGCCACAACTTGTTAGTTTTTCACGACTGGTTAACCCGTTGCAGAAAAACAGTGATTTTGCATGTGAAGATAGAAAAGAGGAACCACTAAGACAGTTCTTAACCACAACCATTTCCCAGTGTAACTGTTGCTCAAATGAAATCTTCACGCCTCAAGCTAAAGCAGCCACCACTGTCTTCCTGTGTGTGATGATAAAAATGCGACAGCAGTATAGTCAAGTTCTGTGAAAATGTGTGAAGTTGTAAGCTCTTTTCCTACAGCAGTTTAGAAAGCCACATGGTGACAGAAATCCCAACCAAGTCCATTTTCTGAGCTAAGTCAAACAGCAGAGAATGAGGTTCATAAGAGGACCTGCTGCCACTTTACAGGTAAAAAGACAGAAAAAAGTGCATATCAAACAAACCTAGGAAAGCCTCCCTTGCTCTTCCTTAGGTTTGTGCAAGCTGTACACACACTCTAAGCTCCCAGACAGCATATTTCCAAGATTTCTAAACTGTGTTTAAACAGAAGGGGCTCCTCTTACCGGAAGAGGCTCAGAGCCTTGATGGCACTAACAGATTTGGGCTAACCATGAACTTTTGATCGTTTCTTTGACAACACAGCAGAACTTGTTTAGCAAGGTCAGCAAGCAGCTATCTCGTGATGCTGTATGGAATTTATTACAATGAGAGCCTAAAGGCAGGGCAAGATGCTGCTGGATTGCTGCAGCAGGGTAAATTTGTTTTCATACTTTTGCAGGAAGATAATATTTTGCTTTGCAAGCCCGCAGTTAACAGACACCCTTCAAACAAATAAAAACCAGTTTTGAATAGCTAGACATCTGCAAGCATCTCATCAATTTTCACACAGTATCCACCAAAGACAAGGCTGATTAATACTCCCACCTAAGCACAAGTAATAAGTTGTGCTCACTGGACAGACATATAAGTGAGAACGTGTGATAGACAGTAAGCACATTCCCATGAAATATAAGACCAGGGTGGAAAGAGATCTTAAAACAACTGCACTGTACTTCTATTTGTGCCAGCACTGTTATCACAAAAACACTCACCTGCACTCCCCTTTTACCTGCTTACCTTTGGCCTCAGCCTCACTCCAGAGTGCTGCAACAAAACTGCTGTGCAGCCAAAGAGTGATTTGGAGGAAGCAGAGAAGCAATTTGATGGAGAAAAACTCAGGTTAAAAAAAGGGGCTTGAGAGAGGTTTTTTCATTCTAGTCAGTTCTCCACAAACAGAGGTTGAGGATAAAGAGATGCATTAGACTTGGTTGAAATAATTGTCTGAATCTTACATTAATTTTCCGAAACTGTGAAAAGTATGATCGATAAAATGATGGAAGTCCCAACAAGGAATTTTCAAGATCCAGTAACTTGCAGGTATCCCCATCCAACATCACATTGGCAGAGTGAAGATGGCCGTAAGGAAATCCTTTCTCATGTAAGAATTTTAATACCTGAAAAAAAATCCAATACAGGAGCACTGTCACAAGATGCTCTGATGATCTCAAGGTCATAAGATCATCAGCTTAAATCCTCCAGTACTACAGCAGATTCATAATAAATGAGGCCCCCATTTGGAATGCTTGCTCAACTTGATCTTCCACATTATCTTTGCCTGTCTATTCGTCCCCATTTCACTGGTAACACTTCACACAAAACAAACATTTGATGCTGATCTTCAAAGCAGCCACCTCCTAAAAGAGATCTGGAAACTGAAATTCACAATTCTACTGAATATAATAGTTTGAATCAAAAAAATTTTAAAAACACATTGATGACCATGAATTTATGGCACATGTTCTGCAGTGTAAGAATTACTTCTTTTCCTTTGCACATAAGGAAAAAACTACATTATCACCTCTCTCCCACTTAAACTCCACATGCACCAATTGCTTTTTTCTTTTTTTTGGTCATAAATGGTCTCACACATACATATCTAAATTCAACTCTCAGCAGCTAATCTCAACTCACATTTACCTTTGAAGTCTGCTGCTGAAATAAAGCTTCTGTGCTCAAAAGTTTGTCTACTTTTCTAGCTAAACCAGTTGGCCTCAAAAAAAAAAAAACCATAAAGGCAGGTAAATAAAGCAAAGAAAAAAAGTACCTCTAATATTTGCCTTCCATACGTTTTTATTTGCTGAAGCTCAAGACCTTGAATTTTTTTAGGATTGCAATACTTCTTCAAGAATGGGTCTTTTGGCTTTGCCTTTAAAAAAAATACACATATTGAAATCATGCTGAGAAAAGTCAGTATTTGTCTTAGTTTGCTCAGTAATAGATGGCAAACACTTTTATAAAAGACACGCTATGGTCATTCCAGCAAACATTCTGCCATTTGAGTCGGGGGTGGGGGATAGACATTACCTTATAAATAAGGTCCTTGAGTGTCCCTTTTTCACTGAATGGTCTAATAACCAGTGCTGAAGATTCATTGGCAATGGCAAAAGTGATTTTGTAAATATAGGGATGCTACCAAAAGAAGAAAACCATAGGTAAATTTTAGATGACTAGTTCTGTAATTCATTTGTGTTCAATTAACAAGCAGGAAAGGATTGCCTGAATTGTATATTTAAAGTAATAAATTGGATTCTGTCAATGACATTGAATAACCCATGCAAAGAAAACTTCACTAAGAAGTTTCAATTCAATTAGCACATAAATTAAAAAGAGAAAATCCACGATCTTTTTTTTAACAAAACAGACTGGCAGTTTAGACAGATGAAGAATACAGCACTTATTCATGAGCAGCTTTACTGCAGGTTTAAGTCATGCTAAGCTAATAAATTCATTCCCAGTTTTATACAACTATGGCACATAAGGAAATTCAGCATTAATAGCTGTCATAACAGTTTTATGTCTTCAGAAATTATTGTAACAACTTTGCAAAACCGAATGAGAGAGCACAGTTGGAAATAAATTACAGATACAACACATATACCAACTGAAATTGCTAGTCAGGAGAAGACCCCTTGTTTGTGTCTTATTTTAACACAACAGTTTCAGTGTGGCTGGGGGTTGAGCAGCCTGGTTTTCAGTCTCTCCTGTTATGGGCAACTGCTGAGCTCCAAGACTGCACAGAGATTTACCAGTTTAAATACCATTCCTTTCAGCCAGTCTCTCACATGCTTAACATCCTTAACTCCTTTTGGAGTAAAGTGACCGTTTTTCAGGCAGAGATGCCTATTGGATTTATAGCGTGGCATTGCACAGGAGCTTAAATTGTACAGCTTTCATTGTACCTCTACTGAGATACTCCTTTTTTTAAGCTCAAAGAACTGAGAAAACCTAACAGTTCTTCCATTGCCTCATCCACTGCTGCCTGAGAATATCCCCAGCTCATGGGCCAGCACTTACACCTAGACAGCACTATCCTAACAGCCTGAAAGTGCTGAAGAGCTGAAATAAAAGCTCATGACCTCACAGTACTGCACAAGAAGAAAAAAAATTAAACTAACCACAACACTGAATCTCCTGTAATAATCCCGCCGTATTATTATTTGTGCTGAGAACACGTTGCTTCATATTATATGGGAAATGTAATTAAAAGGTTTGCAAACCTTTACATGAAAGTAACTCTAAAATTACAAACTGTCTACTAGGCTATATGTGCTTCTGCAAGATCAATCCTTGACACGCACTTCTGAGCACAATTTAAAAGTCTTCAAGTAATACTCACAGAACAGGAAGAAAGAAGTTTCACAGCATACTGTAAGTCTTTGTCAGACAAGTACTTATCAGGGCCAAGATCAGCCTGGAAATAAATAGGAAAAGAATGGCATCATAAAAGATGTTGCATTCCATAAAGAAAATGTGATCTATATTCTTCTCTGGCAAATGAAGACAGATGTTTGATGGTATATTTTGAAGAACAAGCAAGAAAATCACACATACAGAATGAAACCTGAAGAGACTGAATAAGGTCATGGTTTCACAAACAAAATGTGTGACCATAAATATTACTGCCTCTTTCCTCCCCCAGATCTGACATTCATTACTACCACTGAATGAACTCTGCAAACTCCAGACTGAGGGACTGTGTGCATTGTGAACTGATAAGACACCTCCTTCCTCTGCACCAAGAAAAACTCCTCTCCTATTGCAGGCTTTAGTGACCTGTGCTCTCCAGTGAAGTCTCACAAACAGCTTTGCTCATACAATTAAGGGGGCACCACATTTTAGCACAGCAGCAAAAGCAAGTGTTGTCAAAGGACCAGTTTGTGCCTCTCTTGCTTATTAGTTTGTCAGTACAACTAAAGATCTAAATAAGAAAACTCATCACTTTAAAAAGGATCATCTTGTTATTTTCAGCGAGCAGATTTATATACGGTCAACACCCACATCATTACAACTGAAGAGCCTGAGGTGCAGGATTAGGAACAAATGGCCAAGCACAGAAACCTGCAAACTGGATTTGCCACCAGAGGAAAGAAACACAAGAAATTCCCACACCACACATCCACCTGAGGGCTTTCAAGGCTCTCTCAAAGCCTGAGCTCTTCAGCCTATCTCTCTGTCACTCACACATGGTAGTCAAAATAAAATCTTGAGTGAAATTGAGAAAGACTTGAGGATGAGATGAGGCATATATACCCAGCTTAACACTAGCCGTTCCTTTGGTTGATTCTTTATCTTCATTAAGAAATATTTCTTACGTATTCGCCAGCCTACAAAAAAAAAGGCAGCAGCAGTTTTAATTAAACACTACTAAATGACACAACTCACAAGCAGGACAAGGTCTGTAAGCAAAGACTTAAGATTGGAATCTCAGACCTAAGATTGGAATCTCAGGACAACTCATATAGTTGGGAAAAAAAATCAGACAAGCTTTCACACACACATGCTCTTCTTACCTATATCTTTTAATGGTTCTACCACTTCCCACTTTGGCTCTGATCGGAAGAACATTGAAACGTGCTGTAAGGCAATTTCTGGAAAGAAAAAATGAGAAGAAGGGGGAGGGAATAGAAAAGAAATTAAAATGTTTTAAAGAGACTATATAATGTAGTTATCCACATATTAGGTAAGGTTCAATGCCAGAAGGAAGCCCGCAGGAGTTCAGACTAAAAGTCAGCAAAATCACTTCAAAAAGGAAATCAGATAAAAACACAGTTAGAGGGCATTTGCATTTTTAACTTGATAACTCAAATCCGGAGAGAAAACAGAGAAAGCATTGCTTGGAAAACTTAGCTTAACAGTCTGCTTTCTATCTCTACTAGATCTACATTTCCAAGTCTAAATCCAACGCTCACAGTTCAGATTTCCCACAATAGGAGTACACAACATTAGATCATGAAATGTTTCTGCTATACCCGTAAAAGTACTTTTATCTCTTTACTGTGCATCTATATTGCCATTGCTACATGCAAATTATGTAAACTAAACAGTTCTGTTTCACCATGTGTTATCCTGCCCTGTTCTGTGAAGACAAAGGTATTTGGCCAGCTATCATGAGCCTGCACACATTTAGGGGGCTGGAGGGAGGACACCCATCTTGTTCATGAATTCTCCCACAGCTGGGAGCACAACTGGTTTATTCATGAAGTGACCTGAAGGGAAATCTCAATGAGAGGTGGTGACAGCAGGGGGAGAAAGGGAATCATGCTAGCAAGGGATTTTCTCTAAAATGGCATAAAAAATCAGCAAAAAGATAAGGATGTGCTGATCTCTCCCTCTTCACTGTATCTTCTCTCTATATAAATATGCTAGAAAAAAAGTGCATAAATATTATCTCACTGCTCCAGTAATTAAAAGATGACAAACTGATGGTCTCTAAAGACGAAAGGCAATGATGTCTGTGCTACTAAGTTCCCAGCAACTAGCAGGAAACACAATCTTGATGAAAGTTCTCAGAACTAACACAGAAGTCACAGTGTCTCCTAGAGGATTTAAATTGCTTGCTCAGCATTAGCCAGACAAACTGCATCTTTAAAGAGTTACTGAGAATTTACAACTCCTGCACAGCTTATCAGAAATATCCAGGAAACGTTCTTTGCACTTTGGAGCTGAAGACACCAGAATGTTACATAAAGGGAGAAAAAAAAGACAAGGGAAAAGGAAGTAGTGAGTTCCTGCTTCAGGAGATTCTGCTTTTATGAAAACAAGCTTTGCATTTTGCAAAGAGTTGGTTTGCCCCTGAACTAAATCTGTGGAGTGGGTTTGATCACTAAGAGGAAGTTTTTTCAGTCTGTAAGAGAAATGTTTAATGGTTTCCAACAGCTGAAGTAATACAAATTCAAAGAAGAAACATTTAGTAATGAAGAAACTGATCACTGGGGATACAGTGACTTTCCAGAATTTGTGGGAAGAGGGTGTCTGACTTATTCAAGCTAAACCTAGTGCTAAAAGTACTAAATCTAGCTCAAACAATTAGTTCTGGAAGACTCACACCCCAAAGCAACAGTAGGAGCTGGACAAGATGACCACAATTGTTCCTGTTGAAAGATTCAGTGTTGAAAAGATTGGCTGTTTTAGAAGAATACGGAGTGGACAAACTTAACTCCACCTTACACTGTGACAGACAAATGACTTCCCAACACCAGCCCTCTCCATTTATCAGCAACTCTCCCTCCCCCAAGTTCTGCTTATCTTGACCCTCTGTGAAATAATTCAAATATTTAGATTTGACAATCTCAGCATGATCCATGCAGAGCTGGAGAAGCCTTATCATAAATAATCACATGCACAATATCATAATTTTGAAGGTTGTTCCCCACATGTTTCAGTGCAGATCCTTGCCAGCATTCATGGAAGATAAACACACATCCTAAAGTCAAACTGTAATACAGTTTTGTATTTCCTGCTTACCAGTGTAGTTTACAGAATAGCTGTTTGGGTCCAAGAATTTCTTTACCAGTTCACAGTTAGACAGTATGTGATGGGTAGTAATTACGTCGAGATAGGCCTGGAGTCCCTTCTGTCTTTCGGCAATGAATTCACGCTCCATATTTCCAATCAATTTTTTTGGAGGAAGAGGTAGACTTAGAGTTGAGATCTTTAAAAAGAGAGGAAAAATTACTAACCTTGCTCTCAAAATGCCTCGGGGATATAAACTGGCAACTCAGAAAGTAAAAGACTCTCAGCAGCAAGCTAACTACTCAATAACTCTTTTCCTACTGTGTATTACAAGCTTTTATATTTTTCCTAAGTACTGTTATCAGAGTCAGAAGACAGCTCACATCCCACTGTGAAGAGATTAGTAAATGGAACAACACTGAAAATACAAGGAGACAAATTTTTGCAAGTGAGTCATACATTTAAGATCACTACACAAAACTTTCAGATACTAAATGGCTACAATTTTCAGCCAGACCCTTCCTATGACACACCTCTGCCACAGCACAAAAACTATTCACACCTTATCATTTTCCCTGGATAAGATTTGTGCTTTCTTATTTCATGAAGTGTAGATTAATAACTTTCCTTTGACTCAATGACTTTGTAGGTAATTTAAAGCCCTTTCCTACAGTGCTTTAAATCTGTAATTACAAATATGGTGCAACTTTTCCATTTTCTCTTCAGAATTTGCTACTGTACTTCTTTTTTTTTTTTTTTTTAATTCTATACATCTTTCAACCCAGAAATAGTTGCAATCTACCAGTGGGCATAGAGTAGTTGTTTTATGCTGACATTAGTGATCCGAAACTTCAGAAAAAAAAATCAGAGAAATCCTTCAAAATAGGACGATGAAAAAATGTACAGAAATTCAAAGCCTTATGTAAGCCAGATCAAAGAGATCATCCTCTGTGTTTATATTCAATTACGTCATGTGAATTGCCAGAATACATTTTTCATATTGTTAACACATTGTTGCCTTGCAGATCAAAGCACCTGCCTTGGGTGAGCTGAATCTCCATGGGAGTTATCTTTAAGAACTGTGTGTTGCAGGAATCAATTACACCAGATGCAATAACCTCATTTCTAAGGCAAACAGTTCACCAGGGAGAAGACAGGGGCTTTTGGTGTTTGAACAACTTTCATTTTAACCAGTGGAAAAGGTAAGGGATTAGTTCAACAAACTGGGACAGAAGAAGCATTCCCTTTCCTTTTTACCTCATACATTTGAACATGGCAGTTGTTCCCTACTAAGTTTAGCACTTCTACTTCACTGGTTTCTGACTGTAAATTAGGGATTGAAAAAGAACTATAACTATGTCTGGATTACAGAAGATGCTTATAAAAATCATCTTATTCACTGAGAATTTTCAATGCTCTTTTGCACCCAAGGGAAAAAAATATCCAGGAATAAATCCAAAAGCAATCATATCCCACTTACAGTCAATAATTCGCCAAATTAGTTTTAACACCAGAGGCAAAAAGAACTCTCCTTTGGCAGACCACTCCAACTGAAAACAAAGTTTCCAAACAAAACCTAAATCCTTTTCTGATATTACTCACTTAAAAAGCATGTCAAATGATAATCACCTCTACCTTCTTGACCTGACAGCTAGCTACCATCAGAGAGACACTGACTCTAGTTCAGATGTTTTCAAACCACTATTATTTGTTTTAAAGCTTATAAATCAGACATCTGCTATTTTTCAGCAGAAAGTAACATCCAGGCCCAGGTTTTTGTAGCAATCTAACAAAACACACAGCACAGCGAGAACACTGTCTGTCCTAGAAGGACACCTCACTGAGGTCCTGACCTTGCCAAGACCTCACATGCTTTCAAACACCAGCAATATTTCTCCGTGGCCCCAGCTCACCACTGGAGCCAGGATGGGCTTCACCACGGAAGAACCTGGGAATTAACATTCTTATCTTCAAACCACAGCCCGCTCAGGAATGTCTGTTCAAAAGCTGCAGTAAAATGCTTCACAAAAGCCAGATATCTTGCTGTGAATTCCACTGCTTCCAGTACTTCACTTAACAAAACAGAAGAGCAGTCAAGGATCTCCACACATCTCAGTCAAATAAGGCAAGAGGAAGAAATGCAGGACAGACTGGAAGGAGCTTTTCAATCCAGTACAGTTGAGAGTTCAGGGAATCTGGCTTGAAACTTTCTGATACAAATCAGGGTCAAAAGTATGCATTCTCAAGCCTAGACAGTTTTGAAATTCTTGATCCTTAGTATTATTATATAGGTAGCACCAGATTAATTTGCATTCCAACTCAACTGCAGCTGTGTTCAAACACAAACACCAAAATCTACAAAAAGGACAAGTATGCCACAAGAACTTGAAGAACTTGGGGTCATACATCCAAAAGAAGCTCAGTTTTTCCAGCTGCACTTTAGTTGGAAGAAGACTGGAGTTTGGTATCTTCTTACTGGTCCTTGTTTTATACTGGTTTTTGGAGGGTTGCTTTTTGTGGAGGTTTGTTTGTTTACTCCAATTTCAATATACACAATGGTTTAAAGAGTCTAAAAACAAGTTATGGGACCTAAATATTGTGACAGAATATTGTTGCTTAGAGTTCTGGATGGAAAGAACAGAGGAGTGTTGTATTGTCTTATTGGATGCAAAAACTTCAGTTCTAGCATCATAAAGAGTAAAAAATCCAAAACAGTGGGAGAAAAGAGCAATTTTACCATGATTCTCACTAGTTACTGTCTGCCCTGGCATTTGGAACTAGGCTGGAGAAGCAGTAGTGTTTGTCAAAAGCAGAGCTGTGCATCTTTGATAAAGGCTTAAAATTCTATTCCTGCCCTTCTGCTGGGCACATAATGAAGAATAACAACTTTTAGGGTGGTTCTCTGTACGAGCCAGAAAAAGCTTCTCCAAGTAGAGACACAACTTTGCCTTTCCAGACCATGGAAAGCAGACTCAGGAGTTTGAAAATCAAGGGGTGAGCAGAAGTTTTCATTGAAGGAGTCAAGCGCTAAAGACCATGGCCTGCTAATTTAGCCATGCTCTCATATCCTCCCATCCAAGTTAGAGGTATGCTTTGATTATTCTGTTTGATGTTTTCTGGTCACCCAAGAAGCTGATGTTTTTGTCCTAGATCCTGGTCTCCCTCTTGTTTCAAATTCCCCCTTATCCCACTCTGCAAGTTGCTGTCAAATAATTTCCTGAACCATCCCCTTTTATCGTTCACCTCTGTCTCAGATAAAAAGGTTTTTTCTTTATCATACAAAACCTATTTACCTTCACTTTCTAGACCTTCCACCTAGGCCTAACCTTGCAGTACCTGGCATTTCTGAATTTTAGGACTTAAAGGTCCATTGCTTTCTCTACTAAAGGTGCCTCATTTGAAATGTAAATGGGAAGGCATAAAACTTTTTCATGCCTTAATACATTCTATTCCCCAGGGTTAAGAGGAGCTTGTTAGAGGTGGCTGCAGAAGTGAACTCTTTCTTCTTTTTAAAACTTTCTCGAAATTCTTTCTCTGTGATCTTTATCAGAACCTGACAATGGTTAAGACCACAATGACCCCTAGGTACTCTGATGACTAGTACCATCTCATCTCCTCGTGTTCCCCTGGGTGTTTATCTAATTTTAAATCTCGGATGTTTCTGGAGTAGGACACATCCCTGTATTGCATTTATTCAGCACATCACAGAGAAGGTTTCTAGGTCATGATAAAAGTTCCTACGTGCTACTGCACATTCAACAGAATAATTCAACAAGACAACCAAGTTGCATCTGTTGAATTATGACTAATTTGTCCCCCTATCCACCTTCAGCAAAGGAATTGGTTACAGCAGACTGTCAGAGCTCACAATTCAACACCCTAGCAGGGTTTTGCTCACCAAGGATCATCAAGCAGGTAGTTGATTAAACTGGGGAGGTAAAGAGGAAGTGGAAACAGCATTAAACTCTTGAATTCATGAAAGATTTAACAGGGGAAAAAATTTCAACCTCACAAAAATCTACCCTCAACCTCATCATTCATTTTTTATCTTGTTTGCCCAGTACCATGGAAGTCCCAAGTAATGAGTCTCAACCCTGTCGATGCTCATCACTCCTGCTTCCCCCCTTTTCCAAACACACTCACATACACCCTGCTTTTTCCCACACAAACTAAAAAGAAATAATTGTCCTGAAAAGCAGAAGAAAACACACAGTGAGTCCAGTGTTTGGCCAAGGAACACTCCTCAGTGACACAGAAAACCATCACATGAGAAGCAGCATCTGGTAGTGCTTTTAGACGAATATAAATAATGGGACACATAGCACTTCAATGCTGAATTTATAAGGTTGGTATGTGCCTTGGCTTTCTCCAAATCAAAGAAGGAACAAATAAAAACACACAAAACCGGAACAAGTCACAGTACTGAAGGGAAAGATTCAGTATCTGCCAATTTCCTCCATTTCTATATAAATTGATCCCGTTGATGCTAAAATTCAATTTTATAAGGGAAAACGTAGGAGTGAAAAAGTACACATTCAAGTTACATTTGAAGTCACAGCTGCTCTTTACAGCTATGTGAATTTTTATTTCTTCTTCACCACAATATATACAAATATCACAAGCCATTTTAAATAAACCCTCCTAATTAGACTTTATATTTATATATCAAGGGTGAAAGTTACCTGCAAGCTGTTATTAAGCAAGTCAAAGTCACTGTATCGCCTCACAATCTGCAAAATAAAAGACACAGTTCAGGAAAAAAATTACTTTTTCCATTAGCATTTTACTCCTCAAAATTACATCAGAGAAAAGTAATTCCCATTTATAATCATCTTCTTTTAACAATTCTTGTACAAAGGCATAACTGTTGGATTTATGTCACATTGCCAGAGACCAGAGCAGTTTTTAATCATATCTGACCAGAAAGAAAATGCATTTCTAAATATTATCTTAAAACAGGTTTAAAAATATTTGTGAGCAAAGTTGTGGCAAAAAAGGCATTTTTGCCATATTAGATGCAACAACTTTTCATAGTCATTTTCATTACTACTTCTTGGTTTTGTTGCTCAGCAAGGCTGTAATTTTAGCCCTAAGGAAGGCAAACTAGCATTTGAGATTTTAAAATGATGGTTGTAGCAAACCACAGTAGTAACACGACAGGCACTTTTCCTGGAATATTCAGAATAGGAGAAGACAACATGCCTTCTGTAGCTGGCAGCAATACTGGTTTTCTCTTAGTTTTTGATCAAAAGTATTCAAGCACTTCATGTTCTCAATTCCAAATGAACATTTCTCTTTCCAGCTCAAGTTTGAAAAGTTAGGAAGGGACAATTTTCAAACTCATCCTAAAAAGGCATCCTGGTTACATGAACCACAGCTTCAGAAATTACCTGCCAACTGTTTTCTGCTGAAACTCCTCTCTGAACACGGATTATGTATTCCTAATAAAAGGAAAAAAATATTAGAAATGAGAGTGAGTAAGCTGAAGAAAGTTATTCAGTACTTCTCCAACTATGACCACAAATACTGAGAAACAGAAAATTCAGATCGAGCACCTGGGGGAAGGTCCAAGCTGGATTTGCTCACTCCCACCCCCAGCAATTGTCTCACTCTGCTTCCCAGTGCAGAACACAAGGACAGGTCCAGGAGCTTGCACTTGAACAGTTTAATTTAGTTACAGAAAAAGGCAGTAAAAGCATACTCAGCACACATCTCTACCAACATCAGCTGAAGAAACCTCTCCTTACCTCACCTCCAATATCCAGCAAGTACCCCCAGGAACTACTGCCACCACCAAAACAGAGTGAAATGCCAATAAATAACCACAGCTGCTCAACCTCCAATTATTTTTGTACTGGAAAGGTTACCACAAAAGCTGTGGAATGTGCTTGGCTAACTAGAACATCTCAGTTTCTCATGATGGTAATTCTTCATTTATAGTGCATGCTTAATGTTAAATATTTAAATATTAACTATGCAGATATATCTAAATCTCAGTAAGGAACTTTTGAATTTTAAGAATTAATAATTCTTCCACCACAATTACATTCATAGATCACAATTTTTTTCAGTTTCTTCATTTCAAGCTCCACTGTACCTTTTGCAGACTAATGCCTGGTCACAAATACCTGGCCAATACAACAATATCATCATTGGAGATTTATTCAATTATCTCAAAAATAGATATGAAGTATCTTATACACCCAATCAGACATACTTCAAGGCAGCCATGACTTTGTTTACCTCTACTCTGTTTCAGTTTGAAAACAGTTCTAAAACCACTTTTGACATTTCAAATATCACAAACAAGGCAAGTCCATTTCCTAGAAATCCTATATTCTCCATTTTAGATATTGTTTAATTAGTAAGGAAATAAAATTATTCTGGGCTGATTGTAGCAATAGATACTTCTTTGCCATTTGCTCACACAAAGCTCTGTAAGTGCA
This sequence comes from Empidonax traillii, assembly GCF_003031625.1. Taxonomy (NCBI): domain Eukaryota; kingdom Metazoa; phylum Chordata; class Aves; order Passeriformes; family Tyrannidae; genus Empidonax; species Empidonax traillii. The sequence goes on along the minus strand of NW_020955297.1, from coordinate 857,089 downwards.
GCTCTTTTTAAAGTCTTTTTACAGAGATTCTCCCACAGCCACATAATTTACATTGAGAAACAGGCCTGGCTGGGGTGGCAGGACCCTGCACTGAGGCTCAGTGCCACTAAACCCGTCAGGCTTCCCCAGGGGAACGAGCACAGTCACACCCACGCACCTGCAGCTACACATCCAAAGTGAGAACGAAAAATTCTGAGCCAAACACAAATTCCCACCACGGGCCACAGCATTCCCGAGCTGGAACATGCAAAAAGCTCCTTGCACTTGTGCCAAGCGACGCACAAGGACCCACCAGCCCCTGCCTGCAGTGCAGCAGCACATGATGCACCGCTGTCAGCCAGCTCAGATGACTTCATTCACCCCGGGACAAACTTTCAAACGTGTTTTATGTAAAGTGCTGAATAATTTTTTCCATTTCAAGTGCTCTTTCGCTGAATTGCTTCCATCAACAGGAGTCTTACACAAAAAGGACTGATCAGAGCATCATGCGCATTTGCAGATATTAAAATTTATGCTGCGTTCAAAATTACTACGAACAAACAATGGGGAAATAACAACAAATAAACAAAGGTATTTCCTGCACCTTGTGTTTAATGCCAAATTTGTCCATTTCATAACAATAACTCTATCTGACATGTGCCTGTCTACCAATTAGATAATTCAATTAACTGAGCACTTGATTCATGAAGTATTATAAACTCAGGTTCACAGTTAAGAATCCACTTCATGCCTTTTTAAGTATCTTCTTTCAAGCACTGTGAAGTGTCTTCTGGTTTTGGAACTTGCCTTCTAAACTCCACAAAATAATTCTCCTCTTTAAAATTAAATTAAATTAAAAACTGTTACGCTGAAAAACATAAGTATACCTTTGGAGCAAACTAACAAAGTGGGGCACATCAGAGAATCCCTCCAGAGAACTAAATTCTCATTTAACATCTACCAAGTAATTAGTGTAAATCAAAAATTATGAGGCAAAGGCAACACTTAACCAGTTGGTATCACCTTGTATGTTCAACCTTACCTAATCCAGATTTTATTTTCTGAAGTTTCCTTCCAAAGCCCAGTGCTGCTGAGTCAAAAATGCTATACCATTTTCTAAAATTCACTTAAAACACCCTTTATCATCACAGCTGTCAAATATCTGTAGTAAGTTTGAACCTCCTAGCCTTGAGAAGGAACAAGACTAGTAAGCATGAAAACCAAAGTGATTTATGACATTTCTTGTCCTAGCATCTTAGTTGGAAATGACATAAATCTGAGATGTCACAAACCAAAACACGTAACTGTTACACTAGAATTAAAGTGTCTATTTTCAGAAAATCAGCCTGACATGCTCACTCCATATTCTCTTCTCTCATCCATTTGAAATCATAATTATGGTATCTTCCTGCAAAACAAGAAGCCCAAATACTCATAAATAGTAACAGAGCTAATTGTAATTCAACCGGTGTAATTATGTTTGGAAACTGTATGACAGAAATCAATTAAAGGGACACCTGGAAACCCGTATTCACCACTAAAGTGGCTTTTCCTGTTTTGTGATCGTTTCTGCATTTTGGGAAGTAGGAAGAGGCTACTTCACACACAGACAAAGAATTGCAACAATTGCTTATTCATCAAGTCTCAAAGGAACGTTGGCTGTTCCTCTGAAAACCACGTCAGTGATGATTCACCACGTGCAGTCATTCATCTTTTCTAGGATTTTGAAAGAAGCAGAGTTAATGCTCAATTCCTTGTAGCACTTACTCTTCACCCAGTGATTATCATTTTCTACTGTACCCCAAGAAAGCCCTCCCAGGCAGGCAGAACACAAACTTATTAGACAACCATCAAAGCATCTCATTGCCCACAACCACTCTGCTCAACACGGCAGTGGCTCTTCTGGAGAGCCCAGTGATAAACAACTCGGGGCTCAGAGCCCATTCTCACAGGAAGATTATATAAAAAAAAGACATATTTGGGCCTCAGCTATTTTTCCCTACATATACTTGAGCATTTTCCCATCCAGTTCTGCTCTGATGCCCTAAAACACTGACTGTAATGAACAGTTGTCCACCCTGTCAATACAGCTGACAAAAAAGTCTAAATGCTTTTCTGGGGTTTGGGGTATTTTTCACCCTAAGTTGATAACGAGATTGAATAGCTGTAGTAGAAAAAATAGGATAAAAAACACAATCCCATTCCCAGTGTCTGCCATGGCTACACATAATCAGCAGACCACAGTATGCTGAGTTTTAGTGAGAAGTTGATACTTCCTATTGCCTCCGCGTGGCAACAAGCTTGTTGTGGGATTATAATTAGCACCACTGATATACGCTTCCCAGAGGACCAGAGAAGAGCTTTCAACTCTTCAAGCCTAAATGCACAAAAGCCTTTATTACCCTGCCAAATTCTGTTTTGGTTAGGGGAAAAAAAATCTGAATTACAACAATCTTCTTCTGACACTGCCTGATAGTGGGACTGAGACTGTGCCCATAGGAAACACATAAAAGCATAAGGAAAACAGAGAGGCACACTCAGGATCATTTCTGCTTAGCTGCATCATCCAACCTTGGAAAACAGAATGGAAAAGACTTCAGAAAGGGCCAGTAATTACCACCAGAGTTCGCTCCTGCCAACAATTTTAGGAATCAACAACCAGGCTCGGTGAGGTCTAGGTTAGCTACACTCATGCAGAAATTCCCATGGCATCTTTCACTCCTACATGAATAGCTCAGAATCTTTCCTATGACTCAGTTTACCAAATAACTTCAAAGGAGCCCTAACAGCTGATGGCTGGCAAAGAAAGGTCTCAGCTTGCACAGAAGAGACAACAGAGAGAGAACCTCCTGCTACTGATTTTGCCTACAGGCAGCAAGGTCACTGCCAGCAGCTACACAGGAGACACCTACAACAAAGGCCACACAACCATTCCCAACACAAGCTCCACGGACCTCTCCAGACTCCCCAACAGGTAAGGTTTGTGCATCCGCTCCTCTTCGTACCAGTATTGCCAAGCAGTTCCTGACACAATCTTGATATTCCAGTAGCAGTTCAAGATACATTTTTTAAGATGCCAAAGAAAGCAGTTTTACCTATGGGATCATTTCCTGGCTGCTCCAATTAGTCAAAAAAGTGGAAACTGGTGCCGGGAGGAGGAGGTTGGGAGCAGGGAAAGCTGCATGACCCCAGCTGCACGCTGTCATTTTCTAAAATCTTCTCCCATCACTACAGAGTTCTGGATAAAGTTTCTGAAAAGGAGTATTCTCCAAAAATCCACATGGATCAGTGATAACCACACTGCATTTCTCCAATACTTTGCCAGTAACAGTTTCACAATCACTGAGTGGGATCACCATTATCCTGAACTTACCCATTTACATGCAGAGCCAACATTTAGATGTTTTTCCCCCTCACATTCACCAAGATTAGTCCCTGGTATTCCAGCACTTATTAAAACACTAGCATCGGCAGCTCAGTGCTGCTCAGCAAAATTTTGTTAACATTCCTAGGTGAAAATCATACAGCAAAGTATGTTCAAATGTTTATCAATTGCTGTTTATCACCATTCCTAGTTTTTGAAACAGGAAGCAAACAGGAAAGAAGGCTTTTGTAGAGACAAAATAGGAAAGAACAAGGGGCAAATTTAGAGATTCTTAAAATAAAATGTAGAGTGTCACCACTATTGGTAAATACATTCTGTTTTGCCAAGAAACTAGTCTCTAAATTTCCAACTCAGGACAGTCAGCCTGTTTTTCCACAGATTTCTGCTGTACGTCTGTTTAATCCAACAGGCTTGAAAAGCCAACCATTATAAAGATCCAGGTCACCTTCAGGTCACATCAACTAAAAGTTTGAAAGAGCTTTATTTTATAAGCATTAAAGAGAGGAAAGCCTAATTAAGCATGAAGACAATCCCTGCTTAAGTAGGCTGGATTGGAACAATTTCTAGTAAGAAGCTCTTTTAAATGTTTATTTAGAAAATCTCCCATGTGAAAAGTAGCAACAAGGCCAGGAAAGCTGCTCAGCCTCAGAGACCTCTCTGTTACAGGGCACAGTACTTATTTGCTATTGCACAACCTGCCATTAAGCCCATCTGAGGTAGAAGCAGCAGCAGGCAGGTGTTTCCCTACACTTTAAACAATGCAGGTGTGCATGTGTCCTGTCTGCACCATTCACACACTGTGTCACGGCTCTAGTAATGAGTCAGCCATTCAATAAGTGAAAGCTGTGAAGTGGGACAACTGCAGGGAAAAAATAGGACACACATATAGATGTAATGAAACTTACTCAACAAGGAAAGAAATGAAACATGAGAAATCATGGATTTTCAGTGCCCTGCATCACTGTGGCCTTCACCAGAAAGGCAAAATAATCAGTATTTTTCAGGAAATACTCAGTGGCCAACAAAAATATTCTAATTAGGGTTTACTAAAGTATGATATGGCATCTAATATTTTGACTGCAATCTTTGTAGGAGCTACAAATGCAACAGTAATTTTCTGAGTTCACCAGAGGAAACCAAAAGGTTAGAATATCTAAAATTAGGTGTGATGAAAGAGCTACCTTTTGTGAGCTCAGGCTGGAGGGGAGGTGGGAGGTGGTCAAGGATACTTACTAAGGCCAGTGGAGGAACTGCACTCCTGTAACCTCAAACAAGTGAACTCTAATAGCTCCCTTCTCTAAAGCCACGTTTAAAAGTAACTTCGTGTTTGTTTTTGTTCAAAGTGAAGGCAACCTTGCAGAGATTGACTTCCTTATAAAGCAGATGTGCAAAGTCCTTTACAAGTTTTTAAACTAAATCCTACACTTCTAGAAACATATGGCTCCATTTTTGTATTGGGAACGATATAGGAGAAATATAAATGCTTTTTCAACATTTTTCTAATCTAAAAGCTGTGAGTGTCAACATTCATCATTGCTCAAGAAAAACTAAAAACTCTGAAAGTATGTTATGAGAGGGATTTATTTCAGCTGTTCGTTTCCAAATGCCTTTAAGACAACAATGTACTGCAGCAAAGCTGGCTGTTTCACTACTTCCATTTCAAAACATGAAACACATGAAAAAGCAAAATCGTTTCAGAAAGGAATTAAGGAATGCTCGTAAGTATATGTACAACTCAATGGTAGTTCTGCTGCTGAAAAGTGCTCTAAGAGTTATATGTACAATAGGCAGTTCTTACTAAGGAATATGTCTAGATTATTGTGGAAGAAAACAGCATCCTATTTCAAGGCTCAGAAAGAAAACCACTTCTAAATAGCGAACACACAGATGAAATACTGCAATATGAAGCAAGTTCAACAGCCAACATTTATTAAAGTTTTAGTGCTGAAATTGCCTCTGTTGTCAGAACACAACATTTGGCGTCAAGATGAGACACTTGCAAATGGCTTAATATATTGGATGTAATTCCACTCCTACTGAAGTCAAGGAATGCAGTGGCTACAAAACAACTTCATTTTCTGCAAAACTGGTACACACACCTACCAAGGGACTGAGCCATGGCTATGGAAAGGTGCCCAACACAGTCCTGGAAGCTACAGTTTCTCTCTCTCCGATGCAGTGCTAGTGACGGAAGCATAAAGCAGGAGACAAAACGAAGCTGACAGGGTTTGTTCATGTTAAGTGGGTGCCACTGGAATGCACCTGCAATATGTTTGGGTTTTTTGCTTTAAAATTAAAAGGTCTATAAAAACACCACACTACAGAATTAATTGTATGTAAGTGCACATTCCAACAAAACTCGGACTGCTTGTAACACACCTAACCGGGGAAACAACTTTTGCAAACATAAAAAAGCATAATTTTCATCTTCAATTATCACTGGATATAAATATGCAGAAAGAAAACCTCAATGGACAATTTCTTTGTTGCAACACAAAAACATGGAGATTGTGTCCCAGCTCAGATGTATACTGACTCTGAGCTCTTCTGTCTTGAACAAAACACACCGAGCTTGTGAGCATATCAGAGGATTTTGCAGCTGATTCCCTAAAATAATTTCCCTAGTAAATGGGGTTGACCTACTCTTACTAAGCAAAAAGTGCAAACCCTCAAAAGTACATTTTCTATACTAGCTTTGTCCCTTCTTAGGTTTCTGGAGAATTCAGGTACGTGTGTAGTAGTTTCAGGTTTTGTTTTCAGTTTTGTTTTTTTTCAGTTTCACCTTCAGCCCCAGGAAACAGAAACTGAGTCTGTGCCAATTACAGCTCCTGACTCAATGCTGTGAAGTTTATACTCACCCAGTTTGCTGTATTAAATTTAAATTAACAAAAACTACTAAGAACAATAGGCAAGCAGACTATTCACTTGACACAAGCTTTGGTCTTCTGTGCGATGTTTCACCATGTCTACAGAGCTTTTCCTGAAATTCTTTACCTCTTCCTTAGCTGGTTTTTCAGAAGACTGTCTATTTTCAGCATCCACAGAAGGTTTACATAATTACTAGTTCAGTTGCTGAGTTAGACCTAACCTCGGCCTAAGCTGTTTTCATATGAGTGCTTTTATAAGCTATGATCTACAGGGAAAAAATACAAATGCAAGTTTAAAACAACTCTTGCAACACTAAACAGCATTATAAAATCTTAATACAAACTGCTGACAACAGAACAGAAAATTTATTTATGGTTGCATTTGTATTTCAGCTTTAGAACAAGTCTGCCATTTGCAAACCTAGTTCTCCAGACAGTAGTTTGGGATGAAGGACTGTACAGATGTACATCTTTTGAAGATACTGCTTTGAGGTGGGATGAGGAACAAACCTAAAAAGCATTCAGTTAATGACAACCTACTTTCTGCTAACTATAATTTAACAAAGTAAAATGCAGTCTTAAGACCCCACAAAGGCACTTCAGCCCTTATTTCTTAGAGGGGCTTCATTTACACACCTCTTCAGATACAAGGGTTTATTTGTGTAGCTTATTATAAACCAGGAAAGTTCAAATCAGGGACAGCATCACCCACCAATAAACAAACTATTCAGATACTAGCGACATAAGATGAAGCGTCCAAAATGACAAAATAGTCAATTTACATCAAATAAGAAACCAAGTGTCTGTTAATGGCTTCCTGTATTTTGTTATCCCACACTGGCTCTATATAAACCATCTGTGCTACACACACTTCAAGCCATCTTTCAACTATCAACAGGGCTTCTGCAGTAAAACAAACAATTACTAAGAGATGTATCTTAGAGACAGATTTTAAATCAAAAAGCACAGTGCTCCAGCACTCTGGTATTAACAAAAGATCAGAGCAAATCAATAGAGAATTTTTCCTGAACATCCGTTAGAATACGGAGGTGAAAGAGGGGGGGAACAGCACTCCCTCAGACAAGACAACACACACAGAGTCTGCATTGAAAAAAGTATTCATTCTGAAAGAATTTAGTGACTTTTTCTTTTTTAACCAAAATCATGCAAGCAAAAGGAAAGAACACAAAAAGCTATTGTCATTTGCAGTAGTGAAAAAGTATAATAAGGCTTGTTGGAAACAAGCTACCAATGAAACTTAATCTGCTCTGCCAACTGGGGGGTATTAGGAGTTACACAACTTCTCATAGGACTTGGCACATGCACCCCTTAGCTATTGGAACAGGTAAAAAGTATCACAATTGCCAAGAAATATAAGAAGAAAAGTTGCAACAACTGAGAGCCACAGCCTGCTAGATTCAAGAGACCTCCTAGGCCATTTCTCGTAGGTAATTTCTGTTCAGAGAAGACTGGAACATTAGTTAATGAGAGTTCCTCACACACAAAAAATCCCATTTCTTAAGTGCAGATTATTTATAGGAAGAGTATTTAATAAGGCAGTCTACAGATCAGTTGTATATCCTGTGGTGAACCTACAGTTACTGTCATTCAGGTTAAGGGTATGCACCAGATGCATGGAACCAGGAAAAGATCCACAATGCAGGGATCTGAGCTGTGTTAGGGGCAGAAGAAAGCCATTTAAAGCACGCCTCCCACTAGTGTACCTGCTGCTGAGGTACCTCTGGCCTCCTCTCCAGCCCAGCATCCCTGCTCTCAGCCAAAGCAGGAACCACAAATGACAGCCAGTTCCCTCTCTCTGATTCACAGTACTGCTTGGTCATACTATAAGGAAACCTGGTTTTTAAAGTGGAAAATAACTGCAAACAGGACATTATGAAATTGGGACTATTACTGCATGCTATAGACAGCGCAGTTCTTAGGGAGGCAGCGTCATGTATCCCTGGCATCCCATAATTAACCTGTGACACCCAAGTGACAGCCGGGTTTGTTCTGCTGAGTGTCACCGCTCCCCACAACAAAGAAGCGGGGCTGGGGCTGCGGGGTCTCTGCAGCTTCACAGCCTCAGTCACACAGCAGGACCCGCAGGCAAATGCAGCCCGTTCATGTGTAACTTCATCGCAGCTACTGAAATGAGGCAACCAGAGCCCATCTCCGCTCCAAGGGCTGCAACACCCTGAGAAAAGCAGGAATTACAGCCACTTACAGGGCCTCGCTCGGGGCGGACACGAGACAGCCCGAGCCCCGCACCGGCCGCGCCCGCAGAGCCCCGGCGGAGCCTCCCGGGGCTGTGCCCGGCTGCTCACGGGAACCCCGCGTACACGGCGGGGACGAACGAGTCCAGCGACCCCCGGCTCCAGGCGGCGGCGGCGGCGGCACTGCCGCATCCCACCGAGGGGTTCCCGGGCGCTCCAACCCGCTCCCGGGGGTGGTGGCCCCGCCGCCTCCTCCCGCACCGCTCCCCCCCGCCCGCCCCGCACTGCCCCGGCGTCCCCCCCGCCTCCGCCGCCCCCGGCCCCGCTGTGCGGGCTCAGCGCAGGCCCTCGCCCGGCCCCGCTGCCCCCGCCAGGTCCCTCACCCTCCCCAGCGCCCCCCGTTACCGGCTCCCCCCGCTCCCTCTCCCCGCTCCCGCCGCCCCCCGCGGCCCGGCCTGCCCCGCTCACCGTGTGCGAGTGCAGGCTCTGGCTCGCCTCGATCTGCGCTGTCAGCGGCACCGTGTCGTCCAGCAGCACCTTGCCGGCCGGCGGCTTCTCCATGAAGGCCATAGCGGAGCGGGGAGCGGGAGAACCGGCGCCGCCAACCCGCTTCCCGGGGCAGCTCCCGGCGCGGCCGCCGCTGTCAACACGGCAGCGCCGCCGCCGCCGCCGCCGCGGGGCCTTAGCGCCGCCGCCCGCCGCTGCCACCGCCCGCCGCCAGGGGGCGCCGCGCCCGCCCCGGGATACCGCGGGTTCGAGACCCGGTCCCGCCCCGGGAGGCGGCGGGATGGGGGGACACGGTGGGATGGGAGGGACACGGGGAGATTCGTCCTCGGGAGCGGGAGGGGAGGCCGGAGCACATGTGGCCGCCCCCCTCTGCCCAAGTCATCTGCGCTCGGTGCTCCAGTGGCACCGATGGGAGCAGTAGCAGCGTGGAAGGCAACAACCCCGAGACACTGCTGGTCCTCCCAGAGAAGGCGACTGAAAAGGGCTGGTGCGCTTGCTGTTCTTTACCTTCGGGGTGTTTTTTGTGGTTAAAATCATAAAATAATCAAATAGCATCCAGTAACTCCTACTCAATTTCTAGATTTTAGTGTTTGGGGTTTGGTTTGGGTTTTTTTCAGAAGGCATTTAAAGTTGTTCAATTGAGTTTCACAACCTGGCTTTCATTGTAGAATCGTAAAAAACTTTCTATTTCAGTACTACTTAGCACTCAGGAACCTACAAGCTGGACACTTGTCTGCATTTTCTTTTGACTTTTTACATCAGACACAGCTTGGTTTTTGTACTCCTGTCTTGCAGCTCCACGTTGAGAGGAAAATGGGCTCTGTGGTGGGTTCATTAACTGAATCTCAGGCTGGAACAGCAATCCTGACTCCCCAAACTACTCCTTGTGCATGACCCAGGAGGTCAAGCACAGGTTTGATTCACTTTTTTAACAGATATTAACATGTCAACTTCCCACCTGGAGAGGAAGGTGAATAAGAAACAGAGAAAGGAGCATGCCTGCTTTGGGAAAGTGTTTTATACAGCACAAGCCCATGACAGGCAGTGACCCGAGGCAGAAGGAAAGGAAACGGGAAGCTCCTACAAACAAGAGATAACGAAAGCTCTCCCAAAGTACTACTTCCAAGTTGTGAACAGGCCAAATATCAGGCTTTGGATAAAGAGGGCATGGAGTCAAAAACCTTAAACATTACCCCTCCCTCTGCTCCAGTGTGACTAACACCTGGGGTTAGAGTGCAGCACACTCAGGCAGTGCAACTGTTTTGTAGTTTTCACCACAGGATGAGGACAAACTCTCTTTTCATAGCAAATTTCTGAGGTTATTTGCAGTCAAGGAAAGTTTCAAATGCATTTTGGCTGCAAAGAAGATAGAGGGCATAACAGATGCTTTGCCAGAAAATTATGAACCACCAACCGAAGGCCTTATTCCTGATGGCACCGATCACTCCTGAAAGAAGTCTCTTAGTGTATCATGATCTCATGCTGGTTATGAATTTACCAAAAGAGGAATGCATGTTCACACAGTCAAGCAAGCAGAGAGAAGCCATACAGTTAGTACTCAACTCATATGTTCCTGCTTGTTTTGCCCTCAGGAGCACAAGCACAGTAAGTACAAGTCGTGACAATATATTTTTTTTTAAAGCCGCCTTCACTCTGCTTCTGGGAAGCAAGTTTCAGAGGAAACACCCACAGGAGCTGCCATGCAGATTACAACACATCCTGCAGTGCACGTGTGTCAGTACCTCCACTTTTGTCCCGCTTGTTAAACACAACATTGTCCCCTCCCCTGGAGCTTGTTGGCAGTACAGCTGCTTTGTACAAAAGGAACAAGTTTTAACTGAACTTTGCTGGTGTGGACAGTGATTTTGCCAGAAAGAACAGCCTCAGCCACTCCAGAATTCCCACTGTGGCAGAGCCACTTTGCCTCTTTGTCACAGTAAGTGCCTGGTTCTGCTGGTTTCACCTTGACAATACATAGAGGAAAATGAAAAGTTTTAGGTTTAATGCAGCTCTATCAATATTAAGTTTGTGCACTGTCTTGCAAGCATTTTTTGTTGCAAATTTACTGGATTCAGTGATGTCATATAAAAAGACAAAGTCAAAACCAAGCATTTCTGGCCTTTACAGTAAAGTAGCACAGGATGAACAGCTCTAACTGTCCGGCACCATGACTTTCACCATCCCTTCCATAACAGTCTTCCCCCTTTCTCTGACCTGACATGATACTGAAATGTGTGCAACAGAACCCTTCAACCGTTTCACTTCTGCTGCAGCTGTGACTTCTTCACCAATATACAAAGGAGCTGGAAACCGGATCTCTTGGGAGAGAAATATACACCCTTGACCAGGCATTTTAGTACCTAGAACTGCAGAAATAAGTCCATTGATCAGAACTCCATGTACAACAGGTCTCCCGAACCGAGACTTCTTTGCAAACTCTTCATTTAAATGCAAAGGATTTGTGTCACCCGTTAAGCAGGAAAAAGTAACAACATCATTCTGTGTAAAAGCTTTGGTAAGTTCAGCTTTGTCTCCAACTTTTATGTGTAAACTTTGAAGTGCTGGATGTCCAAGCAGTGAGTTGATAAACGTTAGCTTTGTCAAGGCTCTTTGTCGGAACATTCCTCCAGAAATTCCACGCCCGAAGGGCTGCAACATCTCCAGAAACTTCTGCTTCATACTACCAAACCAACAACCACGTTCAGTCCAGGACTAGTTCTCTACTGTTGCCAGATAATGCGAGAAGAAACGGAGATGTCTGTTTTGGGGAAAACAAAAACAAACAACAACAAACTAAAGCCTTGAAAAAAAATCACCAACAATTGCACTCAAATGTGAAAATAGCTAAATTTTCCTTTCACATGAACGATTAGAAACTTAGAGCTATGCCCTAGCAGATTTTTGTCCAGTCATGGCTTCAGAGACAAAGAACTCTCAGAACCCATTGTATTTAGCAGCATCCTCCTGAAAAAAATAAGCTCTGGAAGTGCACGTTCGTAAGGTCTGTTAACAGTGACTATTAGAAAGGGAAGAAACGGGGTAGAGGAAATAAAAGACAGGACCAACGTGTGGTCCATAAACAAAACTTGCCAGACATTATTTTCTTGCAGATGTATTAATGACATCAGGACTTGTCACTGGGCTGAAACCATAAAATAATGGGACAGCCACTACCGTCACATCTTCCAAGATTTATTATAAGGTGTGAACTGCTCAAACACAGGCCCACACGCCTGCACTGAAAAGCATTTCACTCCCAAACCAAGGCATTTTTGCATCTAGGCCACCTCTCTGTGAAGAGGCAGCATGCTCAGACAGACAGCCAAAATTAGAGCCAGACATCTGGGGGAGGCCACCAAGCCCTGCAAGGCTTTACCTGCAGCACCCGGAAGGCACACCTCCTGTTCTGGTAGAAGCCCAGCAAGGTTAGAGCACTCCACAGCTTGACAAGGCCACTAAGTAAAAAGAAAATAAAATATATTAATAAAATTTTATCAGTTTTCCTGCAACATACATTTAAATAAAAATGTTACACTAAGAGTAATGACATCTTAACTGAGTTTAACAGCAAGTAAATTCACCAGCGAGTTCTGGTAGCAACACTATTCCTGAAGGGTTATTGTAGTGGCTGCGGTTTCTTGTCTTCGACAAAGAGATATGTGCTGTAACCTCTTCAAGTTCACTTCACCTGTTCTTGTTGTCTCTGTGCATTTAAACTCCTTCTTCCCCTGATTCACCTGCAGTCATCTTCACTATTTACAGTACTCATTCTGACTTTTACTATACAAAGCAATTTAAAGCCATATATTTCGATGGTCCTTAGTTCCTGTCTTAAGACCATTTAAACCATCATTGTTTAAAGCAGGAATAACATACTGATCCATGAAGTTATATCTCAGTAATTATTTTCTCCGTGCTGTATGCAAATATCTGCAAGTTAGGCTTAATTCTTCAAAGACCTTTCTTAGCTCAGAAGTTCTGGTTTTCTTACAAAAAATACTTTCATGGCAGTATCAGAAGCGTGTACTGACTGCACCTTACCTGCTAATAACTCTTAATATGGCAGATAGAGTTTTTTCCTCATATGTTAAAACATCAACAGGCAAAGCTGCTCCAACCTATCAAAAAAAAGTCATTTAATAAGTACCATTCTATTCTTATAGTGGTTTATAAAGCAAGTGATTTCACACCCAGCATGTTACATCATATTATAATTTCACTCAAATCTCAAAGGAGTGTTTCAGTTACAAATAAACAGCACCTTCCCTCTCAAGAGTTCTTTAGATAGAAGCCACTTATTTCCACACTACAGATGGAGAAACATGGACCCACAGGTGATGTGACCTGCTTAAAGCCACCCAGCAATATTGTAAACAGAGCAAGAACAGTACTGTGGATTTCCCATTCACAAAGCTTTTCCCTTCCCAAAGTTCTCGTTCTAAAGCCTCCCTATAGCAAAAGCATCAATACTCCAAATTCTAAAAACCGGATATCAAAGAACAGTTTGAGGTGGAAGGGACCTTAAAGATCGTCTCGTTCCAATTCCCTGCCAGGGACACCTTCCACTAGACCAAGTTGTCTAAAGCCCCCATCCAGCCTGGCCTTGAGCACTTCCAGGGATGACTGGAGCCACTTGACCATGGACACTGAACTGAGACGTGCAGCCCGGCATCACTGGGAGCAATTACAGCGTGGGCTGGGGAGCAGGTACCCGGTTAGGGGAGCGGCAAACCGAGGACACTCATCCCGCCTCTCCTGCCCCTCGGCCCGCCCCCCCGCTCGGACACTGCCCTGCTGTGCCGGGGGACACAGGGCAGGCAACAGGCCGCTCCCCCGAGGCTCTCCCGGCGCGGAGCCGTCAGCCGAGGGAGGGACCCCGACCCCAATCCCGATCCTGGTCCCGATACCACCTCTCCGTGCAGCTCCCTCAGCGCCGACACCACTAGCTGCTTGAACTGCGCGGCGTTCGGCCGGGCCCCGCCGTCGGGCAGCTCCCTGCGGGAAACAGAGCAGAGAGGGATCTGAGGAGGGTCGGGGGGGGGTCCGGGCGGGCCGGGGGCTCTGGGGGGTGTGCGGGGGCACTCACAGGCGCACGCGCAGATAGTGGTGCGGGGCCGCGCTCCGCAGCACGCGCCGCTCGAACTCTGCCGGCGGCGGCTCCGCGCGCGCCGCCATGGCCGGCCCGGCCCCGCCCCTGGGCGCGCGCCCCCGCCCGGCCAATGGTGGCTCGCCCGCCCCTTCCGCGCGGCGGCCGCGCGCGCTCAGCGTCGCCATGGCAACCGCGCGGCCCCGCCGAGCCCCGGGCGCGCCGTGAGGGGACAGCCGAGCGCAGCCCGGCACACGGGCGGCGTCTGGGTCGGACAGGGATCTCGGGGAAGCTGCGGGAACAGACGGTGTTTCCAAGCGCTACACGCGACGTTTTATCTTTGGAAAGGCAAATATCGAGCGCTGCACTGCGCCGTTGGGAGAGCGGCACGCAGAGATGCTCCTTCGCTTCCCCTTCAAACAAGCGTGGTGGTCACGATGCAGTTCCCGAGGCAGCGCCGTCCTGGTGAAGGCGATGCCTGACACCGTGACAGGTCACAAACACTGAAGGCATTGTGTTATCCCAGCCTCTGCTTTGCAGTACACGCAGCTGAAACAGATTTGCTGGCAGCTCAACACCTACTTGAGGAGATAAAATAACGTAATTTTAGTACCTTGTACCTGGATCTAAAGATCGGTGTGAAATATGTCCTTGGGAGAGAAACAGCAGAAAGGATGGCAGAATCTCTGCTCTGCTGAAATGATGAAACATTAGCCCCTGCAAAAGAACTTCACAGAACCTTCCTTCTTTTACAGAAAGGTTTACCCAGGAATTGGTATGGACCCCAGCAGGGTAACACTGCAATAGCCTGATCTGATGGGTTTGAGTCATCAGACTCAAAGGACACCAATGGCCTTTGCCATCACACTGCTCAGTCTGTGCAAAGGTCCCCCTGTTATTCCACCAGAGCTTTCTCAGGTTTAGCACAACAATCCACCTGAACTCCACTCCCAGACTAACTTAAAAACTGTACATAAAACACCAAACATTCAGAAAAAAATATTTCAGCAAAAGCAAGTATTATTTCACATGTACCGAAGCAGTTTTCAGGTTGTTAGTTAGGTTAAATAAAAGGCAGCTATAAAATTCAGTAGATGTAAATGCAGACCAACAAGAGACCTTCAGGAATATAACGTTTCTTGTGGGAACCAAGAACTGGTTACTGCAATGTTCAATAAATCAGTTCTATGATAATCTGGCAGACTTAATCAGAGTAGTCAATTTTACTAGGACCAACAATACCCACAGAAGATGGTATTATTTTTTAGATGTTAGTAAAATTTTATCGCCAAACAGCAAAACTTGGAGGTCAGGTGCTGTATAAATCTCTTTTGGTTATTGCAGGAGGGCGAGTGCTGCTCCCCATGAGGCTCTGGCAACAGAAGCTACAGAACCTCAGGCACCCTGAGTGCATCCAGGGAGCTGCTGTAAGGCTGGGGCTGTGTCAGCTGCAGTGAGTCAATAACGAGCACACACAGGACTGTACAGGAAGGCTGGACACAACAGGTCAGTTTTTTATTAACCAAAAGTGAAGCTGAACCCCAGAGTGGTTTAACTTGTTAAAACCATATGGGTTTTTTTGGCAGATATTTTTCTTTCATGTTCAACACTACAGTGCAAGAACCAAACTTCGCAGCTGCTCATCCTTTGAGAATCAAGTACTAAAAGTAAAATGAATTAAAATAAGGGTCCCTCAATGAATTAATTAAAAAAACATTTAACTCAAAAGAACAGACTAATTTTAAGAACTGTCTTAATAAATTCTCCCAAGTGAAAGACCTTTAAAAGCACTTGGAGCCTTGAGGTAGCAACTTTATGCAGAATTCAATTCCCCTCCTGCCCCACAGAGGAAAATTAGTAGCGCATTATTAGCTCCAGCCAGCTAAGCTGAGTGTCTCCTGTGAGGTTAGTGACTTCCTCTTGTCTCTCAAAATAGCAGTGGAGTGCTGCAGAGCTCCAGGAGGAAATCCTCAGGGAAGGCCTCTTGAAATAAAATACACGGTTTGAAAAAAAGCTAAAATGATCAGCAATAACCGTAACAACGAAAATCATCTGGAGTGAAAAAACCCAACGTGTTTGTATTTTGGCAAGACTAGTTTACAAATACATGTCAAGAACAAGAGTCTGCTTTCAGCCAACTAAAAAAAGAAAGAATGGAAGTGACATTCAAAGGGATTTGGGGTTTTGTTGCCCTCTGTGCAAAATTGCACTTTGTTTTTAAAGTTTTGTTTTAAAGTTTTAAGTTTTGCACTTTTGTTTCTAAAAATAGAGCACTTTTGCCCTTTTTTGTTCTTTTACCTGTGCTGTGACATTAGACAGAAATACCATATGCCAGGATATTTGACCACTGAAAGCTCCTCTCACTGACTTCACCACAATCACAAGCAGGGAATCACAAACAGGAGACTTGTCTTTCTCTAGGCCTTGAAGACATGATCCTCTGTGCCCACTTTGCTGCTGAGCTCTTTTATTAAAAACTAGATCTCTCTCTAGTGCCAATTTCAGAGACTCCATGGCAGATTTACTGAACACTGAGTGGTAACAAAACACCTGGGCTTGTTCTCTACAACAACTGCAATGAACAAAGTGAAAAGGAACGAGCTGAATACAGGGATGGGGCAGATGGTCACAAAGAGGTACTCCCACTCACTCCGTGGACTTGGTATCACCACTCACACCTTCCAGCTTTGCTCACTGCTGGTGCTCTAACCAGATTCCTGCCAATACTGAGTATCTTACTAAAGCTTCTCTCACTATCTTCATGCTCCAAAACTGTACAGAACAGGTTGGTTAAACCACATCAATCAGGCATATTGCACATTACAGCTCTTAAATGGATGAGCTTTCTTAGTAGCACGTTCTCTTTCAGCTCAAGGTCAGCTGCCTCTCTACACCATGGAATTCTGCTGCACAGACCCTGGGTGCAGGATGGCATTGCCCACTGTGCCTTTGCTCCAGGGAGCCCAGAGAAAGGCAAAACTTCAAACGCTTGTTCTTGCTCACATGGGATCCCAATTTTTGATTTTAAATTCTCATATTATCCTTTCACTTCCAGAAGCCATCAAATCCTCCCTTCCAGGCAGAAATATCTCAAGAATCTAACATCAGCCTCGCCTGATTTTTGGTTAAGCTTCAGAACAACTGCCCATGTCTGCCTGTGCTGAGGTTACAGTCCTGTCCTGCAAGAGAACCAAAGGCTGTAAGAACCAAAATTCATCTGTAAGGCAGCCCAACCTGCCAGGCTCCTCTGGATAAAAGAGAGGATATTCTGCCTGGGAGCAACAAAGGCCAGCTGGTGATTATTCACAGCAATTGTCTGTTTAGTTCACATGACAGTTTAGGCAGCACAGAAACTCACACTCGTTCAGAGAACAGTTTATGTCTGGTTCACAGGACAGTCACGAGCTGGCTTCAGAAAGACGCTTGTCATGGAGCCCAAAGAATCTTAAAGTTAAATCTGTTATCACTGCAAGAACCTGATGAGTGGGTTTTTTCATCTCTTCTTGGTTTTTTGTGGGTTTTTTGTTGGCTTGTTTTGAGTTTATTAGAGGGTCTGTTTGCTTTTTAATTCTGTAATCAAAAGAATTACTTTTGTCTTTGGTGTTAAACCTTGGAAGCATGAATGAGAAGTACTTGCTGCTTCTTTGGCTGTAATTTATGACAAAGAAACAGCCCAGGAAAGCAAGGGAAATTCACTGTTCTAAAATACATGCAGTTAGAACAGCCACTAGACATCACAACCAGGACTTTAATAATATGGAAACACCGAGATCAGTGGTGTCCATTACAAATCATTTGCATTATATAAAAATATGACTGAAATTACAGTAACTGGACAACAGCCATTCAAATTGATCAACTTTCCATCTTGCTCATGTTGCAGGAAATGGGAGGAAAATCCATTTGGGGGGGTGGGGAGAGGGAAGTGTCCAGAAATCAACTTAGAGTTGCTGCTAAGCATCTCGTGCCTCAGAGAAACGTCCACTGTGATAACTAAAAGCAGGAATTCAAGATTAGCATCCTTCCATTCTTGCTCACATGGCCATGAATAAAAAGAGCAGGTTCTGTTACACTAGCATCCACAATTAAATTTTATAACCCCATAGAACACCAGTATGTTTTGCATGAGCAGCGGAAGAATGCAAATTCAAAGGGTCACTAGATTTATTACCTCCAAAATCAATGTCTTAATATAAATATTCTGTTTGTACACCATAAAAATGTCCTTCTTATGGTCTGATTCTTATTTAGATAATACTCTTGATAAAATCTCAGCCATATGCCAATTAAGGTCATTAAAGCTATAGAAACAGAATCTACCTAATAAATGCTGCAAATTTAACAAGTATTTTAGATAAACATCATTAGCTTAGTTATCACCTAGACCAAAAAGACTCCTCAAACACACCAACTGCGTAGTTAGCAAAGACATTTGCTTCACAAAGTCAAATGTTGCCAACTTTTGAAAAGTTTAGCAAATCAACATGGTATTTGGAAGCATCCAAGTGTCTAATGAAGTTAGAATACTGTGAAATGTTAGGACTGGGGGAAGCTCCTGTAAACAAGTACAGAAGTAGTCTTCATTTAAATTACAAAACATTCACCTCCTTAAAAAGCTTTAAAACTGACCCAGTCAACAACTGTGCCCTGGGAAATCTAGCAGTATAAAGGATTTCTGTAAGCAAGAGAAGGTCATACGTTGTGATCTCACCACCATAAAATGTACTCAGTGTCGGGAACAAGGAACAAGTTTGGGGAGATGACAATTATGACACTTTCAGGCCATTTGATCTGAACCACTGCACTTTTTTGGGCAGCATAGAGTAAAACAATTGTCTTTGCTGCTCAGAAAACACTTAAAATATAGTAATGCTTCATTTTCTGCATTCGGATGCTAAGCAGACTCTCCCATGTCCCCAGATCGGTTTACTTGGTTTAAAGAGCTATTTAGTACCTGCCACTTTCAGCAGGTGGACAGAAATTTCAGTGCCATCTTATTCACTGGCTCCATTGATACTTTAACTTCAAAACCAGATGCTACAATTAAAAGCGAATTTGACATTGTGTAAGGAAAGCATCGTATGAAGGTAATAAGCCCATGAACGGATTGTATTCCACGGGCTGCCTCTGCAGAACAGGCAACCTCCCACTACAGAATCTGATTGGAAAATTTATCCCAACAGTAACACCCAGAAGGAAGGAGGCTTCTATATCTTGCACACTTTGGGTTTCGTATCAGGCACTTGAACTGTTGGACAGATGCCATTCTGAACCAAGTAAGTGAACATAGGGTTAGAATCATCTTTAATCTAGGTCTAATAATGAAGTATCAGCAGCAAAGTGGAGGCAGGGAGTGAGCAATCCATCTGTGCTGAGACTTATGGTTTCTAAAATGCCCAAGAAAACAGCAGCAGTAACTGTTCCATAGTGTCCGTTGTCCTTGTGAGTTGTGTTGCTGATAGGAGGCTTTTCTGTGTCTTGAACTAAGAAGGCATTGAGGTACCCTGTGCCTAATTCCCTGGATCCAATAGGTCCATGCTAGAGCCAAACATTGCCACCAGTTGCTCCTCGTAATGTGTTATATTCCTCTTCATAATGTCCATGCAGGGTCCAAGCAACCGCTCAAACGCTTGCACATCCATGACTGCAAAGGAACAGAGGTGAAAACACTATCATTTGTCAAAAAGGACACCACACACTCATCTGGTTTCTGAATTCAGAACAGACCTCCAGTCCAACTCACTCAGGTCAGGAATAGAAATCATGTCTCTGATTTCCCTCTGTACTGTTATTTGTAGAAACAAAATTAATGAAATACAAACCTGACCTCAAGGACAAATACAGAAGCAAAATACGTCCCACACTGGCATTA
Organism: Empidonax traillii; assembly: GCF_003031625.1. NCBI lineage: Eukaryota > Metazoa > Chordata > Aves > Passeriformes > Tyrannidae > Empidonax > Empidonax traillii. The sequence continues at coordinate 837,180 of NW_020955297.1, read as the reverse complement.
AAAGATCACCTGAAGGGTGTGTGTGACAAACAAGCTGTACACAAGAAGCCAATGCCCTTCAGAGAGTACATGCAACACGCAGAAAATAGAGAATCTGCCATAAGGAAGCAGAGGTGCTTCTCTGACTTCCATGTGCAGCCCTGCTCCAGCCCCTGCCCCTGGCTTCTGGTGTCTGACTGCCAGTCAGCAAAAGGTTGCTGGGTTTTGAATAGCTGCTCACTCAGGCATGGTCCATGAGACAAGCAAAGACCAGAAAAGGGTAATTGGAAACACAGAACATCTGCTTACCTAAACATTTGACCTCCCCAACAGCATAGGCAGAGGCTGCTCTGGGTTTGTTGGTAACAAGTGCAAGCTCTCCAAAATACTGCCCTCTGTGACACCGGGCAATCTCCACTTCTTGGTTAGCTTCTTTACTCGTCATAGTCTGTCAAACAGTGCAGTTTCATTATTTGCACAGTTCTGTCCTTGTACAAGGCTGCAGTTCACCCCACACACCTTACACACGTGCAACAGCTCATTGGTTTAGGGCCTTTAACCCAGCGATTCCCAAGCCTGTGCTGGTCAAACACCTCAACACCACAATAAGAAGAGCATGTGCCAGCCCACAAGTGTTGAGACTGGCAGGTATTTACTGTTAAATTAACCTAACACAGCCTTTATCATCTACCACAAGCTGTTCCCCAAGGCTGCTTTAAATGCCGACATCCAGTATGTCACTAGAGATAACAGACCCCACTTTTTCTAAGCTACAGCTTTCTGTAATGACAGAGGAACAGTTTTATCTCCACCCTTAAGGCCAGGGAGAGTTTGTCAGGTTAGTTTGCAGAGCAGCAAAAGACTTTCCTACTTCAGTAAACTAACTTCAGGTATGGGAATTACAACATACATCACATGAGTAATGATGATAAACATCACAAAATAATATATTAAAATAAGTCAGGGTAGGTTTTTTCAAATCTCTTGTACTCATCAATCAAATAAGGGATTGACCTAAAGCTTAATCATTCAATTTGCACTCACCTTGCTTTTAATCAAGATTTTTACTTCACCAGATTCTACAATGTAAAAACAATCTGCTTTATCGCCCTGTGAAGAGGAAAAGGTAAAATAAATTATTTTTCACTTGACTGTGAAAGTATGTATAAATGGTATTAACTCATTCACTTTGAACTAGGCCTTGTGCAGAGATCTGCTAGAATTGACAAATATTCAAATTCCTGACATTAAAAGGTGACTGGGTAATACCTAGAGGAATCCACAGGGAAGTAACTATTAGTGCATGTCATCCAGTGTGAGGGCAGGAGGAAAGGGAAACACAAAGGAGATTGATGATATAAAGCAAAATCACGTAAGTGCAAACCTTCTGATCTTGACAGAAGTAGCCAGTTGTGAAACTAAGCAGAGTCTAGAATTTTCAGAGGCAAATTTTAATAAAACACCGATTTAGTGACTGTGTTTCTAGATTCAGCACAAAAAAAGATCCATTAAACTAAGTATGAGCTCAGTCAATTCATGGTAAAATAGCAGGAGATAGAAGAATCAAGAATAGCTGCATTTGAGGAGCACAAACATAGAAAGGAAGAGGAGGATAGTTTACAGAAAGGCAAATCCACAATGCAAGCCATCTACATGAGGAATGATGCAATGGCTCCACAAATGTAGTGAGAACGATAAGGAATAAAGCACTCAGCATCACACCATTAATGGAAAATCAGTCACATCGGGGCAGGTTGGAGAAAATAAAAACTGATAGCCATTTTATATCAAGTTCTAGAAAGATACCACAAGGTGTTGAATTAAAGAACTGTGGTTTAGTCCAATCCAGCTGTTTCTATGAAAAAGTCACTGCGAAAGTGACCAAGCACACCCAGAAAGGTTCTGAATTCTCTGTTCGTTGGGATCTTCAAAAGTCATCTGAACACAGTCCTGCGCAACAGGCTCTCCGTGGCCCTGCTTGAACAGGGGGGTTTGGACAAGGTGACTTCCAGAGCTCCCTTTCAACCTCAGTCATTCTGCAATTCTGTGAGTTTCTAGAACCTTCTTCACATCTCTCAATCTCCACTCCACTGCAAACCTTCAGCAGATCCCAGTTTACATCTGCTCTGGAGAGCTTTGCCAGCACCTAATTTGAAAGTTTCACCTGTAACAGAGAGGACTTTCCCTCTCTGTATGAGCCCCTGTGGGTTTGGCATAGGGCTGGAAGTCAGAGCAGAGATCAAGCACATGCCTCCTGCTATAAATCACAAGCAAAGGGACTAAAGGCTTCAGGGAGACAGAGGCTGGAAAAAGAACTGATAAGGGAATGGCAGCAGCTCAGCAAAAAAAACTGAAATAAGAGAGATAAATCTGACATTAAGTCAAGTGGGCAAGCAGATGATGAATGAGATGGAAAGGATGGAGGTAGTTACAACCCAAGTGTGAAACATGGGCTGGGAGAAAATGATGCAAGATTTAAACACGGAGTTACAGAATAAATTAGGTCTTTAGCTGAGCTTCCTGGGGGTGGTCATAAGTCATCCAGTGCAAAGCTTTTCATTCACCATTGCCATCTATCACAACATGAGCTAATACTCCCAGCACACTTCTGAAAGAATAAGTACTTAAATAACAGTTTTTCTAAAAGAATGGAAATAAACTGAGTGGGAAACATCCTCGTAACAATACTAACAATTTTCAAGTGCTTTAAAGCTTACTGCCCTTAAATGAAGGGCCAAATTCCAGAAGGGTAATTAAAATGCAAAATTATCCACAAGAGAAAAGGGGGAAAGGGGTTTGTGGAATGGATGCAAGTGCTGCAGTGTAAGAGCTATCACATCTTTTCCAAGCTTAGAACTCCATCATCTCTAGCAGTGTACTACCAGACCTATCCAGACTATTAATCCTCCTTTTAAGTATAATTACATCCTTGTCCTTAATTCAGTTATTACAAAAGATTAGAACCAACTGTGTAATTGGATCACTGATGGTGTGAGTTCCCAGTTTTGAGACTGATTTATAAGCTCTGATTTTGCTGAGAATTCAGTCTTCTCAGAGTCTTAAGCAACAAGAGTTTCAACTTACAAAACTGAGGGTATTTTTGGAGATAAGTAATTTAACAGTATTCAGTTATCAGCAAACTAAAGTTTCCTGCATCCAGTTATCTGACATTGCAAGTAATTAAGATTAATTATTCAAGACGTTATCAAGGAGTCATATTCTGTTTATAAAACAAGAACAACGGTTGTAACCAAAAACCTGCAATTCCAGGTAAGCCAAGGACTTTCTTAAATTAAATTCTACTTAACTACAGCACTTTTGCAACACAGCAACCCTAAGCTAAACTTGACACAAAATCCCGTTGTTTCATCAGTAACAGTGTTCCAAAAAAAACCCCACACAGCTTGAGCTCGAATTCTACAGCTCATTTTCCACCACTCCAGCCTTGATCTGTTGCAGCAGACAAAACACACACCAACCACCACAGGCTGTCATCTGAGCCAGACCACACCACTGAAATACTCTTTCTAAAAGCATCAAGAAAAACAGTGGGTTTAGTTAACCCTGACAGTTCTTAGAATAGGAAACTGGTTTGGGTCCAGCCAGGTAAACGTTCCAATGACTTCATTTATTTTCATTCAAACCATACTCATGTTGAATTGTTTGTTTCTGTTGTTCAGTCAGACCTAGGCATTAGAGATGCCTTTACTACGTGCTTGTGATTCCTTTTTTGATCTGGTCATAGGGGCCTAGGAAATTTCTAGCTGGGGGCTTTCATGGAAAACTGCATAGGCAGATAATTTCAGCTCCTGAAGGCACACTCCTCTTGAAACCTTGCAAAGACCATTTAGAAAACACAGGTAAGAGAAGAAAGACCCAGAAACTAAAGTAGTAGAATAAATTTGCAGCAAAACACACACTGTCCATCCCCCAAACATTCAAGAAGTGAATAAATAAATAAATTGGAAGTATTAAAGAATAAGTGCCAAGTTGGTCCAAGTAATAAGATTCTATAAGTCAATTCCACACAGAAAAAAAGGAAGCAGAGAAAGGAGAATGATAAAGAGAAGTTTAGAGTTCAAGTACCTGAGAAATGATACGTTCCCCATCTTGGTACACTTTCTCTCCTATAACATCCACTATCTTCATTCGCTCTGATGCCTGGAACAAAGAGGAAAATTGGAAACAATAATCAATTATAGCTCATCTCTGTGAACTCTCCTGAATCTCTACAACCTCTCCTGAAATGAAGAGGCATTCACTAGACACACAAACACACAATTTATAAGTATAGCCCCAAAATGATATCGTCATAGTACTCAACACAGTTCCCAAGATACCATAATCAACATGGAAAGAAAATTTGTTAATGTTCCATCCCTGTCCTTTTTTTACCTGCAAAGTTAAAATATAATTGATTTGGCTTGTTTAGAGCAACAAGGCAGGTGTGAGGGGAAATCACTTCCTTAAATATTCAGTTGAAATTTGAAGAAAGCACTCAGAAGAATGTCATAAACTACCTTCGATGAGAAACACCAGCAACATAATTTCAAAATATTTTAATCACTTTATACTTGAATATGTACGGGGCAGGGTTTGTCCCAAAACTCATTCCTAGTGTGGGGAGGAAGGGAATATGTAAAGGACAAGGGCTGTGAAGCATGAGCAGGCACTGCAGCCAGGATGTCCAGCAGCAAGGGCAGGAGGCACTATCTGACATGCCACAAAACAGCTTGACTCTTCATAATCAGGAAGGAGAAAAAGAACAGCTATAATTATCTCCAGTGTTTCCCACAGCCCATCTAGAATCCCACAAAACAATTTTATTGCTTCAGAGCAGCATAAAAGAACATACCAAGAAAGGAAGAAAATTCTACTGTTAAAATTCAACAGATGATTCAGTTGTAATCAATCCATTCATTCCCCAAATGCACCTTAATCTTGCCTATGTTTGAGAAATCAAAATCTGGTCCATGCATGATTCAACTGCAGTGTGTCATACAAAAAGCCATTCCAGTGCTAATGAGTTATTTTTCTGTATCTTTAAATATTTGAGTCATTTCTGTTCTCAAGAAAAAAACAGTCACATTGATGGAACCAGTTTAAGCCAGGCACTGAGGAAGAAAGTGTTGTGTAATTTACCCCTTCCACAGCTACAATATATGTCCAAAATCATTTGTACTAGAGGTTGTTATTCACACCTAATGATACTTGGCAATTTTGTAATCTTCTCCCAAAGGGATTAAGAGCTTTTCTCAAATACTACAGATAAATGATGAGAAAGATTTTTTATCATGAGAACACAAAGAAAAGCTAAATTATGGTGTAAGGCAAGGGCAGACACATTCTAATGTCAAAGCAGGTTGGTCGGTTCCAAGAGCCCTCTGAAGACACAGGTTGCGTCAACAGAAGTGACAATTGGCAGTTGTTCCTGAAGCTGTGCCCCACACACTCTGTGACACCTGTCATTGTGTCCCCAGGTAGCTCCTTTAGCCTGTTCTTAATTTACCTCCTGAATATCAGTTAAGATTAAAGCAAAACCTACGACATCCCACAACTTTTGTCTCAAATTTAAAATCATTCATGGCTGATAAGGCCAAATATCCCAATGACTGTATCATTACTTCAACATCTCACCCTCAAAGGAAACCACAGCCCTGAGTTTCAATCTGCACTTTGTGTACATGGGTTTTTTTTTGTTTAGAGGGGAGAAGGAGGGTTGTGGAAAGATTTTTCTAAAAAATCAGACAGATAAAAATCAGCAAATTGCTTATGATGAATAAAGGGTCTGGAAAAAAAAAAGCAATGTACAACTTCAACAATGAAAATTAAGTTGTGTAATAAATGTGATACCAAAGGAGCTCTTAATATTTTGTTCTAAGGAAAAGTCATACAGATTTCTGACGTAGCAGAAACAGTGAGTGTGGAGCTACTGCTAATGCAAGAATTTGATGTGGATGTCTCTGAGAAGCTTTACCTCCAAGGATTTGAGAAGGGGCACCGACTCAATAAATAATTCATATGTCTTTCTCTTCTTTGCGTTGTTTTTCAGTATAATTCTTCTGAATGTCACTCGATCCTGCAAGACACAGCACAGAAAAATACATTATTTCTCTTCACTTAAATGTTCCCTGTTTAAAGAACTGACAAACATGAACTAGTATTTACAGCAAAAGATGGGGTTGAGAAACCAGCTGTTAAACTGATACCATATCCACCACAACAGTGACTGCAACAGCTCCTCTGAGAGCACTTCTGGCAATAACAAATTGAAAAACAGGGAGTTGTATGAACTGATCCTCCTCAGATAAGCATTTAGGAATTCAGCTTTTGGTCTATCTTGTACTGTTTTTCAGGGTTGAGCTCTGAGGTTTTCTTTGCCTGTTTGCAAATACCTTCCATGCTTCTGCATACAGTGAAGAAGTTTTGCTCTTTCTGCTGACAGCAGTGGAAACTGGAATTTTCAAGACTTAAGGTAACTACAGGACTAAGTCTAAATTGGATTCTTCTCTACTTGAGCCACAGATTTCAAAAGTAAGTGGGAGATTTACACTGCTTTCAAACAGATCAGGAACAGAACATGGAACAGCAGCAGGCTTGTTCACTCCTCCACCTTCTCGGATCCAAGAGCCAGCTTTTACAAGGACCACTTCCTAACTGCCACCTGTCCGCGTGTTCCA